>NC_068411.1:15668607-16268607 GCF_023724105.1 Carassius gibelio | reverse complement strand
GCTCTCTCTGATAATGACTGTTTAATCACAAAATGTGAAATGTTTTGAAGGGAAAGGTTGACAGAAGAATACAAATGTTGTTATTATTTTCACACCCTCTTTCAGTAGTTTTAATTATTCTCGGATCCATTCAAGAAAACTGGTCCGAATGATTCTGAATAAACTAACTGACTCAAATAACAACAAAACACAAACAGCATCACTCAAAGATTCAATGACATCAGAAGACTACAGAAATATAGAGTTGCATATGATCATTTCTTTTTGTAAATCATTTATTTCATTTGAGTGACAAAAAGTGCACCAAAGAATGTATCCAACCAAACAGGTTTGATTAAAGTAAATTACAATAGAATTTTATTTTTTTAAGTTATATTTAAAGATTTAGCATGAAGGATTTATTTGTGCAGATAATTGTTTTTAATTACTGTGCCCTCGTAATCTTCAATCATACTTAGCAAACAACAATAATTCTTCATTTTTGTTTTACTCAGATACACATCACAATAAGGAAGAAAAGATTATTAATTGCAATTTCTGTTACATGCCAACTTTAAGATTATATCAATGTTATAATATAGATTTAAATAAATAAATTATTTAATTATAATTTAAATCATTAGAAATGTGGAACATATATATTTTGCAATATGAAAAAATGCCATTGAATTTCTTTTACTGTGTAATTATTTTATAGAGATTCCTGAATTACATCAAATATAGACAGAAGATTGTAATAAACTGGTATCCACACACCAGAAGCCATTATATATGTCATGTCAAAACATTGTTGTGACTTCGATGTATACAAAGAAATATTACCATGCAAAACACTCAGTGTGTTGGCTTGACTGAAAGCCTTGTCATACAGGAAGACCTTGCACAAGTAGAGTCCTCCATCCTTCAGGGCCGGGCTTAACAGGAAGGAGAAGTTCCCAGCAGCAGCCAGGGAGGCGGGGTCTATCAAATGTAGGTGGGGTTTGGTCTGGTTGTTGTAGCTCCGCCTCCAACGTTCAAACTGGAATATGAGCTCCATTTTTTTTTTTAACCAGGATACTTCCAGTAGAGCAGCACATCACCAAGCACAGGGGGACATGTTAAAGTGACCAGTGAACTAGAGGGGGCTGCCAAAGACCTTGGGACACCTGTAGAGGACACAGGGTAGTGGACAAAGGTAAAGTTACCTAGAACATGCATGAAAAATGGACTGTGATACAAGAACAATATTTTCAATTTGAATTGATCCCGTCCACACAGTAATCCACTGTGCTGCTAGTCATTCTAGCCTCTTTGTTCTTCACACAGTCAAGCGAGTATAACATTATGAGTCCCAGAGCAAAGTCATATGAGGAGATATGAGAAACGAGACAGGCATGAAAATGGGGATTATGTTATTAAGCTCAGCGAAAGCTCTTCAGAAACATTCTCCTCTCAGATGTAATAACCCTGATTAACTGTTTGCTGACACAACATTAGGGAAGAACAAACCATGTTTGCTTTGGGTCAAGCAGTACAAATTGACAAAGTTTCTTTTATTGTTGTGTTCATTCAATTCCATTCAAGCATTCAAAAAAAATCAGTATTTAGTGAGTTGAAAGAGCCTGGTGGAGAATGTTTCAGTGACTAGAGTAGGATGCTGGGTAAATGGCATGTAGGGAAAGGTCCCATTTTATACACAATAGTATTCCAGTAACAAAAGAGCCTATTACCATGTGTCACCTCTGTGAAAGAAAGCACAGCTTTCACTGAAAGAGAAATAGTGGGACACAGAGAGAAAGTTAGGCATTGTTTATAATAAGGCAGAGATATTCTTAATTTTTTATGAATGTAGTCTCAGATCTGTAACATTGTTTGAATTAAATACTACTAAAATGTTAATTTAGGCACAATATTGACAAAAAACTTGGGACACTGTACAAATTGAATAAAAACAGAGTGCAATGATCTGGAAGTTTCAAATTTCAATATTTTATTCAGAATACAACATAGATGACATATCATCTGTTTAAATGTTTAAACTGAGAAAATGTATCATTTTAAGCAAAGAATAAATTGATTTAAAATTTAATGGCATCAACACATATCAAAAAAGTTGGGACAAGGCCATGTTTACCACTGTGTGGCATCCCCTCTTCTTTTTATAACAGTCTGCAAATGTCTGGGGACTGAGGAGACAAGTTGCTCAAGTTTAGGAATAGGAATGTTGTCCCATTCTTGTCTAATACAGGCTTCTAGTTGCTCAACTGTCTTAGGTTTTATTTGTCACATCTGATGCGCAAAATGTTTCTATGGGTGAAAGATCTGGTTTCAGTATCCGGATCCTTCTTCTACGCAGCCATGATGTTGTAATTGATGCAGTATGTGGTCTGGCATTGTCATGTTGGAAAATGCAAGGTCTTCCCTGAAAGAGACGATGTCTGGATGGGAGCATATGTTGTTCTAGAACTTGGATATACCTTTCAGCATTGATGGTGCCTTTCCAGATGTGTAAGCTGCCCATGCCAAACACACTCATGCAACCCCATACCATCAGAGATGCAGACTTCAGAACTGAGCGCTGATAACAACTTGGATTGTCCTTGTCCTCTTTAGTCCGGATGACATGGCGTCCCAGCAGTGGTGGACAGTAACGGAGTAGCTTTACTTCGTTACTGTACTTAAGTACATTTTTCAAGTATCTGTACTTTACTGGAGTAGTTTTATTTCGAGTAACTTTTACTTTTACTTCACTACATTCCAAAGCATAAAATCGTACTTTTTACTTCACTACATTTCATAAAACATATCGTTACTCCATATAATAAATATGGAGTCTTTTCAAAATAAACTTTTAAATCGGATAGCGAGTCGCACCAAACGATTCGTTTACGAATTAGAATGATCCGATTGCAGATGTTCTGGAGTCGACCACTCACTGATTCAAATGAACCGTTTAGTGCGAGTCTACAGAAGAACCGGGAGATCTTGTGAGCGCGCGTGCGTGCGTCTGATGTTGCTAAAAGTAAGTTATTAATGTCGAAATTTAGGATTAATTATTGTAACTGAAAATCATATTTAGGTCAAAATTGTCAAGTTGTTTGGGAACTAAATCCGCTGTAAAGAGTGATCTGTTTAAGCCCACTGAAATGCTCGAGTGCAAACGATGCAGACACATCAATCAGCGTCTCTGTGTTTTAGGTGTAAAACACACACACACACACACACATTAAACTAACACAGATTATATAAAATAACTCGTGCATGTTCAAATTCCCCGCTGCCGTAATATTAACAGTTTTATTAAAATGCTACTATGTGACGTCTGTTTTTATATTGTTTATCAACAGTAACGTTATATTGTTTGGATTAACTAGACGAGTAGACAGACATGAATGTTTATTCATAACCGTACTGAAAATAAGTAAATATTGCTAGCTGATGCTAACTGTCTATCTAACAAGCTTGCTGGTGCTAACTTGAGGTAATTTTTTATAAATAATGTCCAAATATTTTTATTCAACCACCTATATATATATATATATATATATATATATATATATATATATATATATATATATATATATATATATATATATGTATATATATATATATATATATATATATATATATATATATATATATATTACATCTAGGGACAAAAGAAAGGATGTGATGTCCAGAACATGGTAACTACAGTAATTATCAAAGGGGGGAAGAGATGCACCCCGTTTGGCCAGGGGTGTTTTTACACCACAGACAAGATTTGAGAAGGAAAAAATCATTATGAAAATATAATTATATTTTCCTTAAAATGTTCTTCTTAACTTCAGGCCTTATTATCATGTCATATATAACTGTGATGTTCTGTAAAACAACAGACTTTAAAATACTTTGTTCTTACTGGTGAAAATCAGATGGTCATCTCTGTTTTCTCTCAGGTACATCACAGTGTAAGCTTCACAGTGAATATCACTCTCGTCAACGTAGTCCATATCAACAACAAAAATATATCTTGACTCTATATAGTGGTTATTTTGGAAAAAATCCCAGGGCCCGTATTCATAAAGAATCTTACTGCAAAAAGTAGCTCCTAGTGACAAAATTCTAAGAAAATTCTTAGAAATGTGGGCGTTTACTCTTAAAATTAAAGAAAAAATCCTAGTAAAGAAAAAAGTAATTCAGAAAGCATCTTAACCCTTAAAAGAGGTCTTAAGGTCAAACTTGTTAGGAGCACAATTGAGGACTTTTAAGAGGCTTAAGAGTTTCTTTAGCAGAGGAGAAAATGGCAGAAAGACGAAGAGGCAGAAGAAATGTGTTGCAGACAATGGATGACAGTGAGTTAATAAGACGCGATAGATTATATAATAATTTTTTATATAATTAAAATTTTATATATAAATTAAAGTAATCACTACATTACAATATTTGGCAACTGGGAAAATGCAACAATGCAATAGTGATGATTTGTGTCTGTCACAACCTTCTGTAAGCAGAGTGACAACACAAACAATTACAGCACTTTCAGAACATCTTATTGTGTCGCAGTTCATTTAGTTTCACTGGACATTCCCACCTTGCAGGCTCAAAAAACTGCATTTATGAATATAGCAGGCTTATAGGTGACCACAAGCAGGGGGAATGAACCACTAATAGTTTGTGCTATAAGCTCCCATGTCTGCTTCTTGTCCCTTGCTGTGACACCCGGCCCGAATTTTCCTTTAAGAATGGCCTTGTGTTCATCCACTAACTGGGCTAACAGTAAACACTGTTCCTCTGTCCAGTTTGGCTTTCTCGCCCTTCTTGGTTTTGATTCCATGTTTGATATTTTGAACCAACATTAAAACCGCCACTTAAATAGTACAGCAATCACTGTAATTGGAAAGAGTGGAACAATTTTTATCATTCTAAGGCAATCAAATACCTTATAGGAAATTACAAGCATGGTAAATAAAAAAAGGATTTATATACACACATATAATGTGTGTGTGTGTGTGTGTGTGTGTGTGTGTGTGAGAGAGAGAGAACGGTCAAGTAGGAAAAATTACACATGTAAATTCAAAGTGAGAATTAGAATACACCCTGTACTTAAAATCACTCTTTTTTTCCTTCTTGTACAACCAACCAATCACAGTCTTCAAAAGATTGTGTCATACATAGCAACAGGGTCAACCCCGCCTCCTCACTAAGATGAAAGTTTTTGTCTTTTCCTTACTCAGAGTTGCTCTCAGATCGGTCCTGAATCGCTCTTAAGCTAAGACTCCTACATAAAAGTTTTTAAGCTAAATTAAGAGTTTTCTGAGAGGATTCTTAGAATCTTTATGAATACGGGCCCAGGTATTTTGAGCAGTAGCATTATTTAAAAAAAATATGTGCTAGTATAAAATTAAATTAAGTAGCCTATATAAAATTTCAAACATCTATCTTTCAGTACTTTTTTACTTAAGTACATAAAAAATTGAGTACTTTTGTACTTTTACTTGAGTAAAATTGAAAAAGGAGTACTTTTACTTTTACTGGAGTAATATTTTACTATACGTATCTGTACTTTTACTCAAGAACTTGATTTGTGTACTTCGTCCACCACTGCGTCCCAGTTTCCCAAAAAGAACTTCAAATTTTGATTAGTCTGACCACAGAACAGTTTTCAACTTTGCCACAGTCCATTTCAAATGAGCCTTGGCCCAGAGAAAAAACCTGCGCTCCTGGATCATGTTTAGATATGTCTTCTTTTTTGACCTAAAGAGTTTTAACCTTTAGGATTTTCTGCTATTTATACTACTTATTGCAAATAGTGGCAATTACCTGCACCTCAGTATTGTAGTACATTATAAAACAGTACACAATAATAATGTAGTGTAAATTATAATTTTAATTAAAATTATAAAATGAATGCCACCTTCATTATTTATTTAATCAATTTCCTTAATTTTTATTAAAAATAAATGCCTTTCTGGTGTGAAATGAGATTTGAAAAGGGAGAAAAAAAGTTTGGCGTACTCAAACTCAGCTCAACTGTGTCGAAATGCAAGTGCTTAACTATCCATGCCATTGAAGGTGATATTTTTAAAGCATTGTATATAGTGTTGACTACCCCAAACACATGTTGCTGAGCAGAGTTAGTGTAAATAGCCTCTGCCAACAAGGCAGGCTATTTGCACTTAGTGTAAATAGACACTTCGTTTTATTTCTCATCAGCAAAAATAGTCCCAAACAAAGTTAAAACAGAACCAACCGCTGTTTATGTGAGCAACACCTAGTAGTGGTCTATTTTAAATGAATCAGTGTTTGGGAATGAACTGGTTAATAAATGATTCAGTGACTAATAAAGAAAACAGCTGCATGTGAAATCGCAGTAATTACTTTGTGAAAGTAAAAAAAAAAAAATCATGTTCTATATTGTTTGAATCTGTGTACTGTAGTATAAATGTAATCCAGATGTACAGTACTACAGTAAATTCATCCTGATGTCATTGTCATGTGAGCTGCCAGTGTCAATTGCATTTCTTCACTGCTATTAATAAATCCTCTCTTGTTGCATTATGGGATAGTAAAGTGTCAACTGGATTCACACTTCAAAATCTCACTGTAAATAGTAAGTCAATCCAATTTTTTTTCATTACTGTTTTATGAATACTGTGAATTTAGACTGTACCATTCTTTTCATGTACAGATTTTTTGTCTACTATATGGATACAATTAAGTGGTTGAGATGTTGGACTATTGTCTTTATCACAGTTACAATACAATAAAAACTTATCATTTGCATGTTTTAATGCTTTGTGGTTTAAAATCAAGTGATATGAAGCCACTGAAAAGCAATCATTTTACTATATGACTGCAAGAGAAGTAGCCATATTTAGTCATATTGCCACCCCTAGAAGATAAGTTGCATATTTGGATGCAGCCTGTCTTTGTTTCATTCCATGAATCAATTATTTGAACAAACTGGTTGAGTGAATGATCCAAATGACTTACACAAAACATTCTCATCATCTACTAAAATACCAATGTAACCTACAGAAAGAGTTGCTGAAAATGCACAAATGCACAAACAAGAATGTGCAAATACTTACAAAAACAGAGAAAGTCACAAGACTTAACAGAAAAAAATAAAAAAAATAAAAAATAAATCGAAAAAAATAAAAAAAATAAAAAATAAATCGAAGAACAGAACTAACTGTATAAAGTCAATTTTTTTTTAAATCCAAAACTGACACAATTAGTTTATTTAAATATAGTGTATATAGAGCTTCTATTTAAAAAAAAAAAAGTATAAACTTTGTTTTTTGCTAGAAGAAGGAAAAATATCTGCTACATTAAATCCCTTCAAATCTTTCAAAGATAACATTGACTAAAAGACTGGCATGTTTTAAAAATATATCTCCAAATCTCACAATTCACTGTCACATTCACACAGTGTTCTGAGACAGACTATGTTACCATGGACACGGATTCTGCAGGTATAGACACCGTTGTCTTTAATGCTGATGCGAGGCAGCTGGCTGAGCAGACTGCCCGTGCCATGGGAGATTTCAGTGTGTAGCTGTTCACCCGAGGGAGACACCCACGTTCCCCAGACACCTGAGCTGCCAGTCTCACAGTACTGTCCACTGTGACGGGGGGCGTGGGAGTGACAGATACTGCAAAAGAGAAGGAGAGAAGAATACCTAGAGAAATCAGACACATACATTTAATCAGGCCGAGAAGAACAATCCTCTGCTCTATCACACAGGAGTAGCGTCCTTGCGCAGCTGCTGCCGCCCTGAAGGTCAGAGAGGCATCTGCGGAGATCCCAAACTTTCTGCCTCAGAACACTCTGCTGCTGCGTCCATCTGTTTGTCCATCGATGCAGTTGGCTGATAACAAATAGGACCAGCGATCCTCCCTGGCTGCCGTCATCTTCCAGGTAACCAGTACAGAAGATGTGGGTGGTGAATCAAAGCAGGACAGTGACAGATGTGTCCTCACGTACCATGACCACATCATTCCATACATCACCTACAGTTTATAGACCAGACTCTTTTGCTGAAAATGCATAACATTTAAATAAATAAAACATATCATATCACCCAAACATTCAGATTTGCTAAAAATGTCCTCACCCTCACACCATACACGATTTAGAATTAGTTCACTTGCTCACCAACAGTGTTGGGTTAGTTCTCATAAAATGTAATATATTACTGATTACTATTTCCTCCTTTCAAAAGTAATATATTTATTACTGCCAGCCAACAGTAAGTAGGCTAGTTACATTGCTTTTCTATTAAAACCCAACAACTTGGTAACTGCATAATTTTTGGAGTCTCTTAATATGTGAAAGTTACAGATAAATGAAGAGTACATTTGGCTCAAAATGATGACAAGCCAAAATATTTCAAACAACTTCTGTTATTTAATAAAGCAGCAACAAAGTAATATTTGCAACATTGCTCCAGCAGGTAAAACCAACCAAACATCTTACACATAAGACTGCTCACCAATGGCCCCTGTGCAGTAAATGGGTGCCGTCAGACTCCAAACAGCTTATAAAAACATCACAAAGCTGCATGTTTGTAATAAACAAATGCATCAAGACGTTTTTTAATTTTAAACCATTGCAACTCAAAAACTGTTCTAAACAAACATATCTTTGTATTAAGTCTGTCTTTTTATAAACATTTTGTAAAATCTTTTTTTGCAGACCCCCTTAAACACCCCTTTCAGTCGCCTGGGGGTCTCTATATCCCAGTTTGAGAACCCCTGTAGTGTATAGTGTAAGTTGGAGTTATCTATGTTAATCAGCCAATGAATATAAGCCCAATGCAATTTAGTGTCTCAGTGGTTCATTAAGATAATGCAGAATCCCCCTTAGGTGCTTCTAGTCCCTAATGTATGTTTGATTTCTGTGTATATTATTAAATTAATAATATTGGAAATTTAACTTTTCAAGTTTTAAGTCCAACTTTATTTCAGGCAACCATAAAGTGAAGAAACATTCCAAAGGTGGGTGAAAAAAACTCATATTATCTTAATATATTATGTATAGTTTAAAATATAATAATAATGATACACACACATATATAGATTTATCATACCTGCCATGAGTGGAGAGATGAGGAAATATGAACCAGAACAAATAAGTATGAAAGCATGAAAATATTTTTTTCATGGTGCTGCTAGGAAGCAACATTTTCTTAACAGTTAGCTAGCTAAAGTGCACAAATTTGTCTTCTTTTTTCACATTTGACCACAAGAACAAGACCAGAAAAGGGCGTGACATTAAGAGCTGAGAGCAACATCTGACAGAAGCTGATAAACACAACAAATGTCAAAACACTGACAAAAACACAGAAGCAATTTTACAAACAAAGGACGATTAAACAGAGCACACACTTATTTATATGCAGCTATAATCACAATGAGATAAGTCCATGCTTTTCTCTGCAGCCACATAGTTATGCTTCTGGCTTTAACAAGGAACATATAAGAACAAATAACACCAAATAAATGCATTTCTGAACTCTAAATCATTTGAGAAGTTAGTTGTCCATAAAATTGGACAGAGCAGACTATTAGGCAAGAGTCGACTGTGGGAATTGCTTATGAAAGGAGAGAGAGAGAGAGAGAGAGAGAGAGAGAGAGAGAGAGAGAGAGAGCATAAGAAAAAGGATTTAGAGATGTAATCAGAAATGGTCTTCAGCTTCTGGCTAAATGTCTTTACATCCCCGTAAATGTCTTTAATTAAAGTTAACAGACTTATCAGCACTTCCAAGTCCCATTACCAGCTCAGCTCCTAATCACCTTTGAGCTAAAGAATGAAAGAGGGTCTACAAAAAAAGAGATAAAACTGAAGAAAACTGAAATGGAGAAAGGATGGACTGGGTAAATGAGCAGGGGAAGAGAAACTTCAGAGAGAGCAAACTAGGGCAAAGCAGCTAATGAGAGTCATAGTACTGTGCGTGCCATTGGCCCCGTGTAAACAATCAGAAAGAGAGAATGAGTAAAGAGAGAGATGCTTGGGTTATGATTTAATGGGGTGGGGGAAGTGACATATACTGAACGTGACTAGTGAGGTACAATCAACATTTCTGCCTAGGACAGACCTATTTCAGCAGACATGATCTCACTCCAACATGCAGATTTCCCTATTTCGCCTTCTGAGAAAAAAAAAAAAATTATATATATATATATATATATATATATATATATATATATATATATATATATATATATATATATATATATATATATATATATATATATATATATATATAAAGCATAACATAAATTCTGAACAAAAGCTGTAGATCTGTAGAACTTGAGATATTTTCGTTTATTTCACAGATGAGCAGAAGAATGATCGTTGTTTTAGCGACATGTCACCAGCAGGCGGAGCGCTAGAGCTACCTGTTCTGGTTCATTACTACAACTCGACTACAACTTGAAACAAAACTTGGCCGGAATATATTTCTGGCACTTATTACTTGTTCCTTTGCATTTCCAGTAACTCCACGAACCTCACGATGAAATAAATCTGCGTTCAGCTGGAAACGAAACCAAAAATACAAAAGAGGAAAATCACAAATCCAGCAAGAAACTAATCTCAGAGTTTAGTTTAAATATGTTGAAACGAACTCACGAAAAACTATCTTAGGCTATATTCAGAGTGGACCGTATAATGGCCCATTTGAACGGATTAAAAATATTAGCTACATTGTTACATTACAATATTACACATTATTATGATACAAGTTATCTCGAATGGATTAAATTAGCGTTTGGTTGTTTTAACTTAAAATAGTGCAACGGTCAAAAACTCATTAAAGATGGAAAGTACCAAAGCCTTTTCTGAAATTTAGGTGGCTTTAAATGCAGCGTGACGTGGCGTATGACATCACACGCTTCTGTCCAAAGAGCGGCGCTTCTGCGAGAGTTTCAACAGAGCAGCGACGATCCCCGCGCGACAGGTTTGAGGACACCGGATATTTATTCACCTGTGGGACGGTTTTACCTGGTCGCATGACGCCGCGTCACAGTTTCGGAGGACTTGAGCTATCAATTCAATTCAGAAGAGAATTCTGACTCTAGATTGTAAACCAACTCTGAAGGAAGGCGCTGAATACAGCGACGCACTTACCATATTAAGTTTCTGCGCTCGTTCATTAAAGGAAACCAGAGGAACCACACAGCAGTTTTTATCTCCATCTGACTAACCTTTTTTTTTCTTATTTTTGCGACTCTGAGCTGACTGAGTTTAACAAGCGAAAAAAAGGACAAATTATTATAGGTGGACTGTCCACCCTTCCTTCCGATGAAGATGTCAGGGCTGTTTAGCGCACTCATTCTCCTAATTATTCAAGGTAAGACATGTCATATCATGTTTATAGTATAAGTAGTCACTAATTGTTGCCGGTTATAAAATATACTGATTCGCTTTTGCTTTCATTTTAATTCATAACCTCAATCAAACGCGTTTGCGCAACTCTATGTCATGATAGAAATATGCTTCAGTCAATCTGTAAGCGTGCACGCGCTTCTCAGACTAAATTCATGATGACTATAAAATAATTGTATTAACTAGCCCAGTGTATCATAGTATGGGGGAAATAACTTTGCCTGTGTGATCTCGCATCTGGTTTATTTTCCCTGGAGACTGTGTGAGTTTGGTTTCGATAAGCGCCATGTTTCTCTAGGTGTGGTCTTGGAAGTGTTTTTCCCCCTCTTACGTTTTGACAGGTGTGTGTGTGTTTTTGTTGTTGCGAAACTACGGACATTATCCATTCGTCCTTCAGTGCTCTCTCTTCCTCGTACCACATTTCTCTAGGTTCCTCACGTCCCTGGCGTATTTTCTCCTTCACATCTTATCCTATTATTTCCAGCTGAAGGGACACAAATGAATGTAAATCAATCCGTCAATCACGCAACAGGGTGTTTCTTACAATTTTTTAAAAAGTGTGTTTTCAACTTGGTATTATTTTACCGTTTAACATTAAATCACTCTTTCAGAACGTCATTTTGTTTAATTTTAATAATATAAATAATTTGACTGCCAATCCTTCATTTCCCGAAATATCAAAGAGCTGTTAACAGGCTGACGTCACTGCCTATTGTTTAGTCATATTTCACTGCACGTCTCGTGCACCGTAGCTCCTCTTGATCGCAGACTGAGGGGCTCTTTCTTCATTGTCTCTGCAGTTTAATTATTCATGGGCCATGTCACGGTTCGCAGGGGCACTACACCTGACAGAGAGCTGGTGTGAGTGTCATAAAAAAAAAAACTCGGCTTGAGTGTCTAACCGAGCGCAGACACTGAAAAAGATGTTAGAAATTTCAATTAAAAAGAATGTCAGTGCTACAATACAGTACAACTTGTTACTGGTTAACTGTAAGTTGCCTATAAATATTTAGTTTTCCGTCTCAGTTTCCTCCTGTTTCTACATGTAATTCTAGACTGGATGATGGTGAGATCAGATCTCTGTGAGGAGCACTGGCTGTTGTCAGGCTCCTTGTGCTAACAAAAATCTCCCTGGATTAATACAGTTAATGGCAAAATGAATGTTTGGAAATGTAAACTGATATTTCCTACAGACACACTACAGCAAACCATAGAAATAACTGACTTAAAACCATTTTTTAGCTGGCGAAAATACCAGTGGTTTAATAATTTTGGCTAACGCTGGATGTATATGACATTATGCATTAGGAGGATATGATGTGTCGAAGGTTTGTGACATCAAAGGATAGAGCTCTTTGTCGTAACTTATAAAACAATTCACTTCTTTAACTTATTCATGGTCTGGACCTCTTCTGCTTGGGCCCATTTCACAGTACATCGACTGCACTTCAGGAGGAAAACTAGGATAACGAAACAAAGGATTTTTTTATTTATGAACCGAGCAGCGGAAGAAGGGGTCATGATTTTCTCGCTTAAGCAAACAGTATAAACAGGCCTAGTGTTTTCTTTTTTCCCCTTCCCCTTGCCTCCATTTAGTTTGGTGTCCTGGGAGCTTTTGCCTTTATACGCAGCAGTCGCAAAATATTTGAAGGGTCAAAGCTTTGTTTTGTATGCTTGCCTCAGTGGCCCCTGCAGACTCATTTTCATTGCGTGCCTATTAAATACAATCAGACCAACGTCAAGCACGGTAATATAAAAGCTTTATTTTAATAACCTCATTGTTGCTTTTGAAATTAAGAGCTATATAAACAGGAAGCAGGTTTAAGCTAGTTTTATGATTGTAAAACTTGCAGCAATTTATCTTTCTAGTTCCAGACTGAAATGTAGGCTACAGGGAGCAGAGATCTGCACAATAGAAACTACTGATTGTGTTATAATACCCTCCTAGTGAACACGGGTCAAAAAAATGCTTGAACCCGTTGCCATGGCGACGCTGTGCTTTCATTGAAAGCTGGGTTTAGGGGGGCTACTGTAGCGGTGTCTGTGGCTGAATGCATCAAGTGGTGTGTGTGTGTGTGTGTTTAGGAGAAGGAGGCGGAGGGGGTTCAACAATGTCAGGCTGCTCCACTGATGGAGGCAGAGGCCAAGCTGACCTTATTCTAAACTGTGTGAGCACAGCAGTTACAGACGCACACTAACAAGCACACGCAGCGACTGCGACAGCACCGACTCAAGTGCTTTAAACAGTGAAGGAGTGTTGAGTAAACGGGCGAGACCGTCTCCATTGTCCACCAGCTCCACATACCGGGAGCACGTAAACAAAAGTCGCAATGAAACCGAAGCTTTCCAGCCTCCATTCTTCCATCTTCTCCAGTTTCCTTCCTTCCCTTGCTCTGTTTCTGCGTCCATTGCCGTTCTTATCCGCTTGCTTTTGTTTGAGAGATGATTGTCATTGGTGTATTCAAATCTCTCCCCCCACCCCCCCTCGCTCTGACCTCAGGGCCACGCTGTTTATTAGCGTCTGAGCCGGTGAGAGAACGTGGGAGGAGGTGTAGCAGTAGACAAAACTGGTAGACTGTGGGAACAACATTGATTTAGAAATGTTTCATTACTGTGAGAACTCTTACGCAAGTTTATCAGTCAGTATTATCTTAAAAATAACGGTTGGATAAGGGAGTTTTTGCATAGAAGAACCATTTTGGGCTGCCCAAAGTTTGAGTGAACAGTTCCTACAAGAACCATTTATTTGTTAGTGTGAAGGACAACAACATGCAAGAGAACCTTTGTGCAATGGAAATAACCTTTATTTTTAGGGGAGTAAACAAGGTAGTTTTCCTCTAAATATGGTTGTCAAGAAACTATTCAAAGACTTTTTGGAAACCATGGGTCTCATTCATGAAACATTCGTAAATATACGAGTAAATATCTGAGTGATTTGCGCGTAAAGAGAACTTCCCGAAAACTCTTCTCCTGATTCACAAAAACTTCGTAAACGTCAGATGTGATAGTGAAATGTGTGTGTGTGTTAATGAATTCCAATCAGTCGTAAACGGGACGCGCGTGCACGCTCACTCTCAATTACCATAAATCCCGCCTATTAAATCTGACTGACAACTATATATGAGGATCATATTATGACACCAAACGAAGGATTTCAACATGTCTTCTCAAAAGCGACTGAAAAAGAAACATTTCTCAGCTGCAGAAATTGAAGTTTTATTATCAGAAGTTCATTCAAAACGCCACATTTTATTTTCAAGCATACTAGTGGCGTATCAGGTCCTAAAAAAGGAAGTTTGGCAGCATATTACAGATCCTATTACTGGCTCTCATAATAAAAGTTAAAAGAAAAACCGCATGTAATTAATATATATAATATTTTTTTCAAAATGCTGTGTAAATATGTACCCGATTAAGGTGAATTAAAATGCAGCCGTATTAATGAGCAAAACGATCAGACGTTAAACTCACTATTTACGCGTGGCTGGGAGCAGGTGTAGATTTCTTTCCTACCAACTAACATTTGGAAAATACGAACGTTTTAATGAATCGAAAATTTACGCCAAAACCACTTTACACGCGATTTACACAAAAATTCGTTCTGCTCGTGTTTCATGAATGAGACCCCATGTGTGCAGGTGAATCCGACAGTGATTTTGGATGTCTCATTCTGGTTTCTTGTAAAGATAAGGTTGGATGAATGTTGGGGGATTTGTGGATGGGGGACCAAAGCTTTTAACACTTGTCGCAGGTCTGTGTTTTACATGCGGCTCTGGGAATGCAGTCTGCTGAAATCAATGACTGACCTTGTAATTAACATCAACCTGCACTAATACGAACACTAGAGGTTTCCCGCAAAGGTTTGTACGATATCCATATGTAACGGAGGCCAGCGAGTAGTGCTGTGCAGGTAAACCTCGCTCCCCGATCTCAAGAGACGCACTAGCGACAGACACTAGTGGCTGCAGTCATTTAGCCTCCTTGTATGCCGGAGACCCGGGTTCGAGGACCACTCAGAGCGAGTGCGATACCCGGGAGAGAGGGGTTACACATGGCACACTATGAAGTCTGAATTCAGAGTGAGGGGTCAGATATAAGTAAGTTTTGTGGTCAGGGTTATTTTCAGAATGGCTTTTTCTCTTTCTATTTGTTCGAAAGTGGAGCTAAAATGAATCTCAACTGGTCCTTGAAGCACTTAGAGGACTAGGCTCTTTCGAGTGTTTCTTTTCTGACTGTCTGGCTCTATTCTTGTCACTTTCTTTCTCTCGCTCTGCTCTCAGTGGTTCAGCAGATGTCAGATCTCAGAATGCTTTTATGGTATTAGAGATTCATGGGGTTGATCTGTCCAGTTAATTGGACCTCATATTTTAGTCTTGCACCTGGTGATGGAAAGCCAACCGACCATTGTGGCTGCAACACGATGGTGAGAAGTGAAACAAAAGTGGCAGCCAGGAATGAGAAAGCAGGGTTTTGCTCTTGCTGTGGTTTACCATGCACTGAAATTGTTCTCTGTTTTATGCATCTAGGAAATGCAGACACAACCTGATTCAGGGAGACACATGCACATAAGGCAACATGTTATCCCATCCCATGCTGGCTGAGTTTACCTCCCTGTCCCATTGCATGCAGGGGGATCATCGACCCTCCAGGGGTCAGCAGTTGGTCTGAATAGTGGTATGTGGTTGCCAGTTTGATGTGGGAATGTCGAGGGTTGCCAGATTGCTGCAGTCATAGCTACTCAAAGGAAAATGACCACAGATCTGCCCTCTTTAATATAGATGCCAAATGGCATAAAAAGGAATAGGACATGATGAGTGTTCATCCCCTCTAGACAGAATGCCATCCAGTTCGTTTTATGATTAACATCACAACCCTGAAGGTTTTTTGGGATGCTATAGATACTCTGTCTGGTTTGCTGGCTCCGTATTCACTAAGCTTTGGTTAGTCATGAACTTGATAGAAATGGTCTTAATCTAGTGAATTAGTTCAACCAAAAAATTACATTTGTCTTCGTTTCATTCTCATGTTCCACACTGACTTTCACTCTCGGTAGAGCATATAAGTAGATATTTTGTAGAATGGCCAAGCTGCTCTATTCTGTACAACCAAAGAAGGACAGAAAAGACAATTATGAATGTAAGTTTGCAAATTGTATTCAACAGACTGTCCACAATTGGACAGTTATCACAATTGTCCACACGGGCTGAATGCAAAAACAACATACTACGTGACCAGTGTAGTCTGATTTACAGAGTGATCATGAATTAATTCTTTTTATTATGGGTTCACTGGCATGAATCCTGGAGGCACAGAGAAATTTGGGATGACATCAAATTGTCAATTTTACGAACAATATCGCAAAAAAAATGTCCTATTTTTGTCCTCGAGTTGAAATGAGATGCCTACCGAGTCTTTCTAACACATGCAGATGCTTTATCATTTGAGGCAGAAACATCAGATGATGAAATAACTGAAAGGCCCTTTTCTTTTTGCAGAATAAGTGTGTGTCCTAAGAGTTTGACAGAGGGAGGGACAAGGGGGGTGAAAGTGGTTTTGATTCCTGAGGATTTTTTTAAAAGCACACTCGTGCTGTCTCGTGAATTTAGCATGTCAGTGGTTTCAGGACTCCTCACTGCAAATGCTCTTGCACACTGGGCACAGCTGAGTGTGGAGAGACAAGGTTGTGTGAACAGACATGTCTGGCTGGATACCGGTGCCTCTAAATAACTGCATAAGCAGGGTTTCAATGGAGAACTGCATTATATTATGACTAGTGCTATAAAAAAAGTCTTCGTCCAAGTCCAACAATACCATTTTAGCCCATACACACATTATGATTTGGTCACAATGTGTGGAAATGTATGGCTCAGTCACACCAAAAACAACAACTATATTGACATTCACATCAACAGATGTTAAAGTTCTACATATTATAATTGTGAGATGTCATCACTCTGAACACTCTGGCAGATTCTGATTGGCTGTCAATGTTTTTATCCTTCATTGACAAACAAGTTACATACACAACAACCTCTGACTTATGAGTGATGGCTGAAATATAAGTAACTTTTGTGGTCAAGGTTATTTTCAAAATCGCTTTTCTCTTTTTATTGGTCAGAAAAGTGAAGCTAAAATGAACCTCAGATTGGCTGTTAAATGTCTTTAGCATTCATCAGCAGGAAAAAAGTCATTCTGAAAGTGATTCCAATGATATTTTTCTCCTGTGTCATTGGCAGTTACTGCAGCTGTGGTGTTAAAGTTATAAGCATAATTAAAACAATAGTTGCCAGGTCCTCAGTCATTTATAGTGTCATTATGTCCACACGTTACGCTCCACAGGAGGGAAAATTAAAACCGCGGTCTGCGGCGAAGCATGTGACCTTCAGTAGCCTAGTCACCGTTCACAAATCACGCAGAAGATCTTCCTCTGATTAGCCTCGGTGTCTCTCCCTCACTGGTTTTATGAAGTGACTGCGATACTATTTCGAATCTCGCCTCTCGCCCTCCCTCTTTCCTCACTGTCCTTAGCTCGTCCATATAGAGTCGGCTAGCCAGAGGCAGACAAGGAAGCGAGGCTTTGCTCCATTGATCCAGTATCGATCAGCAAGGCCAGCGATGCCCTTGCGAGTCGACACGGCTTATTGAAGACATTACGCCTCTGCCCCATCAGACTGACATCACTGTGAAATATAGCCCCCATTTCCAGAGGACATTTGATCTGTTTTTTTTTACTTACTTTTCGCTTTCTGTTCTTTTCCTACTGTCCTTTTTTTCACTTTCACATCCTTTTCACACTCTTTATCCCTGCAGTCAGTTATGGTTAGCGATGGCATTAGCGCCCGTTTGCCCTTGTCTGTCATTGTGTTTTCCTCTCCTCCTCTTCCTGAGTGCCTTGCACCTAGTCCACAGAATGTCGTGATGGAAGCCAGACTGGATCCGAGCCAGCCAGAATTGGCCTCGTTTTTTTTTTTGTTTTTGTGCAGTCTTATTCCAGACCAGATACAGTAACTACAGCACAGTCAGCGAGCTGAATTATCTTATTCCTGTAAGTGTGAGCGGCACATCGCTCCTCAGAGAACGCTAATGTCATTAGCATGCCCAACGTAGCAAGCTGTCAGAGAAAAACAGCAGTGACCTTTAAGATAATTTTGCCCGTCTCCTGTGAGTTCTGTTGGGTAGATTTGGTGAATGCTAGTATATGTTCTCTGTAGTATTTTATAAGGTCAGTGTATTTGAAGAAGTACTGTAAAATAACTAAGAAAAAGTGTGTGAAATGCCTAAATACAGTTCTCCTGAGATTGTTCTCCCAAGGAGAACTGGAGCTTGTCTGGGTGACTTATTAAGGGCGTAGAATTGAATGATACAACTTTGTTTCAATCATTGTTTACTCACCCTCATGCTGCTCCAAAGCCATATGACTTTCTTTCTTCCGTGGAACACTAAAAGAGTTTTCAGTGAATCGTCCAACAGCTGTTAAATTGTTCAATGACATGACCTTTTTTTTTTTTTTTTTGGTCCGAAACTATTAATAAATTAAAAAATATGTTCTGATGTGCAATGACACGAATACACCTTCTACAATAAGCATGATTTATTTTTTTTTATTATTAAAATGTGGACAAAAATGTCAGGGTGATACAACAGTTCTGATATCATAATGAAGAAAAAGAGAGTGAAGCCTCCTTAAAATGAAATTATTGAAAGAAAAACTTTGGATTAATCTTTGGTTATTATTATAAAACTTTTTTCTATAAAACACATAAGTAACATGCTTAAAACATAAAGCAGGAAATTAAATCATAGATTGGACCCTTGAAGTCCCTTAAAGTATTTTAAAATATCGGATCAATTGACATTTTTAATGACAGGGTTAAGATAGTTCAGGTTATATTGGCAAGGTATGAAAAATAATGTTTCTTTTTATTTTAGAGTACATTTATATAAAAAAAATGAGATTTTGTGAGAGAGATTGACCCAAATCTCTCATTTTATGTTTCACAGAAAAAGCTCATACAGGTTTAGAGCATGACAGCATGATCAATTTTGGGTGAACCATCCCTCATTTTAAAGAATCATTTTTACATGCAAACATACACACACATAGCTATTTTTCCTGACCATTCTTCTTTGTTTTCCTCTAAGCAGGTGGTTGAGCTTTGTTCTGACCTCCGATCCTCATTGTGTTCTTCAGACTTCCCTCTGTGAGCGCAGTCCTTCCTCCCACCCTCTTCCTCTTTATCCCTTGTTTCTCACTTCTTCCATCTTGAGGATTCAGTCCACTTAACGGGTCTGTCTGACTGCAAAGATGTTCATCTGTCACTCTCCAGCGACCTCCTTCCCCCCCCCCCCCCTCCCTGACTCATTATTCCTCTAGCCATGTCTTTTTCTTTCTTTCTTATTTCTCTACCTCAGCTTGCGTTGTTCCTCTGCATCTTTTTGTTTGTTGCGGAGTTTGTCTAGTTGTTGTTTAATCCAGTTTGCCTTGTAAAATCAGGACAGTTGATTCTTCTACAAGTCAGAGTAAGTTTTGGGCGCCTGTGTTTGCGGTTATTATTATGACGGGAGAACCCAGGGATGATTCTCTTTCTGATTTACCTTTCATGTAAAATTATTCTTTCAAATGCAACCAGTCTGTTTCTCTTTATGCAGTCATGCCTGGTTCTTTCTTTCCTTCTGCCCTTTGCTTTCTCCTCTAAAGGAAGGGCCATTTTTTTTGCTCCCAATCGCACCATTTCTTTTAAAATTGGGTCTGACCTCTCTTTCCCTTTTCCCAGTAGTCTCTCTTCTCTTGTCTCTTTCTTTTCTTGTCACATTACGTGTATTTCATGAAGGTTAAGTCAGTGAAACGGCTCTTTTTCCATTGCTGAAAGAAAAAAAGCAAACGTGAAGACAAGTGGAGAAAATAATTTTTGGATTCCTCATGGTTCCTCATTTTTAAGTAGCTTTCTATAAAACATCTAATCGAGGTAAATGTGAACAGAGTCAAAAGATCTGAGTCACTGAAATGAATCAAAATCACTACTAGCTAATGCCACATTACACACCAATACAGTTCATTTGATGGAGATGGTAGGTGAATTTCAATGCAATATTGTGTTGTTTGTATTGAATTCCTCTCTAAATGACACATAATTATTCATTAACACAGTACCTGTCAGTCGCAGCTCAGTTGGTCAGTGATGAGTAAAGGGAACATGAAACGGTGACCATGCAGGAACTGAGAGGCCATTGTGTTTGTCCCCTACCTCTTTTAGAATTACACTGCCTTTCAGACAAGTGTGTGTGTGTGTGTGAGAGAGACTAAAGAAAGCCCCTCATTGTTCTCTCAGCCGTGTCCATTCATACAGGTAAGTGATATGGCATCGCCGGAGGATCCACCCTTCTCTTCCTCTGCTCTCTAGAGGACCGAAGAATGAAGAGAGGAGAGAATGTTCCTCGCACTCTTATGAGGGGTGAATGGATAGTTTTCACCCTTGCTCGCCTTTGTTATGGCCCTCTGTGCTCACTGAGAAGCAAAGCATGATGGGGAATAAAAGCGCTGACGCAGTGGGCGAATTCCAAATGCCATGTTCGTGCCCTCAAATGGCAATGTGGGAAGAGAATGCTACTTGTAGGGTCAAACTAAACTCAAGTGAGCAGCTCAATCTCTCTGTAAGGCTTCTGAAGAGAACATGCTACAGTCATTTCAAGAAAGAAAATGTGCTCTTTGTAATTTTGGTGACAGATTTTCATGATTCATTTGATTCCTATTCAGTTTGTTTGTACCAAAGCTTGTTAATATTTGTGTATTTATTTATACTTACTGTATATGTGTACTATTGTTCAAAAGCGTTTCAGAAAGCAGTCTTTTATCCTCAACAAGGCTGCATTTATTTGACCAAAAATAATTTAGCTATTTTGTTATCAAGCAAATATTCAATTCTAAAACTGTCTATATATATAGGCTGTGACAAACACATACATATGAGATGGCCTGCTGCCTTCGGAGTGAATAGGGCATAGTTCGAGCTTTCATATGAAATTTTCTATTTTTTTTCTGGTTGTTTTCTATTTGCATGTAACCTTGCGTGTTTTTAACCTCTGCTTGTATGTGTGAGTAGACTAACATGATATGTGTGTTGTAAGTTCATTTTCAGTTTGTGAGTGATTTGTCTATGCCATAACCAAGCCCTCGGGGCAACACGGGCCTGTGAGAGAACGAAAAAGAAAAGAACAGGAAAAAAGCCCCAGGCGGAGCGACAAGCGAAGGGATGTAAAATCAACTAAGTGATTAGCTCGGGAGCATTTTGATTAGGCAGATGCAGCTTAGAAGGGCAGGAATCTCTATTCAGTCTTGTCTTTATCCCCCTGCACACCTCCTTGAAGTCTAACACTGAAAAGATTTATCTGATATGGATTATTAATAAACTGAAGTGCCGGTGACCACCCTCCAGTGCCTGGTTCGTCCCACCCCCTCTTTCCTGAACATCTGTACCCTCCTCTTTCTCTATCCCTCACGTCTTCCTTCCTTCCTTTACCTAAATGTGTGCCGATATACCACTTCTTCCTGTCTCTCCCTCTCTCTGTCAGTCTCTCTGTGTGTGGGGGAGGTCTATGGGTCCCAGGTTGTAGTGTCCTAGTTTTTCTCTCCTGGTCTCCCTCGCTCCCTTCTTGGTTTTTATTTATTTAGATGCAGAGGAAGAGAGGGATGAATAGATGGGTGGATGGATGATGGAGGAGAAGGAGAGGTGTCAGGGAGCGAGAGAGGAAGATTGATATTTTAACATTCAGTGGAAGTGTGGCTGACAAACAAGCAGCTCTCACGTGGAGAGGCTTTGCAAACGTGTTTCCAGATCGATTTTTAGCATTTGAAATGGATTTGTTCAAACAGCCTTATTGAGCCGCATGGTTATTCTATGCTCACCTTGTGTGAGAGATTTTATTTGATGTCGTAGCTGGTGAAAGCAGATGAAACAAATCTCCCTTCTTTAGCATTCTGCTTTTCTCTGAGATCTCTTCTTGCCTCCTCGCGTTTGGTCCTTTGCTTTGATGGGAACGCAACCCGCAAAACTGAAAACTTTTGTGCTTGGAGGGTTCCTGGCAGTACTTGGAGATTTGCAGTAGTTTCTTGCTAGCAGTCGAAGATTGTCGGTGTTAAAGTAAATGTGAAATTAAAATTAACTTTATTTTTGTCTTAATGCACTTTCCTGGTCTTGTTGTGAATAATTCATCTGTGCTGGTATGTATCTGGTATGATAAAATCAACCTCTATTTTTACCTCTTTAAATATCCCATTTCACTCAGAAATACATCACATTATGGAAGTTAAATGGGTTTCGAGAGACTTCACTATGAAGTCACATTTTGATGTTTTGAAGGATTTATTTATTTATTTTTCAAAAAAGAAAAAATGTAGGCTATGGACTTGTTTCTATAGGTTGTTGATTGGATGGAGGCAGATCTGAATTCAAACTTGCAGTTGATTGTAAGAAAGAAGCAGAGTTTAAATAGACTTACCGACAGAAGTCTGGCTTCTTCATGGATAAATTGTTCATAAGATCAAAAACATGCATTTAGAAAACTTGTGAATTTACAATGCATGCCCACTTTATACCATATTTAAATATGTACTAAGAGGCTTGCTGTCATTTATGAATTTTTAAGCAAATTAAAAAGGGAAAATTTAATGTTAACGCTAATTTGCATTATGTCTTTCATATAGTGGTTAGCTCCCAGATTTTATTGCATTTATGTATGGATGAATACAGATGAGTGCATGGAAAGAAAGGGATGAGGGCAGAAAGAGATGGATGATGAGAGATAAGAACAGATGGAAAGAAGCGAGACATAACCATTTGACCTGGTGCATTATAATGGAGTTCGACAGGGTTAAACAGTGCACAGAGACTTTTGGTATGTGTGTGCAAATGCATTTTGGAAACAAAATGCTTGTGAAATTTCACTGGAAGATCATGATTAAAGTTGTTTATTTTTCAGTTTTTGTTTGATTTTAAGGTTAAAATTAGTTTGAAGTAGAACTAATTAGCTTTCATTTAGTTTGCATTGGTGAGTAAAGTGCACGTGTGTAAATCAGTTTAGATCAGAGATGCTCTAAATGATGGCTCTTTGAACTAACAATTAAATATTTTGATTTAGTTCTTTGCTGTGGAGAGTTCAGTCATTCAGACTGAAAGCAAAGCAAACAACATAGGGTTTGTATACTCAAGTGGCCATTATCAGTCAACAAATGCTTTGAAAGCCTGTGAGAGTGAGATGTAGAGGGAGATGTGTGTGTTTGTGTGTTTCAACACGAGACCTTCAGTCTGATTCATCTCCTCTCAGTTTGATTCATTATCATCCTTCAACCATTTGTTCTCAATGGTGACCTGGAATGAGATAAACCTACTGCTAACTGTGTGTGTGTGTGTGTGTGTGTGTGTGTCTCCATCCCCAGCAGTTACCGGAGACGGAAACTCAGAGGGGTGTTGTGGGGTGGGGGTAAATGGCAACCCCACTCCCCCAACCCGTCTTATGACCTCACACCCTATTAGAGGTATGTGTGAGTGTAGTTTTTTCACAAAGTGGATTTGCCTAATCTCTCACTGAAATATGAGCAACTCCGCATGGCAGCAATTTGTGTCTGTGTGCTTCCAGTCCACAGTGTTTTATTGTAGTTGCTTCATGTGTAAATGTTAGTTTAATTTTTCTTCAAAATGAATGTAAAAACAACCCTGTCACTTGTGCGAGGTGCCATTCTTTAGACATGCTCAGCTTCAGATGGATGTGTCCTATTTCTTCTCGCTGCTGCGGCTGCCATGCCTTGACAGTGTAGCAGGGTCTGATGAGGACATTTGCACACACACTCGCACACTTTCCTTTGGGTTCCTTCATCTTTGAACTCACACAGGCTCTTCTTGTTCTGAGTGTCAGAAAAAAGGAGCGCGAGCGAGAGGAACTTCAGCTGTCTGAGGGAGTGAGAGACTCACTCAAGGGGAATGCAGAGCAGGTTACTCCAGCTCAACTCCAACTCTCGCTTTATCTCCCCCTTCTTTCTCTCCATATTTCATCTACCGCTCACCCCCACCGTGACCATCCACACACACACACACACACACACACACACACACCACCCTGTGTGTGTGTGTCTCTCTCCTCTGCAGGGCAGTATCTGTGAGCTGATGGCCGTGTCTATGTGCAGATGTGATGGCAAACAGCTGTTGCATTTCTCTGCTCGGTCTTTTTTTATTTATTTTTTCTCTTCTCCCTCCTTCTGTTTCACCCTTCCTTGTTCCCGGAAATAGAAGGGTAATGAGGGTAAGGCTGTAGCTATCAAAATTTTTAGTAATTGAGTATTCTACCAAAAATTTGATATATTAATCGAGTAATCGGATAAAATGCGTTTTTGCTTAAAGTGCAATATTAATTATGCAAGAGAAAATAAGAGTCCTGGGTCTCTTAAAATGAACAACTAAGTGTCCTTTTTTTTATTTTAATTTTTTAAATGCATAGAATGCAATGCATACAAAAATAAACATTTTATTATTACCCATTGTTTCTCTGTCTGTACTTGTACTTTGAACAATGACAAGGAAGTTGACTGATGAATTAAGTGCATTTAAGGGTGACTTTGTGGGTGACGTAAACGCGTTATCACATTAAAAAAATAATTGCGAAAGGACGTGACGTGAGGCTTCGAGGCAGAGGAATTTGCCTCGATCATTTTTTGTAATCGAGTTACTGGAGTTACTCGAGGAATCGTTTCATCCCTAAATGAGGATGACTTCCAGCGTCTGGATCTTTTGTGGCTGATCATTCATAGATAAGCAGAGTTCCTTCACTGAATTGCTCTGGAATGTGTCAACCGGTGTGCTGGAGGAGAAGCAGATGATGATAACCTTTTGCTTTCCCTTCATCTTGTCTTTTCTTTTCCAGGTTTTGTTATATACCTCTCCTCTTGGGATCGGAGTCTTTCGGCACCTCATGTTTGAATCTAAAGTTTAACCATTTTGAACAGTGTGATCTAGTTAGTAAATGTGCCAATTTTTCTGGATCGATTCAGAATCATTAGATGGAATAATCATTCATTGATGAATCATTTTGGTATCCTAAAGGTCTCTTGTCTCTTTACCTTCTCCTTTCTCGGGTGCTAAATGATAGCAGTCTTAACTTTTCTCAACTCTTTCTCATCTCTTCAAAGTGTTAACTTTTTGATGACCATCTTGTTCTTTTCTTATCTGTATTAAGCCCCTTTCACACTGCACGTTGGACCCAGAACATTGTCAGATCGCCTTCTGTGTAAACGCAAACACGTCCCGGGATTGATTCCGGGATCGATCCCGGGTTGGGGACCTAGTAACATTGCCGGTTTCAGTCCCGGAACGAGCGTTGTGTGAGCGCTCTGTTTCTCTTCTCTTATTTCTCAGGTGTTAAAATGATAACTGTCTCATCTCTGCTCTCCCAGATGTTAAAGTCTCTTTCTCTCCCCTCTCCTTCAGATCCTGTCATTTCCAGAAGGTAATTAGTTAGACACCGCTGCAGGAGTGTGTTAGGACATTTGTGTGTGCCTGTGTGCGTTTGTAATTAGCCGCGTCTCTGATGTGCGAGTGTGTACGTGTGATGTAAAGAAAATCCAGGATGATCCGTTCCTAATCAGAAGTGGTGGCAAATCTCTGTCGCCTCAGCCTAATCTCCTTCACATCCTTTAAAAGGAGATGCCGGCAGCCAGCTCATTTAACAGCTTAATACTTGTGTGTGCGTGTGTGTTTCCTTTAGCCCCTCTCGTACATGTCGTATTTAGCTCTTTGATGATCTGCTTAATGTACATTGTACCTCTGTTCAATTTTCCCAGAAGTCAACAACACGGATGCATGTATTCATGTAATCAGCCCCTTGTTCTTTCCTTCTATTTTATTCTGGTTTATCCCCCCACCTTTCCCTCTCTCTCTTTTTCTCTCTCTCTGTCACCTTCTTTGAAGATCAGTGTAATTATAGAGAGCTAGTTTAATTAATTGGGGGTGTTCGATCTTGTGCAGGTAGTGACTGATCTCTTGATTGATTTCCTCTTTTTTCTTTTTTTTGACTTTGACATGACACATGCTGATAAAGGCAGATGATTCACATTTAATTTTCCACAAGACAAGCCTCTCTGGCTTATCAAGAGAAACATTATCAACATTTTTGAAATGGGGAAACATTTCTGTCGGTCATTGTTATGGAGTAATGTTAGACCTGAACCTGACCCAAGTGTGTGTGTGTGTGTGTGTGTCTGTGTGTGTGTGTGTGTGTGTCTGTGTGTGGGGGTCTTCATTCCTCATCGACACTGAGGCTCAAAGGAATGCAGTATAGATTTATGATAAAACCTGATAATCTAGGATTTTGACATCTCTGAAAGGAGCTCTTCTGCTGTGGATTTATCAATAATAATATAAGGTAAAAAATATCTGCGCAGACGAAAAAACTGACATCTCCGAGCATAATGGAGTTTCTGTGGCTCATGGATGTTAATTCATTAAAAAGACTGGGAGAAGTGCTAAGATTACCTAACAGTTTTATTGTGAGCTAATTACTAGCTATGAATTCGACATATAGTGATATCATCTAAACCTTGCATCAATGCTGCTACACCAAAGTGGTGAAATGCTTGGTCAGTGTGTTCAGTGGAACATGTCTCAGCCTAGTAAATGAGGTGCTGTCTGTCCACACACACGCCTCACCCCACCTGCCCCCTCATTCTCCTCAGAAGGGCTGTTTTGTGCCTGTGTGCTTTGCTAACAGTGGCCATTTAGCTCCATTGAGCTGAGTGTTTACTGACTCTGTGTGTTTACAGATGCTGTAATGAATGTACGTTTAGAAAGCGTGCTGTGAATGCGTCTGAAGGGGTCTGTGGACCTTGATCCATGCTCCGTACTCTAAACAGTCCTGGCTGACACTTTATAATACTTCAATTCATTGTGTTTACAAAAATAACACTATTATGTGTGACGCACTACTTCTTAAAAAGCTTCAAGCAAGCAAAACATCTATTGAGTGTGAATCTGACACACAACGTGATATTTTGTCAGTTGTTTGGTTTTGTTTCTATGGTGTTGTGCAATTGATTAATGTGTGTTTTGATTGGTTGTCCACATTCGGTATGAACAGATTAATTTATTGCCACAGGAAACTTGTGACATCGTACATGGTAAGGACATGGTGTAATACAGTTTATGTTTAAATAGTTCAGATTTCTAATTCACAAGTTCTCAATTCGGTTTGGTGTGAGTCCAGTTCAAGTTAGACATTATTCGATTCTGATTCCTTTGGGGCTGTATTTCAGTAATAACAGACATTTTTCACTCTTCACTAAGTTGGAAAACTATTATTAGAATGTGTGAAATTCATTCTATAAATTCACAAAGTTGCAAAGTCACGTTCATCTTTTACGATTAGATAAAACAGAATTGAAAGGATGCGAAGTGGGAGAGAGATGGGGGCAGGATCGGGAAAGGTCCTAGAGTCAGGATTTGAACTCGGGACGCCTGTAGTGCAATGGCACTGTATTTCAGCATGCTGCTGCCCACAAGGTGCTGACATCTTTGAGTCTTTCTGAATGAGTAATTGAATGTGCTTAGGGTGCTCTGATTGATCGTAAACTGATCGCTATTGGCCGATAATTTCATTGGGATGTTTAAATGGCGGTCTCTAAAAAGGCCAATCTCATAAACCAGTCTTAAACTGACGATGTGCCTGCTATGAGGTTTGGCATGACATGTTGTTGTTGTTATTATTATGCTAAAGGGGAGGTACAATTCATGTTCGTTTATTAAATAACTTATAAAGTAATTTGAAAACCTTATGTGAGAAGTAATTTCACAAACCGTGTGAGTGAATCAATGCGCGCGCTCTCACTTTCTTTCTCAAAATGCGCAAATGGCTTCAAATCACATCCCGTCTGATTAGAAGCACCACAGTTGACATAGGAATTGTCACTTGCTCAATCAAGGTAGTGTTGAATCACCTTCTAAAGTTTATAAATTGCATTGTTTTTTTTTGTTTTTTTATTATTGCCAGAATTTAATCATTCAGCACTCGCAGCGCACACACGTCAGGACCACACTTTCTCCATTTCCAGTGCGGATGCGGTGCAGATTTTTTTTGGCAATCATGTAAATGGATTAAAGCGTTCACACAGTGAGTTCATGAGCGCTGCGTCTGCAGCGGTGCAGATATCATTTCCACTACACTCGCTGAATAAAAGTGACAGCGCATTGTTTGCGGTAAATAATAGCATGGATTGACATGAAAATTTAGTAATTACTCCATAAATGCATAGAAGTAAAGTCTGCTGTTTCACAGTCCACACATATGGCTTTTTGACTGTAGGTTGAAAAGAAAAGAGCACTTTTAGATAAACAATGCAATAATATTATTTATTTCATATTTAATTTAGACTGAAATCTACATGAACTACTGAACTGGTATTGTATAATATAAATCCTGAAGGTTATTGTAAGGGCTAACCAAGTTATGTGATTGATTTATTTATTGATTTATTTGCTTGCTTGCTTACTGATGTTACATTCATAAAACCTAACAAAAAACTAAGTACAAGAGAGTAAGACAAACCTAAAGTCATTCTGCCTCATGGCAGGTCCTTCTTCTTCAGAGGATTGTTAGGTAAACTCGAGCCTTCTTTGAGTTGGTATTGTACCCGAGTGAAGCCTAGTATAATGTGATTGGCTGCGGTCTCTTAGCTGTGGCTGGAGATTGTACAGTCTCTTTACTTTTACCCAGAAGCGACTACCCGGACGGGTTCCCTCCTTCTGGAAAATACAGGAATCCAATTACACACCACACACAGACGGAGACCAGGGCATTTGTATGTGTGCAGGGGAACCGAAGTAAAGAGAAACCAGAAGTGTTTGATTATCTGTTTGTTCAAAGGCAAGTCACATGTTGTACATATCACTTACGTTTGCATTATGTACATCATGAGGACTGAAAGGAGGAAGTTCATTTCGTTTAAGTTTTTTATGACTTTTAGATGCAAAACATCTAGTTTGAATGTGGTTTGGGCTAAAGGCAAATGTGTTTTGTAAGCTCGCTAGATTTTTAATATCAATACTATTGAATACTATAGAAATCGAGTGCTTCAGATGTCATTAAAAAGCTCTTCTGGGACATTTTATCCCCACTAGGAAAGCAAAACCTGTTTTTCCACACACACAGTTTTCCAGATTAGTCCTCAGATTACCTTTGAGCTCTGTGTGTGTGTGTGTGTGTGTGTGTGTGTTTGGTTTTCGTTGTCTCTAATCTTTTTGTGAGCACAAACAAACAGCAATCATTCATCTCCTTATCTCGCCTCATCTGATTGGTCACCTCTGGTCAGTAACATTCAAGATACACTAATGATTGATGGCTGCTACAAGCCCAGAATATGTGCAAGCAAAGGCTTGACGTTTCCAGCAAAACGAGGAATTACTGTAGCGATGCACACACTGTCACACTTAATCAACAACGAGAAGCCCATGATTTATTTGATTGAAACACTTCTCTTTCAGGCCTTGCAGAAAACATCTTGTTATTCTTGTCTCTGTCTGCCTTGGTCGTAAGTGGCAGATGAATAATTTAGCCTGTAGGATGGAAGTCCCTTCGCCCTGGTCATGTGTCACTCCTCTCATCTCTGTGTGTGTGTGTGTTGCACGTGTTTGAACAAAGACGCAAATATTTGATGATTTATTTTGTGCTTCATTTCAAGCCGCACATGGCCCTCGCTCTTTCTCTCAGGCCTCATTAGCTCATAATTGTGAATGTATGTGTGTGTCTGTGTGGTAGAAGTGAACGGAGTTGCATGACAACTGTACTTTTTCCTGTGTGTGTGTGTGTGTGTGTGGAGAGTGGGTGGCTGGGTGGGGGGAGGGGTTATCATTTGAGCTCCTTATCACATACCCTTGATACAAAAATATCTGGTCAAAATAACGCCATTGAAATGTTTGAATGCTGATTCTGAAGGGCATCTGTTCCAGACACATGGCTGTGTACGAATTCTCATATCTGTGTACTAGTCAGTGGGGAACTTTGACACATGCTAAAAATAATTTACCTAGGTGTTAGCAATTTACAAGCACAATTTAAAGGGATTGTTAACCCCAAAATGAAAGTCCTCTCATCATTTACTCATTATCATGTTGTTCAAAAAATGCATGACATTCTTCTTTGGAGCATAATACATAATACGTACAATGGAAGCCAGTGTAATCTGTTTGGTTACCAACGTTCGTGAAAATATTGGAATGACATGAGGGGGAGTAAATATTAATGAAAGAAACCTATTACACTTAGACTCGAAACAATGCAGATTGACTTCTCTACTATATTTGTTCAACTTTTTTAACTCCGCTCCTGCGGCCTCATGGGATAGCGACGTGTCCACTGGTTGCACTTTGGCTTCAGACTCTCAGCAGATGCAGCAGGTCATCTGGGGATTGTTTACTGCCTGTTTCATGAATACTGAGTATTCGGACATCTGAGATCTCGTTAATTTGACACTGTGATTTGCATACTGCATTTTTTTGGATTCGTTAACTTCCTTAAAGCAAGATGCATTTACTTAAGAAGGAAATATTTAAGCTATTATGCAATAAACACTGCTGTACTTGGATTTGGTAAGATTTTACTTAATGGTTTTTAAACCGTTCTCCTTAATATTTTAATAAAAACCTGTGATACTTTCTTCAGCACTCTTTTTATAAATAGAAAGTTCAAAAGCAATAGATTTTTGGTCTCCGTTCTACTGTCTTTACCAATAAGAAGTAGCAAAAAGTTCCCCAAAACAGACGGTACAGTTTCACACTTGGAGACATCTGCGTATGCACATAAATAAACATGTTTACTGTACACGCAAACACACGCACAGCCGTGCTCCCCACGGACCCCCTCCAGCTGTTCATCTCCGTCTGTTCCCACCCCTCAGTCTTTATTCCTCTCTCTGCTCACATCCGCTGTGTCATGAATGATTCTCATTCACCCACTGGACATCTCCATTTTCCTGCTTACCACGCATTTACTCCGCTTATGTTTGAGTGTGAGTGATAATAAGCTCTGCGGATAGAACCTGTATGCTCCGTCATCTGTCCTTGCGATACAAAATGAAGGTCTACTCACACACACACACACACACACACACACACACACACACACACACACTCAATTGGTAGTCACAGTGCATCGTCTCCCATCTAAACCTTCATCCTGGGCACTCGTCTGTCACCGTCCGCACTGGACTGAACCGTTTTTTTTTTTTTCAGAATGGAAGGATGAGGAGCGGAAGTGGGGCCAGATTTAAGACAGCGGTGTTCCATGTGTGTGTGTGTGTGTGTGTGAGACATGATGGTGGGTGACAGGCCTCCGAATGGCGCTGTGTGATTTACATAAACACCCTCTCTGTGTGTGTGTGTGTGTGTGTCACCTGCAGGCGGCAAGCAAAGAGAAACATTCTTGACACACAGCCTCTGTCTCTCATTCTGTTTTACATGCTGCTTTAGACCTTGATCCATGGAGCTGTCATTTTTAGTTTTATATTAATGAAAACGAAGTCGCTGTATAGACAAGCACTCGTTTAATTGGGTGGTTGATCATTCAGCTCAGGGGCTTTCTTACTTTTTTATTTTACTATATTTATATTGTTATTCTTTTTTTTCTTTTACATGTACATATTTATTTCATCATATTTTTTTACATTGATTTTTTTTTTCTCTACATATACTATTTTTGACATTTACTTAAAAATATAGATTTGTTAGTTTTTACAGTTATCTCTGAACTTTTCCTCTAAACCCAGTTTAAAAAACTAGATCAGGACCTGAAGATCAACTATGCAGTATAAATACTGTATGACATACAAGGAACTGTACGTCTATCTCTTTACAACCTTTTTCATTTGTGAGAAAAATGCAATCTACACTGACTGAGGTGGTTTGTATCTCTCCTTTGCTTTCAGTTTATTATTAAATCTCTCTATCTTCTGCCCCCTTCCCTCCTTTCCTTTCCACTCCGCACTGCTGTATGTTGAGGTGAGAAGTGTATGTGTTTAGTGTTCTGATGGACCGCTGACTTGCTCTGCACATCGGTGTAATGACCTATCCTCACTCTCCATCCAGAGAGAGACGGAGAGGGAGAGATTTTCAATAACAGGGCTCAGCGGTGCTAAACGCAGGCTCAGAAGTAATCGCACACACCCCCTCGGCTCAGACTGAGCACCTGCGAGAGACACAAAGAGACACAGTGGGATCCAAAAGACCACGATTGGAAAAAATGCTTGCATTTTCTAATTAATTGTATAGTTTTATTAATATAAATGTATTTTCAGCATCACAATTTGGGTGAAAAGAGAATGTCTAAGTATTTAGTTTGTACTTCCACACTTATTTTAAAGCTGCGTAAGTTTGTGTAAAAGCCTGATGATCATGTTCTCCAGAGCATATTGAGCTTTAGTGAAAGAAGACAAAGAGTCACATTATCAATATCACAAATTGTTTTTGTGACTGAGAAATCTTGGATCACATATTTTCAATAAGGACTTTTGAACGCCACTGTCTGTTCCTGATAAAACTAATAAGGAAACAATTCAGAGTTCCCATAAACCCTGTTTACTTTTTCAAGCCGCCTCTTCCTTTTTTCTTTCCCTCTAAACGTCACAGTTTTGATAAGGCTGTGTTTTTCTCATTCGTGAGTTTCAGTCTTTTCAGCTGGTTAGCAGACAAACTGGTCAAACTAGTTTTATACCTACATATACTGTACACTCAGGTAAAAAGGTGACATTGGGACTTTGTATTTCATTTACCCCAAAGGGAGCATATGAGTACACTGAGCATACATACTGTATTAGTATCTAAAGTCTACATATCAGATTATTTTTTAAGCTTTATTCATGGGTTTTTTATTATTCAGATGGACTGCCGAAAATTGAGAGGAAAGCATTAGGTAGAGTGGGAGTGGCATAGGACCTCCAGACAGTAATCAAACTCGGGTTGGCGTGAAAATAGTTGCGTTATGTCGGCACACTGACCATGAGGCTATTGCCACCTATGATTGCGTAGATTCTTCCTGAAATGAGCCGGCAAAAATTCATTAAAAACGGTAAATGTGGCGACACCTTATGCATTAGATTTGCAACTTTCATAAAGCTATAGTAGGAGAAGACCGGAAATAATTGGGGGAGAATAGAATTAGAAAATGTTGCGAGTCGGATTCAAACTAGCAGGTCCTCATAAGCACCAAGGCTCCGACATATACAGTGCTCCCATGATACTTAACTGTGTTTTGTGTGCAGTTTTCATTTCTTTACCACTTTAAATCCCCACTGATGTGCACACACACACACACACACACACACACACACACACACACACACACACACACACGTGCACTCGTTGAATGTGTTCTGTCAGGATGGTGGTGGTGGATGATGAATGCTTCGTGGTGAGAGCGAGCTGAATGTTTCTTTTTTATATAGATACTTTCACACACGCTTGCACACACACATTCACACACTCTCACAACCCGGCTGAGATCAGAAACATTGGCCTACTTGCTGTTTTTTTGTAACCTCATTTATCATTTCTTATTTTGCCATCCCTGAACTCCTAGACTGCTGCTGAATTTCTCTCTGGCGCGGTCAGCGAGGTGGTTCAGCCGGGTCACCTGAATTTATCCGGACAGAAGTGAAGGTTGTTTTCTGTTCTCATGGCCTTTTCTTTTTCTCTTTCCAGGAGCGTTGGCTCAGCGCGTGAAGGTGGAGCCAGAAGTCGTGTCATATCCTGGTCAGACAGTGACACTGCGTTGCCAGTTTCCAAACCCAGGCGAAACCCAGCTCACTCAGGTCTGAAATCAACTTTCTTGCCAACGCAGTGAACAAGATTTTGTAGAAAGAACTTGTTCGCTGGAGTCATGGAAATAACTTTTTAAAAGCATTTGATGTTCTGAAAGTGTTGGTGGTCATCCGAATTGATTTTGGATTTGTTTTCTTTGGCATGCAGGTGTCATGGATCTTTGAACGGACTGACATGGAGCGAACCAACATTGCGGTTTTCCATCCAGGCTTTGGTGTAAATTACCCAACAACATCCCCTCTAGTAGGACGTGTCAGCTTTATATCAGTTCCACCCTCTTTGGACAACCCATCCATTCAGATCAAAGATGTGAAGATGACCGATGAGGGCCGATATATCTGTGAATATGCCACCTACCCATCTGGCAACGAACAGGGCGTCTCTTCTCTGGTCATGCTGGGTGAGTACGAGTTTGTGCATAGTCCCTTTCAAGGAAAGTCTGTTCACTTAGCCTCCATACTTGCAACGCCAAGTCCTATTTAAATGAATGGGGGAATCCTGAAATCTCAAAAACTGCTCGCCGAACTCGCGATTAAATTACTTAATTCAATTTCAACTTAGCAACAAAATCTGAAATGAACCACTCAAATAGTGATAAAAAAAGTGTATTTTTCAGGCTAGAGCAGCCAATGCACATGCGTCGTTCCAACGCGTTTATGACTATGGTTTCTAACAGCCGCTGAGTGACACAATGACTTTACCAATCAACGATTGGTTCTTTCATTTAGAAGGAGGGACTATCCCACCATATTGCACGTTGCAGTTTCTCCCATTTAAAAGTATAGGAGTGAACCGTCTTTATATTTCTGTAGTCTTTGGTTGGTGTGGGGAGGAGGAAAAGAAACGACAACTGCAACTTATCAATAAAATTATAAAAAATTATAAAGAAAATGATCAACAGATTTAATTATCAGTTAACTGGAGTAATAAAATGTATATGTATATATGTGTATAGCATTAGCATCGAGCTATGTGTGCATCCATCAAAGTATATGTAGTTATTTAATAGGTGAATTTTAATTCGTTTGTAAATTGTTTGTTGGAGAACAAGACAGTAAAATAAGGAGGAAGTTTAACTTAAAAAAATTTGATTAGTTTAGAAAAACGTAAAAAAAAAAAAATTAACAGAACTGTTTTCCATTTAAAATCAAAGGAGAATTGTTTTTTAAATCCAGTTTTTGGAAAGATGTAAAAAAAAAAAAAAAAAAAAATAGCCATCTTGAAAATTTTAAATCAGTGCGAATTTTCTTTTTTTTTTACATGATTAATAGAAATATGTACATTTTCCTAATAAACTACAGGAAAATAAGAAAGGAAAATAGCTAGTTTCGAATCCAACTAATCTAAAAATGGTGAATAAATCAACAAAATCAGAAGGAGAATTAGACATTTTTATGTCTGATTACTTGCAGTACTAATCGACATAAAACTTTATTTTAGATAAATTACTGGGACAATATAATTGACAATTTTTTTTTTTTTTTGGGGGGGGTTGTAGAGGACTGAAACGTCAAGTGAATGCTTGGATCAATTCTGAAAATATTTGTCCGTTGCAGCCTTGGTCGTTTTAAAGAATGTGTGTGTACTTAGACTCACACTCACGTCTGTGTCCGTTTGCGGGGCTTAAAGGGAATTTATAAATGGTATTGTCAGTTCAATTGTGCTGCTGTTAATGTGTGTGAAATGTGGCAGTAACCTTGGCAAGGCTCTCGCTCACTTGCCCCCTCCCTCCTTTCGCTCCCTGCTATTGATCTGCCTGCTTATCATGCTGAGAGGCCGTCGCTTCCCTGTCGTTCCCCGTCTCCCCTGCTTTTCTCCTTTCCCTCTCTTTGATGTCTTTCTCAGAGCGAAACATGAGTACAATGTGAGCGCTGTGCTAGCGTGTGGCAGGACAAGTCGAGCTGTGATCTTCCCGTCTCTACTTCCTCCCCTCCTCCTCTCATCTTCCCTTACCCTCTCTCACATTATAGCATCAAATAAAGGTCAGACTCTCTCTCTTTTCCACAGCTAAACCAATGAACACCGCTACAACTGTCAAAGTTACTGCCGGCAAAACCCCAGTCATCGTGGCAAGCTGTGAATCATCCAATGGCCGTCCAGCAGCGACCATTTCTTGGTCCACAGCACTTAACGGAAACGTGACGACGCCGAGAACAACAAATAATCCGAACAATACGGTCAGCGTCCAGAGCTCCTACATGCTGGCTCCGCAACCGTCGGATAATGGCAAAGACATCAGCTGCGTGGTGTCACACCGCACCATGTCCCAGCCCGAGATCTTCCCGATGAAACTTAATGTTGAATGTAAGATTTCAACCACACCAGAAACTACTGATATAAATTCCTGTTGCTATAGCCGAGAATTGCTTTAGTGAGTCATGTCTCTATTGGTCCAGTAATGTGTCTACACAATATGCCAGACATTAGTAACGGCCATCAAGCAAATTACCCTAAAGCTTTACAGAGCTGCTTGGACCAGAAACAGGGTCAATGAGGTCATTATAGAGGCCGCTGATCAATGTTCAATTTGTCCAAGACTTCAGTGGCTCAGAGCTAAACTCATTTAATAAAGGCAAGTTGTTCGATCCACCTTTTTACTCTGTCTTTTTCTTTGTCAGATCCTCCCCAGGTGCAGATCAAAGGTTATGATGATAACTGGTACAAGGGTCGGACAAATGCATTTTTGATCTGTCAGGCAGATGGAAACCCTGCCCCGACCACCTTCACCTGGAAAACGTGAGCATTTCTTTTTACTTTCAGATCTGATTTGTCTTTCCCATTAGCCAGGTTTACACTGTAGATTTGAAGGCCACATTTGATCATATTTTAAAGCTCGTTAATGACTTCATTGGGCACAATGTTCAGTCTTTGATTGCTTCGTGCGGGGTTTTCCAGTCCTGTTCCTGGAGGCCCCCTTTCCTGCATAGTTTGGCTCCAAAACAGCTGCCGGCAATTTCTAGTGTTCCTGTCTGGTTCAGGTGTGTTCAGCGCTGTCCAATGCTGCTTCTGGAGGGCTGCCTTCCAGCCAAATTTAGCTCCAATCCTAATTAAACACACCTGAACCCGCTAATCTAAGTTTTCAGGATTGCTAGAAGCTTTCAGGCAAATGTGTTGGGGCAGATCGAAGTTAAACACAGGACACTGGCCCTCCAGGAGCAGGATAGGAAAATGAATGATGGAGGTTTTGGCGGTGTCTTGAAATTTAGCATGGAGTTTGAATGCTGAACTTCTGAAAGTCAAAGGAATGACCAAAGTCTTGGCTAGGCTGTGTATCATTGATGTCGCCACAGTGTGCCTTGGCATTTACTCAAAAATCTCACTGGGGTCATATCGTATAGTCAGACAAACAGCAATTTTAAAATACTGTGAAAATCATAGTGTGCACTGGACTCTGCTTAAGATAATGACAAAATAACCACAGATTGTCCTTTGATGAAGCCTCTGATGCAAATCGCACACAAAAATGTAAAGCAAGTTCTCGATCTGATGCTCTCTATTCTGATTGGCTGGCTTTGACACAAGTTCTGGGAGTAAGGACCCTCCTCTAAACGGCATGTAAAAACATAAAATGTGAGGCTTCTTCTAAAGCCCCTTTCACACTGCGATTCCGGCAAATACACAGGTAAAGTGTTCCGGCAATTGTTCCCGGGTCGCTAGATTCTGCACTTTAACACTGCCAGTGATGACACGGTATATGTGCGTGCTTTCACACACAACCAGTAAAGATCCCGTAACGACAAGTGACATCAGGGCGTGACGTGTAATGTACGAGTCGAAAACGTTAGGCACGTTATATTTTCACTGAAGTAAGCGAACGATCTCGGCGTCAGCACGGAAAGCGAGGAACAAACCGATCTCTGCTTCATTAAAGTTTACACATATATTTTTCGTTGCGAACGTTGATCTTCCTTCAAAACAGCCGGTAAAAGAGTCGCACGATAACGTGTGTCATCACTTCGACACTGCATTAGATCTGGCTTTTGTTCACACAGCGCTCATCCCGGGTCGAACCCGGCAATGTTACTAGGTCCCCTACCCGGGTTCAATGCCGGAGTCAATCCCGGGACGTGGTTGCTTTCACACAGAAGGCGACACGGCAATGTTCCGGCAATATGCCGGGTCCGACGTGCAGTGTGAAAGGGGCTTAAGTGTGCGGTTCTCGGCCAGAATAAGCTACAAAGTGGACCAGACTTAATGCTAGTAGTCAATAAATCTTTTAAGAGTAGTTTCTGTCATAAATGTTGTGCTAATGTTGTCTGGTTTTTGTCCCTCAGTTTGTCTGGTCTGATGCCTGAAACGGTGCAGGTGCAGGAAAACCGTCTCGCTGTGCAGAAAGTGGATGACACCATCAACACCACCTTCATCTGTGAGGTCAGAAACAGTTTGGGATCCGGCAGAGATCAGGTCGCCGTCTTCGTGAGGGGTGAGTCGGTCTATATAGTATTTGATTACAGGTTCCCACACATTTCCACTGTGTTGAGTGTGAGGTGGTGACAGGGGCAGCAGCTGGAAAAATGAGACCTAATTTTAGACATCCAAAGGTTTACAGTTCAGACATAAGGCAGTTTGTTGGGGCTTTTCTTGTCTGTATGCGTTTTGTTCGTCATTCTATTTGTTCTCAAGATCACCCCGCATGCTCTGTCATCCCTCAGCCTTCAACTGTTCCTGACTCTCTGGTGGCGTATTTTACTTTAGTCTGAGACTTTCTTGATCTGGTAAAACATGCAACACATTTCCTATAAAATTCTGAAGGATGTTTTCTTAAGAGAGGAGTTTGTGTTTGTTTGTGATTTCAGATGTGCAGTGTTTAGTTGAGTGCAGCTGTATTTGGGTGGTGTTGAGCAGTGTTTGTTTTCACAAGAATGTCAAAAATTAGTTGGATATTGCTTCACTTGCAGCATGCTATAAAGGCGATTTTTATGTTGCTTATTCTCACACTTTGGGTCCGTACGTTTTTTATTTTTTTGTCATGCTTTCATTTTCACCAAAGCCACAATCAGTTAAATTTTGTAATATTGTTAAGTAGAATTCATTTCAAATGTAATTTATTTCTGTAATGGCACAACTGAATTTTCAGCAGACATTACTCCAGTCTTCAGTGTTACATGTTTCTTCAGAAATCAATTTAATATGCAAATGTGCTGATCAAGTAACATTTCTTTTTATTATTATCAATGTTGAGAACAGTTTTGCTATTTATTATTTTCTTTAAATCATTATATATTATGATCCTTTGATGAATAGACTGTTTAAAGGAACAGCATTAATTTGAAAAATAAATCTCTTAAAAAATAAATCTCTTAAAAAAAAACAGGTCTTTACCCAGCATATGGATTATATAAATCAATTGTATTTTACATTTCTATTGAAACAAGTAAATTTTTTTCCTTCATATTTTACTCCATCCATTTGGTCCATCTGGTCTTTATTGACAAAGTCAATATATTTTAGGCATTCTCTTTTAAATGCATTAAGATTTTTCCATTTCTTTTGACCGTATTATCACTGATGTTCAGATGGGTATGGGTTGGATTTGTGACCCCTGGTTAACTCCTCCTGCCCGTCCCAGAGTTTCATGGCTAAAGTTAGCACCACCGTACGTTTGATGGCCATCATGGGATGCAAAATTGTCCTCTCCTAGCATTTTCTGGTCCGTTCTGATGTCCTGTGACAGGCTGATGGAATAAAATATCCACATGGTTGACTGCGGAGGGACTGAGCTGCTTTAGTGCTGAGCAAGACTAATAGCTCTTAGGTAATGTGGAGGAAAGGTGCTTTTCTCTAACAACTTGGGATTTAAAAGCTTTCTACCTTCCTCCATTCCCCTTCGTATCCCCTCTCTCTCTTGCATATGTGTCCTTGCAGATCAGTGTGGTTTGAAGGCAGATCTTAGCTCATTTGGAGAAAATGCATTCCCCCACCAAACACTAAACTGACAACATCTTGCCTTCCCTCCTCTTTTGGTTCCTCCCATATTCTCACGCAGTGAAAGCAAGAGAAAAGGACCAGCAGAAAGAGACTGAACCAAGAGAGGAGGGTGGAGCGGCATTTCTACCCCCTTGGGAACCTACGGCTCTTCCATCGCACGTGCATCCTTTCACTCTCCTCCTCTCTTCCGCTCGCATTACTTTCATCCTCTTCGCTTCAAACTCTTTTGTTTTGTACGCCTGAACCACTTCTGTGCCTTCCAATCCTGCTACCCACCCTCCTTCTCCAACCATCTCCTCACAAAAGAGGCTCTCGGCGAGGATAAGTCAGTCACTGCTGTTTCAGCTCCCGGCCTCTTATCCTCCTGTCAAAGGAAGAGCGGAAGGGAAATGCTAATCAAGCCCGTAATGCAAAGCCAGCCTGTGCCGTGCGTGTGTGGACAAAATTTGTTGTGTTCAGTTGGTGTTTGCGGCGTGTAGTGTAGGAGTCAGGTGCAAGAGGAGATATCTTCCATTGAGCGCCGCGGGAAGTGTTGCTTAGCCGTGAAGTGGTTCTGCTTAAGTGGAGCCATTTTGACAGCCATGAAATGGCCACTACCTTCTCAGTCGCGTGGCTGTCTTCACCCCAGGCAGCCATCTCCATGGTGACTAAGGTCGGCCCGCACAGATCTTGTCTCGGTGTTCCTCCTGAAAGCACGAGAGCAGTACAGAGATACCTTGGAGCATGTTTTGTAGCTCCACCACTAGAGCCAGAGCTGGGAATCCAACTACAAATCCAAAATCATTTCTCAACACTGTGCCTCATGTTGCTCTCACGCTAACCTAGATTCAACCCCCACTTCTCTTTCTTTTTTTTTTCTCCTCCATCATTCATTTTCAACTCTGGAGATTCTGTCATGTTCTCCATCCAGCTGTCATGGAAAAAAAAAATCCTGCTCTCCCTCGTCCAATGGTGTGACAAAGAAATGAAAAGAGAATATGAGGCATTCAGAGAGATTTTTCCCCTCTCGTCTGTCTAGGAAAGATCAATGAGCTTCATTCATCCACTCAGCCGTTCACTTAGAGTCTTTCAGAGCACTAATATGTACGTTTATTAATATACTGCTAGTGCTTAGAGAAAGATAAAGAGACCACATTAGTGGTAATACAATATAATTAGTGATGTTCACGAGTTCACATTCATTTATTACTCACCCTCATGTCGTCCAGACCTTTAAGACATTTTGTTCATCTTTGGAAGACAAATGAAGACATTTTTGATGAAATCTGAGAGCTTTCTGACCCTACATAGACAGCAATGCAACTGACATGTTCAAGATCCAGAGATGTAGTAAGGACATTAAAATAGTCCATGTGACATCAGTGGTTCAACATTAATTTTATGAAGCTATGAGAATACTTTTTGTGTGCAATGAAAACTAAAATAATTATTCTTTTCTAGTCAGTCTCTGCTGCCATTCACAAGAGTATTATGTCACATGACACACTTGATGGTAAAATTACAAGGTCAAACTAATAAAAAAAACATGCATGGATGAATTAGAAAATTCAATGAATTTGAAAATTTTCTTATTGCTGATTTTAGGCTTCCTCTTTCTTAATGGACCAAACTTTTTCATAAAATATTCCAGTGTTCCTCTGTGGATTACAGTTTAGTAAAGCAGTAGGTAATATTTATTAATTTATTTGTATTTTTTTATTTCTTATGAGAAATTTGCTACTTCTTGATCTTTGTCTTCTTTAGAAACCACTCTGAACACCCTAGAAACCACATAACATTGTGCTGAAAGCTGCTCAGAGCACACTCATGTGCCAACACCCTGGCATTGTGACAGGACTTCGGCATGGGCAAGCACTCCTCTGTGGCTTTTTGTGAGTGTGAAATCTTCCGCTAATGAAGCCATGTAGATCCGTGGGTGTGTGTGTGGCCGCTATATGATCAGACTGTCATGTATAATTCAGAGGACTCGGGCAGGCAGTGAGAGATTGACTCGAAGATCAGAACAACACGCTCACTCTGACTGAAACAGTGGGAGGCAGAGGTGTGTGTGTGGGAGAGAGTCCGCCACAGTGGGTGGCTAATGGGAACACGGCGACTGACGCAGTCAGACATGATTGTGTTCCTGTTGTTTCTGCCGTTAGGTGTTTCTGTCCAAGATCCACAAGAAAAACCGATGGCAATCAATAAAAAATGTAAGAGTTCGAGATGATGATGATGATGTTGTTTATTTTGGGTGTTAACAATGCACTGCTCTCTTTCAGCAGTGCTAGTCACATCTTCGTACACTCATTTCATCTCGTACACACATTCGCCGGCAACCGAGGAAGAAGCTGTGCGCTGCTGTGTGTTTGTGGCTTCAAGGCCGATGCGTCTGTCTGCTGTCTTTCCCTGTCAATCCCAGACTCCTCTCTTACGCCTTCCTTCCTCTCATCCATCTGTCTATCCATCCATCAGCCAGCCATCCGTCTCTTTGTCCATCTTCTTCTCTTTTCTGTTTTATGTGAGGCTGCATGCTGGTGCTGTGTTTCCTTCTTTGTTGTGCAGTTGTAAGTGTGAATGCTGCAAACTGGCCTTATGGAAAGCAGTCCCCCTTAAGGAATTGCACAGAAATGTCACCATCCCACATGCATTTGTGTGATTAAACATATACACACACATTTGTCCCATGAAAGATCCCATGAAATCACTTAGAGAAACCCCTATCGCGTGAATGATTTAGTGGGGTTTTTTTTTTTTTTTTATGAATCTTTTAAGTAAACAGATTGTTCTTGTTTTACTTCTCATTCATTCATTCACATACATTCAATGAGTCATCATTTGAAAGGCCTGAATGAACTAAGGCACACAGTGTAAATCTGACTGACTGAATTAGACGGGCATGGCATTTGTTCAGTTTGGCATGCAAGTCTTGTTCACAACATGAGAGGAAAAGGGTTGTAAGAATTATTCATTTGTAAAATATGTTTACACATTTTCTAACAAAGGATAAGATTTTCTGGTTCAGTTAATTTTTTTATCAACTTAGTCACATAAATAAATAAAAAATGTCGGCCATCATAGGAAATATCGAAAGACTTGTATCATTATCATGAACCTTTTTTTTTATGTTATTGGACAGGAATCTGTTTAAAACATGGAGTAATGAATAGTTGTCTGCTAAAATATAGGCTTCAAATGTAATTCACATGGACTATAAGCCACTAATTCATTGGTTCTTTTAACATTTGACTTCCATTTCCTTTCCATGAATCTAATTCTGTTAAATTCTGTTCTTCTCCTTTTCTCTCTTTTTTTTTTTAACCTTTCTGCCTCTAGAACAACCACCTCCCCCCTCAAACACGGGGGTGATTGCAGGCGTGATCTTCGCGTGTATTCTGGCCGTCATACTGTTAGGTGTCCTCATCTACTTCCTGGTATTCCATAATCGGCGCCAACAGCATGGTTACCGTGGCACCGGTAAGCCAGCCGGTGCTCCCTACGACTCCTTCACCCGCCTCTTTGGATCTGCCAAATCGGGCAAAAATGGCGCTGGAAACAACGGAAACAACAACACGCCCATTTACAGAGGAGAGGTGGGGCTTAACGAGAAAACTCCCAATCAGGGCATGCACCTGGGGGGCGTGGCTTTGCTCGAGACCACACACACTCACACAGCGGAGGATATCCTGCTTAGTAGAGAGATGGACGAGGTAGAAAGGAAGAAATTCGATGAATTGGAAGAAGAAGATGAGCGATATGATCATTTCGGTGGGGGCGGACCCATCCTACAGCTCCGCCCACATGAAGTTGACCTAGATGATGACATGGAGTCCCAGAGGGACGGCTCTGTGATTTCTCGGACTGCAGTCTATGTGTAAAAGAAAAGCAGAAAGAGGTTCTAGGAGGGTGTTCGTTGGCATCTTCCGGAAGGATTGAAATTCTTCCTCTTAACGAATATTCATTTTATTGTAAAAACAAATTATGGCATCAAATACCATGAGAGAAGGATTAATGGATGGATTGAGTTAATGAATGGATGAATGAATATGCTGGGTATAGCACAGATTAAAACATTGAAGGATCAGATGAAGTAAATGGACACACTAAATACAGAACTGTCAGGCTTCCATTTCTAATTATTGCTCTTGTTGTCATGGTGACACATTCTGAGTAACGCAAAACTGCAGATGTTGACACCGAGTGATACATATATATATATATATGACATGCACACACATGAAGTTATATATGTAAATCCACTGTGCTGTTGTGTTATAGTTTTAACTTGTTCTTATTTTCTATTGGTCATGGTTTCACACTTAAACCGGTTTCAATCTTGATTCACTCACTTGAGTTTGGGTAGAGTACACCCTACATCTCTATGGAAGCCGTCCTTGCATATTGTGTAGATTTTGAAGAGTCAAATCTGCCCAGTGCTTTTGATCTGATATACACTCAGTCATGTCTAATATTAATAACTGTAATTTCATCCTCACGCGCTCATCCGTCTCGAGATGACGTGCACAGTTCACTCATTATATGGCAATCAGTATCTCAATCCTGTGACATGACTCGCCAGTGAATCATTTGGTTCTTCGGGGCTAATCAAATCAAATCAAACATTAATAAATGGTTTGTTTGTTCTCACCCACAATCCATTTAGTCAAGAAAAGATGAGTTCAAGACAGCGCTTTTTATAGTTTTCCTTGTACAATTTCCTTATGCATTCAGTTGTAAAAAAGTGTAGCTGAGCGGTGTAGCAATAAAAACAGCAAGTCAGGGTTACATCCTTCTTCACAGTGAACTTTAAACCCTGACAGAAAGGAAGAATTCGACTAAATGTAACATGTTACAGTTAATCTTAAAGGGATTGTGTGCCACAAATGTAACACTTTACAATATTGTTCAGTTTGTTAATACTGGTTTTAGTTATCATGAACCAACAATACTTTTTACAGCATTTATTAATCTTAAGTTCATGTTAATTTATAAATATAATATCATTCAATATTAATGTTTGTACATAATTCACTCACTTATGTTGATTTATTTAAAAATGTCAAAATTGGCATTATTAACCGACATTAATAAATGCTGTGGATATATTGTTAAAAGTCAGTAGATGATGATACCTAATGCATTAACTATTGCTAATGAGTCATCAACAAATCTATATTTCTAACCATAACCCAAGTCCAGGGTTACCATGGCCACACAGCTAAATATACACCACAGTTTGCATCGCATACTGTTATTTCCTTGTTTTATTATCGTTCCTCTCAGCCGGTGAGATATACTGCCTTGTCTAATGGGAAATAAAATGAAGAAGCTGAGTGAAAGATTGTGCGTATTGTTCGATGTGAGGTGATTGTAAACTACTGTATGTACACATTTTATTTTTCTTAAAAATGAAAAAATCTATACTTCTAAATGTTGTAAATATGGAGACGGAGCGAGGTGAATATCCAGGTCGAATGTTGCGCATGTCAACCACGGCTCAGTGCGTACAGTACTATATATATGAGAGCACATATTACATATATTTACATCTGTGATCTAGAATCAAAACACATTCACATGGGGAAGCTTTCTATGGGGTGTATTTAGAGTGTGTGTGTGTGTGTGTGAGAGTGAGTCAGCATGTTAAGTGGTGTCTGACTCGAGGGCAGTGAGTTATTCCTCTAGTCTCTCAGGGTCTCACACACAAACACAGTGTGATTTAAACTGGACCTCACACACACACACACACGTATTCTTTCTCCCTCTAAATCATCCGTCAAACCAACTGCCCTTGAGTCTATAAGTGTCCCTGTCTGTTCTGAGGGCATAGTGGGTACCGTATAGTTGTTTTCCCAGGGCTTCCGTCTTGATTCAGTGACCCTATTAGTGCCAGGTCTGGATCAATGCTACTGAAAGATGTTTTTCTCACCTCTGAAAGGGTGGTCAGTCGGACACGGGCCGCTCCGATCCGTCTGGCACCGAATAGGCCATGGCTTCGACGCGGCCTAGTTTACATCCTGATTGAAAGGTCAGACTGCGATCAGTGAATGTGTGAGTAGAGGAAGTGAATTCGTCACTCGTGCTCTGAGAGGCAGAACGCTTTATCTCCTCATTAGAGGAGAACGCACTGACCTTCTAGCTCAACGTCTCCTCCAGGAATTCTGTAATGAAGTAACGGATGCCTTGAGAATATTAAGGAAGTATCCTCTGCTTTGGGAGATGGTTTAAGTAGTGGAGTTGTGAATATGGGATGTTGCGGTCTCCTCGATGCCGTCGTATCTTGTTGTCTGGTCCACAGTCCTGGTAAACACATACATACGCACATTTAAAAGCCTTAATGTCACTGTCACAAACCATCCCTCCTGTGTATATACTAGAAATATATAAACATGATATTCATAATGCTAAACAGTGATGCCACATCCTTGTGTATCGTACTTCACTGTTGTGAGCATGGATACAACTTTTTTTTTTTTTTGAGTTAATAATGCTTTATAATGAGGTTCAATTTGTTAGCATTTTTAATGCATTAGGTTTACAGCATTTATGAATCTGTTAATTTATAAATCTTGGCTACTGATTGTTCGTAATACATTGGGTAATGTTAATTCATTCGACTTAAAATGTTAAAAATACATTCATAAATGCAGAAATTAACATTAACCTAAATTAATAAATGCTTTAAAAATGTTTTTGTTTCTTAATGCGTTAATGTTAGCATATTGAACTATATTGTAAAATGTTAATGCATTTTATATCAGTTGATTTTCGTTTGTTTTTTTAAACGATCTGTGCTTTAATTGTTTTTATTCAGAGTGATTTATTGATGCCTGTAATGTGTTTGTGCTGTAAACTGTTGAGCGGTGCTCTCAAACTCTCATGGACACAGAAAACAACACATCTATGCTACTAAATGCTTTACCTCCTTGCGTTGCTTTTAGGTTTTATTTTGGTTGCCTGAATGTTTTCACAGTCTTTGTAATATTGTCTTTTTTTATTTGGTTGCTTATTAAAGTCTTAAAAACATTTGGTGTTCTTGGTTTGTGCTGAATGCTCTGGGGCTCGATCAAATCTCTAGTTTGGTTTCCCTGCAGTGTTTTTCAGGCTAGGTTGTGAATGTTCAGGTGTGTGTGTGTGTGTGTGTGTGTGTTGATAAGTCACCTGTCACGGATAATACCTCCGGCTGAAATGGAGCTAAATGGGTTGTGCAAGAGAGCGACACATAAAGCGTCCTCATAAAGTTCTATTTTTTATTTTCTATTCTGGTTATGGCATAGTCTTGACGTTTTCGTTTTATCCAGATTCATTTAGCCAGATGATTTATGATAGTCCACCATAGTATTTTGTTGATGAGAGAGTAAAATTAAACCAATAGAAGGTTGTGAATGCTTTGTTGTTAACATTACTGACAATTGAGTTTTCTTCTTTAAAAAAAATCATATTAAGTCATATTTTATTCAGTAGTTTATTATAATTAATCATGATAATTGTGCTCATAATTAATTTAATCTTTATTGATGGTGAAATCAAAAACGCCTTATGAAACATTTGTTCAGTGTTTTTTGTCATTCTTTTTTCTCATTTTAGATTATTGTTTGTCCACACTTTCAGATGTACCGCTGCAACTATGCAACAAAACAAACAAACTTGTTTTTATGCAAGTCAGAAATAAACCACACGCAATATAAAAAGCACAGGAATGTTCATACTCAAGTTTCTCTCCTTCAGGTTATAAAGTTGACAGCCTCAGCATAGTTCAGCCCTACACGAACTCTGCTCTCAATAAAGCCTCTTTGTTGACACAAAGGCAACAGATCTCATATCCCAACAGGTTAAAATTTAACCAAGCGCACAGTTTGCAAAGGAGTGGGGAGTGAAACCGAAAGAGTTGGTGTCACTGTCATAATAAAGGTATTCAGCAGGCAGAATTCCTCTCAGTGCTGTGTGTGTGTGTGACGCTGATGGAAATGTGCCTGTTAAAGTAACAACAGACGTTTTCCTCCAGAAGTAGCTGTGCCCTAGATTCTGTCCTTTTCCTCCCATTCCCGCTCTTTCTCTTTCAGCTGATGGGGTCAGAATCTCGGTGCTCCTGGCACACTTGTCACTGTCGTTTGGAGTTGGAGGGTTTTTTTTCTCGGCCATTTAGCCATCTGCCTGCTCTAATTGCTCTGAGTTGCAACCTGGAGTGAGGACCAGCTGCCTCCTTCCTCTCTTAGTTTTTCTCTCTCGCTCTCTCTTCCCACAACACTAGCTGAATGTATCATGATAATAGCCTTATGTTACTGTGTAATGGTGTGTTCCACTTGTCCTGAGACACAATCATGGCCTAACACAGATGTGAACTTCAAGGTGCACTTGGTCATTTTTTTTTTCCCACAATGAAAACAATTCAGACTTCAAGGCATAGTGCACATAAAAATGAAAATTTGGTCATTTACTCTCTCGTCATTCCAAATCCGTATATTAGGAAGATTTACAGCGTTATTTAGTCAATTCACCTTCACTTTCAGAAAAATGTTTAAAATTATGTGAGAAGAGACTCATATCAGTCATATCAGTACCTTAATTAAAGCTGATTTATTTTATATGGAGCAAGTCACTTAATGGAGATGCCATGCTGAGATCACATGACCAGCTGAATACTGCTATAGCTTCAAGTAAATTTAGTAAAAATTACTACTAAGGGTGGAGTGCAGATGTCACAGTTCACTACATACCTTGGGTCATGGTTTGATCTCGATTTCTTTTCTACTGAGCCCGCACATGTCATGGAAGAAAAAATCATGTGCACAATTTACTAATTTGTTCCCTCGATGTACTAAAACGTGATCACGATTTACTGATTTGTTCCATCGATGTACTAAAACGTGCACATGAATACTATTTCTTTCCCTTGATTTGCTAAATCGTTTGCACAATTTACTAATTTGCTCTCTCGATTTATAAATCATGTACACTATTTAGCAAATGGAGGAAATGAATTAGTAAATTGTGCTGACAATGTATAAATCGAGGGAACAAAATGGTAAATTGTGCACACTGTTTTAGCTATTCTTGTATGCCATGTGTGGGGCTCCGTACTTTTCTTATATTTATAACAGACAGTAGTACATATAAAATAAAATAAAATCCACCTAGATGTGAAAATAATAAATATTATGTTAAATATATATAATCTGTAGTACATATAAACAAGGAATAAATTATTAAAATATAATTTTAGTTTACAGATAAACAAGGGGGGGAAAATATAAGTAGCAAATATGTCAAATGGCAGAATGCGATGTCCTATTGGTTTTCTTTATTTTACAAAAGCACAATGTTTTGTTTTCATTGTGAGTTTAAACAAATAAAGGCAGACCTTTAAACAGTGATGCATTATTAGTAGGTCAATAAGTGTTTAAAGTTGATTCTGCGGGTATAAGGAAACAGTTGAAGTGATCGCACACATCAGTTTCAGCATTGCTAACTTGACAGCACAGTTGGTACTTTATCTAAAAAGAAAACACAGTGAACCAAACATCAGCGTGCCTGCCTCTGTGTCACAGCTGGAACTCAAGTACAAAGCCTATAATTTGCAGAATAAATAATAGTTTAGCATTCAGTTACGTTACATTACAAATATGGAAATATTATGGAATATTTGGATTTGTGCCGAATGAGAGAGGTAGGACACATAAGCACAAAGCTCAATTTCACAAACAGTTGAGTTCACAAACCACAAGCAGTGGTTCCCAAATCTGTCCTGAAGGCCACCCTGCTTGCTACCCCTTCTAAATTGGGGGTGAATCTTTTGTAATTCCTCATGCACCGATCCGAGATGTCCGTACCATGACGGTTCTGTATGAATACATGTATCATTCCAACCCTAATTACTAATAATAGTGCATTTCTACAAAAAAAACTGTAATACTGCATGTTAGTATAGTATAGTAGAGGTTTTACCATTGACCATTTTCCTTTTGCAGAGCTCTTGAAAGCATGATATTGGTTTGAATTTTTCCCTGTCTGCTGCCGTTCCCAGCACAGGATAGTCAGTATATCCTGTAAAGCCATCATCTGTATATCTGTCTCTGCTACAATGTCAAAAAAAATGTTTTAATCCATAAGTGCAATAAATAACATTAGAATCTTATTTTAAATAGTATCTCTATTTTATTCAATGTATGACACCGTTTAAAGGTGTTATACAGTAAAAACGGTAATATTATTTTTCATTTAATATGATTTTATTTGAATGCGTATTAAAATGTAGTTTATTCCTTTAATCGCAAAGCTGAATTTTCAGAATCATCACTCCAGTCTTCAGTCTAATATGCTGATTTACTGCTCAATAAACATTTATTATTATTATCAATGTTTAAAACAGATGCATTGCTCAGTATTTTTGGGGAAATCCAGATTAATAAATAAATAAAATAAATAAACAACTAAATAGTATTAGTAAAGCAAAGATTCTGGATTACTGAGAAGCTAATCTCATAAAACCATGTCTGCATTTGTGATCGGAGAAAAGACAAACAACAAGCACTACTCTGCACTGCTCAAAATTCGTGTTTGAATCATCAGTGGCAAATTCTTTAAATATATAAACGTACAAAGTCGGAACTGCCACACTTTATAGAAACAGCCTTTGAGCACAGACCCATTGTAGGCTATGCAGAACTGCAGGTTCAGGAAACAGTCCTCCATAAAATGCATCACACAGCGTCACACTGCGGAATAAAGAACGGCACGGCTGGCGGGCTTTTGGCAACCACATGTGATAACCAACGGCTGGACTCCACTTCATCCACGGTGAAAGCTGATCCGACGATCCACAGCATGAAGTTGATGTATTTCCTCAGCAACCAGCACAGATCAGCTCTAGGCTGGATATCGCCCTCTTTTAGAAGACCAAACCAAACAAAGTAGTTTCATTTTAACAGCGAAACACACAGCGTCTCCACAAAAATGGCGGCAGCGGCAACAGCGAGATTAAAAGTTATGCCTTCATTCTTTGCGTGAACATTTGGGCGGCGTTATGCAAATATTTCCACATCGTGACGTAGACATCTGGAGGAAGTGTTGAAACGAGCCGTTTTAGGGGGGCGTGGACCAGTCTTGACTTTTATAAAGAATATCTCTTTGGATTTGAGACTTTAGTCTTTCAACTTTACAGATCTTCTGTATGCACCAAGAGCTTATAACACTCCAAAGAGAAAGAAAAAACTGAAATTACATCACATGACCCCTTTAAATAAAACTGTGTCATATCTCAGCCCCTTGAGGTTTAGGAGTTCACAGTGCTACGAGACAGATGTTAAAGTGGGAAATGATGTCAGGATAGGGAAACACAGTGTCAATTTGGAGCAGTGATGCTGTGGTGGTCCAGGGTTCATGATATCATTCACAAAAAAAAATACACACACACACACAAACCTCTATTTAACGCCCATCACATTCCTTATACATGAATGTGCGGTTAATAGCGAGCGACGAGTCTGGTCCGAAGGCTCTATTTTTATTCCCTGTCATGGAGAGGGACGTTTAGGAAAGATGAAAAAGCGAGCGGAATGAAGGGACGAGTGAAAAGTGAGGATGCGCTGGTGTGATTTGGCCCTGAAGCCCTGACACTTCCGTCATCTGTAGTGTTTCCGTGAATTGGACATGTGTGCGCACGCACCCGCGCTCGGTGGGAGATTGGATTGACCCGGGTTGCCCTGAGCTGTCAGACTGTGAGGATCGTCTGGTATCCCTCGTCTCCCGTGGGCACCCGGAGGCTACAACATTACACACAGATAACAGATGAATAGATAGATTAGGCCCAATGGGGGTTCTTCTGGTGGCCTGCCTGACCTTATCAATTGGTTTGATTATGGATGATTGATCAGTTGGTACTGGATAGTAATTCACGGTCGGTTTGCCGCTCTTCCGTGATGGGGTTGTTACCACCGGTAGAACGTCCAGTGACCTTTTACACACACTGCCCTTTAAGTGAAATGATTGGCTGTTGGCGCGTGTGTTAAGAGGGGACAGAACACATAATCAATCAGCAGGGATGATGATATAGACTGGATCTGACAGGTAGCCATAGTAACACCAGTACTTTGTGTTGACTCTGTAACCATTATCTGCTCTTGGCTCTCTGTCTCGCTCTCTTCGTTTCTCTTTCTGTCAGGTATACTCCTTCAAGTTCCCACTTATAAGTCTGGGTTTTGATGAGATGAGCATTCAAGCTCTGAAATGAGTGGATGCAGTGGCCAATTTCATGTTTCGGTCTTATTCACTTCTGACAAAAACTGGAAGGTTTTGTAGTGCTAGTGAAACAAAATGAAGCAGAAAGGATGCAAATTAAGTGTGTAATTAATGCTTTAAGCAAATTATACACACACACATGCACAGCTTACCCTCAATGCATCTGACAAAGTGTACCTCACAGCTACCATTTTGGGAGAAATGCTTCATTTAATAAATCTTGGAAACAATTTTATGCAATTGAAATTCACTAGTACAGTATACATTATGTATATTTTTAGACTTGGATTAATTTGACATAAATTCAGTTAACTAGATTGCATACTGGTTTCCACAAAAACATTAAACAGCACAGCTGTTTTTCAGCTGAGATAATAAGAAATATTTCTTTAAATCAGCATATTAGAACGATTTCTGAAGGATCATGTGACACTGAAGACTGATGATGATGCTGAAAATGTAGCTTTGCCATCACAGGAATAAATTACATTTTAAAATATATTTAAAATGAACATAGTTATTTTAAATTTTAATAATATATAACTATTTTTACTGAACTTTAATGAACATTCTCGGTGCACATAAGATAAAATCTTTACCAATTTTTACTGACCCAAACTTTTGGAACCATATGTAAATACTTCACTTTGACAAGCATAACAAATTAATTATTATTTTCTTTTTCTTTTTTTCTGAAGATTTTTTATTTATTTTTGGCGTTTTATTGTGGTTATGTTGGCATGCTGCCGAATGCAAAACAAATCAATTTTTAGTATAAAAAAAATTGCTTAGCATTTTTCACATTTTTTATCTATCAAAACAAGCTTTATATACTGGCCTTTCAGAACAATCATGTGATAAATATTGCACATGAAACATCTTAACCTACTCTCCTTCAGTTGTCTAATCTAGACTCTAATCTTCTTGAACAGTACAAAACTGCAAAATAAATCTAGTCATCATAAGCATAGACAACAAGACCAATACCAGTTTGCTTCCGCCACTATTCTTAAATCGACACACCCTAAACTCAGAAAGTCAGAGCTTCCAGAAATCCCCACTGGCAATTACAGCATTATGGTGACATTCCTCTCATAAACACGATCATTCTCAAACAACTGTAGTCCTGGACTTCTGCTGACACTGGGGTTGTCACAGGGAAAAAAGAAGCCAGTATGAGGAAGATATCTCAAAGGTGTTACAAGAGTGGACCTCTGCAGCTAGAATGATTGCAAGACACAAACTGGACAGGCTGGAGGGTTTATATAGCAAAAATTGTGTATTCTTTGCTTTTTGATGTGTAGAAGACTTGGAAATTGTCTTGTAGTCTCTCACTCATTCTGTCCCCTCCCCTGAGAGATGGCCCACCTGCAAAAACAGAGTGTAAGATGAAAGGAGGACGACTGTTTGTGTTCAGTGCATTCTAAACGGACACACACACTTTTCCCTCTTCCAAAAAGCAAGCACACATTGCCACTCTTGTATAATGATTCACAAAGCACCCCTCTCATGCACTATTCCACACACTGAAACTGCATTATATTGGATATCTACAAGAAAGATTAAAGGAATGATTAATCATTTACTCACCCTCATGTTGTTCCAAACCTTCTTTCATAGAATACAAAAAGAAGAAGAAATAAATCAAGACTATGCTGGTCACTCTTTCCAATGCAATTAGAGTTAATAAGGACAGAAGCTTTTATGCTTCAAAAAAGGCACTGTAAATGTGTTATGACAGTGAGCTATGTAATAGTCTTTCGAAGGAGTCTTTGAACTGAATCAGTCCTATTCATTATTCTGGATAGTGTTTCAAAAACATAGCTCACTGCTTTACTACCAGGGTACAATGCTTTGTTGGAGAAATCAACTAGCTAGTCATGACTGTTTCCTGAAACTGTAGTAACTTGGTCCCAAACTCACTGTTCAGACCACGTTGGTTGAACAATATGGAACAGTTAATAATATAGCATAGATTGTGGAGTAATAACTTCTGCTGATTTGTTGGTTTGAGTTCAAATTACATGGCATCTGAGGAATACACTGCTATTTTTGTTCTCCATTGTTTTACTTTATTTACATGTTTGATTAAATCGCGGATCACCTCTTACATCATACTCCACTTTTCCTTTAGGTTTCTAAAGCACATTCACACATGTACTCTTCAAAAACAGCACTTTAATTCTCATGACAAAATAAATGATGTAGAATTAAATATGTATATACAGTATGGGGAAAGAAAGATATAGATTTTACTACAGTAGCTTGCTTATTTTGAGAAAGAAGCTGAGCTTTAAGCTATGCTGTATTTCCGAACTTTGCTGTTTGCAAACGTTTGGTGAAATTATGGTTTCGGGAAACACTGAAGCATTGGACGGCTAACTACAAATCTTGCAGTGCTTTTGGGAAATGCATCCCAGTGTTTTTATGACTCTGATTAATTTAGAAGAATGATTTCATGATACTTTTTATAGTCCTTCTGTGGCATTTTTGAAGCTTAAAATGTTGCTTAAAAGTTGAAATGTCTCCATTCTGGTCCACAGAGGAAATTAAGGAACAATATAAGGATGAGTAGAGTAAAAATTTTCATTTTTGGGTGAACTATCGTTTTAAGGATTTACCTTGTTTCCTCTCCTCGTATTCTTATCCTGTTCCTTAACTGTTCTTATATCACTGTCTGTCTACAGCTCCTCCCATTTCTCACCCATCCCTCTCTTTCTTTCATTTTGGAGAGGTTGTGTATAGTGATGAAGTGATGTGGATGAATGAGTGTGGGATGCTTTGAAATAATCCATCTGACAACCCAGCAGAGCGCGCGTTCTCTTCCCTCTTCCCTTGTCTTGGTCATTTCTGCAGCTTCAGTGCTGCTCACTTCTGCGTGACTGACTCAAACACTCCGTCCAACCATTCCACAGCATCCACCGTTATCCTCCACACTAAACAACTAGTCCAGACATACACTCCACTGCTCGATATCGCATCAAGACCCTCCACTGCACTGAACACTTCACTGCCCGCTCTAGCATCCAGACACGACGAGGACTGGGCATCACAACACTATTTCTTTTGTCATTGCACTTGTACTGTTCATGTTAAAAGGAATAGTTCTCCCAGAAATCAAAATTCATTATTTACACACCGTCATGTCCATTACAAACCCACATGCTGTTATTTTTCATGTGGAACGCCAAAGATTCACACTCTTTTCCATAAAGAGAAAAATATAAAATAAAAATTATTATAATTTTTAAATATAAACAGTTTTCTATTTCTTATATATAAATTTAAAATGTAACATATTCTGTGATAGCAAAGCAGATGGCAAAAAGCGACTGTATGGAAAAAAGTAGCTTGAAGATAAAAATGGATACAAATATGATATTCATAAATATATAAGATTTGAAGATGAGTGCCTTGAACTACACTGATACCTAAATGATCTCTTTTCTCATCAGCCTGTGCATTGTTCATATCTTCTATTCCTGGATCCGTTTAGTGCATGAAATGAATGGCTATTTTGATCAGAGCAGAATTTATTATTATATTGTGTCTTAGGAACATAAATAGGTTAATAAGTTGCGATCGACTGAGAATCCAGATGTCAATATTAAATAAGCGGATTAATTACCTTCTAGAACGACTCTGTACTTACAAGACCGAATCAGTGATTTTCGTTCATCAAATAATTTGCATTTGCATTAAATCACAGTGCTGTGGTAAGCTTACATTATCCTCAAAAGGTCACATTCATTAAAAGTCGTCTTTGGTTATTTAAAACATTTGAATTAAACCGGTCCATCAGGTTCAAACATTCATGCCACCTTCAGAGAATCCCAAAGATGGTGTTTAAAATGCAGGTTGTTTACTTTAAACCGTCTACACTTCATCAGCAGTTATTTACAGCTTGTTTCCACCACACCATAATGGGTCGGCAATGAAATCTATTCCACAGCACAGTACTCAGAAACATCTTGTCACCCTTCAACGCTCACACACACAATCAACTGCATGAGCCATATTCATGGATATGATTGTACTGGACGACACTTCAGCCGATCTGCTTCCCCGCAGAGTCAATTCCACAGCCCTCGTGCTGTGTGTGTATATGGACCACACATCAAATGAAGCACTGATGGCTGATTACAAAAATGTGATAGGCTGGTAATGATGAGCCACACTGCATGATCTGTGTGATTGGGAGTTTTTATGTGCTCTGTGAATGTGTTAGAGAGAGAGTTCACCCAAAAATGTAGATTCTATCATCATTTATTCACCCTTTTGTTTGTTCCAAACTTGTGCAACTTGTGTTTTTTAAAATCTATGGAAATTATTGACTACCAAGCCCTGGCAACGACAAAGCTATTAAAAGAATTTAAATTCTGTTATCATTTATTCACCCTCATGTTATTCTAAGATTTTGCAACTTTCTTTTTTCGAACTGCAATAAAAATGGATAAAAGACCATGGCCTATAAGCTCCCAAAAGGACAAAGAAGCACATTAAAAGGCATAGTTCACCCAAAAATACAATTTGTTCATCATTTGTTCACCTTAATGTCATTCTAAACTTTTTCAACTTTCATTTTCTAAACTGCGACCACAGCCTGCTAAGCTCCAAAATGGACAAAAACAAGCACATTTAATGGGATAGTTCACTCCAAATGTAAATTATCTCATCATTTATTCACCCTCATGTGTGTCCAAACTTTGACAACTTTCTTTTTTACCAAACTGCAATGAAAATGAATAGAAACTTTGGAGTACCAAGCCCTGAAAATAAAATCTAAAAAAAAATATATAATAATTAAAGCGATAGTCGACTCAAAAATGAAAATTCTGTTTTCATATATTCACCCTCATGTCATTCCAAACATTTGATATTTTCTTTTTTTACCTGCAATTAAAATTGACAAAGACCGCAGCCTACTAAGCTCCAAAAAGAAAATAATTACAATCAAAGGGATAGGCATCAATTAATTATCCTAATGACGTTCTAAACTTTTACAACATTCATTTTTCTAACCTGTGATGATAAAAATGAAGGGAAACCACAGCCTGCCAAGCTCCAATGAAGAGAAAAGAAGCACAATTAATTGGGCAGTTTCTTCAAAAAGTACAATTCTGTCTTCATTTACTCACCCTCATGTCATTCCAAATCTTTTGTGGATATTTAAAAAAACATGGAACATGTTGGAACAACATGAGGATGAGTAGATGATGACACAATATTCCTATTTAGGTGAACTACCCCTTTAAATAGTCATGTCTTGTATTAGGCAGGTTGAGCTGGAGGGGAAATTCAGTAACACTTGACCTGTCACAGAGTCACAGAGAAAAATAGGAGGGAAACATGGGGAGATAGAGTGAGACACCGAGACGGAGAGAACGAGGGGTCTGTGGTGGGGCGAAGGCAGATGAAATGTGAAGGGGAAAGCATCTGGGAAGGCCAGGAGGCAGAGAGATGACACTCCCCCCCTCTTTTTCCTCTCTCGCTCTCCTTCTCTCCTCTCTTGTCCTTCATTGCCTAGCCTTTTGGCTCTTGCTCTCTTTCAGATGCCCCTGTCCTCGTCTCATTTCTGCAGCTGGAAAGGGCAGCGTTAGACCGCTCTACACACACGCTCCTGCTGCTTTTGTGGAGCTGTGACATGCCGTAACCCTGCGTGATCACAAAGCCAAACTGCCGTGCTCTAATGTGTGCTTGTGTGATGGCGGGTACGATTGTGCACTCATTGATGGGTAAGGTACATGTAGTGTCAGCCTCACGTTCAGTGACTGTCCAGTCAGACTGCCTGACAACAATGTAGCTACAGTATTATCAGTCCACCAGGAAACAAAACTGTTCTAATGTAATATGTTACTATGGGCCCTCATGTACTGTATTGCACTTTTTTTTTTTTGACATATCAGGACACAACTCTGTATAATGACATGGGTATGACAGAGGTATTACAAGGAGAGGGAAACTTATAATGACATAACCCATGTCCCCATTTTTCAAAACGCCATACAGAATGAGTTTTTTGAGAAAGTAAAAATGCACAGGTGTAGGGTTGGTGTAGGACGATAGAATATACAGTTTGTACAGTATAAAAACCATTACGCCTATGGGATGTCCCCACTTTTCACAAAAACAAACGTGTGTGTGTATATACGATTTTTTTTATTATTTTGAGAAGTTTCTTATGCTCAACAAGGCTGCATTTATTTTATTAGTTAAAACAGTAATACTGTGAAATTTCTATTTTATAATATTTTAAAAATGAAATGTATTCCTGTGATGTCAAACCTGAATATTCATGAACCATTACTCCAGTCTTCAGTGTCACACAATCCTTCAGAAATCATTCTAATATGCTGATCTGGTGCTCAAGAAACATTTATATTATTATCATTGTTGAAAGCAGTTGTGCTGCTTTACATTTTTGTAGTAACCAAGATGCATTTTTTTCAGGATCAGCATTTTTTTCTAACGCTATAAAAAAGATATAAAATAGATTTTCAGCTTATCAGTATTTTAGCAAGAGACAGTTTTTGATGTGTAAGACTGGACAGTGCTTGCTCTGTCTAACTGTGGTCATGGCCAGAGCGTTTCAGACTGAGATCCCCCAGAATGCCCTGCAGCCCAAACAGAGCAGGGTGCTCTGCGACATGCAGTATTTCAGAAATAGCTCCTCATCAGGCTTGACGGCCGCTCACTTACTTATTTATTCAGCAGGACTTCTAGAGCTTCAGACAACACACACACACACACTCGCATCCCGAACTGAGCTCAATCGCACAAACGTCAATTTGGATCAACGGGCCGCCCAGAAACAGTCATGTAGTCTACTTCTCGCAGTTCAGTCTCCTGTCAGCAGTTTACAGACGCACTGGACGCTGGATAAATGTCTTTTTTTCAGTTGTTCCAGTTTTTATAGGGCACATCTTGCCATAGCTTCCGGACCATTTGAGCTGCTAACCCATTTCTTTATGGATATTAAAAGATAAGGCTTGTATGTGCTGTAGGCGGTCTAAAAATCTGACCTTCTCTGTTAAAGCTTGAGCCTCAGGACAGGAAATACCGGATTGTATGCTTTGTATAAACTGGATGGGGTGGGTAGTCACTTGTATGAGGATTTTATTTCGGTAGTCAGACATGTCAGGCTTTTGTTTTGAGAAATTTAGCACATTTATTTCAATGCTCTTCCAGATAGGATTCATTCATGGACAATTTGTCTTTGTCTCTGAGATCAGACATAAAGAGGAAGTCTCAAGTATTGAGTCATCAGCTGGTCGCTTTTCAAGCATCATGTCCCAGATGGTTATCAGAGCTCACCTCCAGCACCACGTTCCTGCCTCTGGCTATTGCTTTTGCAGTGAGTCACATGACCAGGTAGCTGGCGGCAGGTGTGGCGAAACTGATGCTTTTATAAAAGATGGCCTGTTTTGCTCATTCCTCTCAAATTATTTTTGTGCTTAGGCACAGATCGGTGTAGTTGTTAGTAGGCCAGTCTGAGAAACATTAGTCATTAGGCCCATAGCTGCTATGGACCTGACATTTCCAAAAATGACTAGTGCCAGTCAGTCTCTGACCTAATGCAGTTTAACCTTAAATAAACATATAGGCTATTTGTTCAATGCTGACATGCCACGTCAACTCAGTGTTGTGAATGCCTTCATGGCCTACATAATCATCTATGACAACTCTGAAAAGAGCTGGGGGAGAACATACTTTGGCGTATTCGCCAAAACACATCTTAATCTCTTTCATTGCTGTAATATAAAAAAACTTATTTTACTTAAACAAGAAATGTGTTTCGTTGACCTTGTGTTATTTTAGATATCATTCAGCATTTTTTAAATGGCCATCATCACAGTAATATATATATATATATATATATATATATATATATATATATATATATATATATATATTAATCTGGATTTTTTTTATCTAAAAAACGTCAATACTTCACAAAAATGTCTGTTTTGAAATTTTATTTGTATTGAGTATTAATAACTAATTTGTCATTTATTTCTATGATTACAAATCAGAGATAGCTTCAGAAATGTTTTATGTTGAACCTACATTTGTTGAAATAAAATAAGATAACATATAAAAATATCTAGAAGTAATTTTAACTAAAAGGTTTTCTAATATGTAACATAATATATTCTAGTATGTATATAAATGTGTGTGTGTCAATTTTTTTAAAACCTTTTTTTATAATGTATAAATTATAATTTTATTATTATTCATTTATTACAAAAACCCATAAAATCATTTTAATTAAAGAAGAAAAAATGTTTCTTACTATTATATATACACAGACAGATGGATAGATTATGACTTAATATTAGTGCTATAAAAAATATATTTAAAAAGTCCAAATAAAATAAAATGGTTATATGGTTAGTGGTTTATATAATAAAATTGTAATATTTTCTCTCTTTTTAAATAAACAGCTTAACATTTACTTTTAAAAGAAAAGAAAAGGAAGGAGATTTCTGCTATGATACAATGTTTACGCAAATTCAAACAGATATCAAACAAACCGTTATTAAAATACATACACCTACAGTATACCTTTAGTTATTTCATATAAATCCTATAGTATTTTATAATCTATATTTTTATATTCTTATTTTAAAAGTTTTTCACCCACAATACCTATTATTTTTAATAAGAAAAAAGTGAATCATTACAATAACATGCATTTTAATTGTATTAATGATAATATCTCAATAGTGCCTATAATGAGAACTAAAGTGAGCACATTTCTTCTGGTACCAATAGATCTATTCTCATTAGTGTTGATGGCTCAGATACCAGCCCAGATATTTAACCAGCACACACTTTTAAATATCGCAAATCAACAGCTCTGTTCAGATGCCTCAGTGAATGCCACGGATTTGTCTCGGTACAGTAAATTAGATGAAGGGAGAGTTTGAGGGAACATGAACTCGACAGACACATTGATTCAGTGTTTGTCTGAGTGTCAGTGCACTCATGACAGACTTCAGTCACATGCATCTCATCGCTGTTTCTTCACTTAACACTGCATATTGATCCGCTGTCACTCGAGAGAGGGTTGCCATGACACTACACCCTCCGTCTCCATAGCAGCTGTGACAGAAGGCTTCAGTGGGGTGTGATGGTCAGATGCACAGCTTCTCATGTATGTGCATGCAAACAGAGCGCCTGCAATACATTATAGCACTAATATAATATTTAGCTGATTTATGAAATGTCAGAGCCTTTAACACATAGCTTTTATTGTCATAGTGGTCTCATTAAATTTTATGGAGAGCAGATCTTTATGATGCTAGATCAGCTTTTGATTTATGTTTTTAGTTATTGAGGATGTGGTGGTATTTGTTTCGGCGTGAGAGAGTGAACGTAAAAAATGGGACGGTGTTAAAAGCCACTGTTGAAATCATGCTTGCATCCTTAGTAAATTTGGCCGTTGCAATGAAAACAGCAAATGAATCAGATCAAATGATTGCTTAATTAAGTTCATCTAAATAGATGTGCTGCATTCAGAGCGAGCTGGGAGTCTAACTCTTGTCATATCATTCAGGAACACATTGAGAAACAGTTCAGCAGGCACAAAAGACAAGACTAGTGCATTGTACGTGCAAATAAATTGCAGAAAATCAGCATCGGCCATTTCTTCTGTAGAACTGGACTGGATTGACAGTGCAAGAACAAAAACAAGCAGAACACATTCTACGCTATACAATGGGCACAGTGTGTAAAGACTAAAACTAAATGGCATGGGACTCTAAATACCACATTTGACTGACAGGATGCACAAATAGACTACAAAACAGACGCACACAGTCGTTCAACATTTTGGGATCAGTAAGATTTGTAATGTTTTTAAAATGAGTTTCTATTTGATCAAAAATGCAGGGAAAAAGGGTAATTTTGTATATTTTGTTTGGGCGGTCGCACCACATGACATTTTACAACCTGAACCTTCTCATTACCAGGTCAGATTATTTAATACTCATCACCCTTGACACAGAGTGATCTTCTCTGTGATAGTTTTATGTTTTTTCATTTTGGTTGCACTGCATGGCTTTGATTTGCAAAGGTTTTTCAAATATTAATAAACAACAAAGCGGTTTCGTTTTTAAAAACGTTAAAAATTCCATTCTAATTGTAAACAAACTCACAAATTTAAAACACGTTCATCACAGAAGTTTACTGAAAACACTGTATATACAAATTGCATTTTAATGCATTTCTGAATACATTAATAGATCAGTATGAGCATCAAGTCACTGACCCAAATAATAATACAAGCAAAAAATACATTCAGCGCACACAAAGAGTCATCTGCACCCTTTGCATAATACATGTGTGGACAAAATGGTCTGTGTGCTTGTTGTGGCTCCTCAAACACAGGCAGACTCTGCTCTTGACTTGTGTCTGTAACAGTCTTTCAGTGGTCTGCAGTCCTGCTCTGTCTTGGTGCTCTGATTAGTGATGATGACGACAGTCATGTAAGCTGCAAATATAAGCTGCACGCTTTCGGCTGTCTCACACACAGATATTATACAGCAGTATGTTTACTGGGGCCAGGCCAATAGCTATAGATGAGCAATAATTTCAAATAATGAATAAGAGTGAAAGAGCATAGCATTAATCAATGCGGTATAGACTTTGCACACAAAAAATGACACCCACCCGCCCTGCAGCATCCACGGCAGTGAAGGACAACATGGACGTCTGTAATGATCATTACTGTCCTCTTTTCTCTTTCTCTCTCTCTCTCTCTCTCTCTCTTCCCTTACTTTTTCTCTTTCTCTCTCCCAGCTCATTATTTCTATAGCAGATAATGGAGTGGGTGTTGTGGCACAGGACAAAGCCACAGATTCCCTTGTTAGGTCGCAATAACTCAGTCACATTAAAGACTTCGTATCGGCTGTGTAATTAAAGGATTTGGGCTGTTCATATACGGATTCTGGAAAACAGCACACGAGGTTTGGTTTGGGCTAAAAGATCATTTTTGTCCTTAAAATGCTGGGAGAATCTCAGATATTCAGGGATGTGTGGGGTGTGTGGTTGTTGGCTTTGGGATGCTTCGAATATCTGGGCTGTGTAGGGGTGTGTTCGCTCGGGTTAAAGCCGCTGTGTTGGGGCGAGTTCGGAATGTGGCTGCAGACTGTGGCGGGAAAACACAGCAATTACGACTGTAGCAAGCATGAATGCTCACTAATGAAGCTGAATAACTCCCAGCTAACGAACAGGTAAACAAATACACACACATCAGTGAACACACGCGCTCACCCAGCGATCGGGCCCCTGTGGCTGTATGCGGCAGTGTAATTGGGGTAATGGCCCGGTAATCAGGAACTGGTTGGTTCAGTCACGAGACTGTTTAGGCCATGGGCAGGCACCTTAAACCATTGCGCTCTAATACATCTGCATCTCTAAACATAAGCGATCGCAGCACTATTGCCCAGCAGCGACTGCTAAATGCTAATACATGGAAATCTTAATGAGTGTGCATGGATAAATGACTTGCTGTGTGTGTGTGTGTGTGTGTGAATGTGTGTAATACAGATAAAGGTTAGAAAGGTTAACACACTGTCTGCCCTCGGCAGTAACAAATTAACTTTGAGTTGGGAACTGAAAAATCTTTGTGGGAAACTGTCATTCTTTCACTGTCGCTCACTTTTTTTATTCATTCACACTTCTTTAAATGTAAACCACAGGTTCCTGTACAGCTTTGTGTAGCATAAGTACACAAACTCAAAATCTGAGATTCAAAAGTGATTTTATAAATAAAGAGAAAGTTTGGGCTTTTAAAAGAAATTAAAGCAAGAACACATTATGAAGAAAAATGACAGATTCTGCACTATATCGAGGTCACTAATAAAAATGTTATTATTAATGAAGATATATTTACATATAGCATTCCTATAAATTTCACATTTTATATGTACATTTTAACAGTTATTTAATATTTATTTTAAAATTATTTAAAAAAAAATCATTTTCACACATTGAAAGCATTTTTTAAAAATCATAAAATGTTAATCATTCTTAACTAAGAAAAAAAAAGGATAATTAAGAGTAAAAAGAATGTATGTACACGATTAGCGAAGTGCTGAAGTGCTGATCCAATAAGTCACAAAATGACAGTTCACTTTTACTCTCTCTTAAGCTGGACTCAGGCCATTTTTATTGTTAAGCTTTGACTTAATATCATTTGTAATGAGAAAATTTAATTAAAATACAAAAAAAAAAAAAGAAAGAAAAAAAAAGAAGCATTTTCACTTTAGAGCTCTCAGACTTTTGGACCCTACTAAAGAGTTATAGTAAAATTAATTGTGTTCTCATAATGGACAAAACAGAAATGACTGATGAGCCTGGCCTGTTGTCCAAAAATAGGCAATTTAGAGGCTCAAGCCAGTAGGAAGCAGTTGGATTGGAAGAGACAGTAGGAAAACAGTTGGACTGGAAAAAGAATGCTGAGATATAGTGAGACTGTCAGGCGGTTGTGGTTTTAGTGAGGCGTATGATGAAGGAGTAGGATTTACTGAATCTTTAAATAAACATTAACCACTTTTAACCATTTAAATGAACATTAATTTAAAGGGGGGGTGAAATCGTTTTCACTCAATATCCTGTTAATCTTGAGTACCTATAGAGTAGTACTGCATCCTTCATAACTCCAAAAAGTCTTTAGTTTTATTATAGTCATAAGAGAAAGATAGTCTGTACCGATTATTCCCGGAAAAACACGACCGGCTGGAGGCGTGACGTGTGGGCGGAGCTAAAGAATCACGAGCGCGAGTAGGCTTTTGCGTTGAGAGCGTTTGGAAACTCTGACATTACCGTGAGGAAAAAAACCATGGCTAACAGTCAGATTCAGCCGTATATTTATGATCCAGAATCAGATCCAGAGGCTGAAATTTAACAAGAGCAGCATCAGCAACGACGTCTCTATGAGGTATGTACTGAAACTGTATATATTTGCAAAATGACAAAAGTTCCACTTTGTCGTCTTTTTTTTTTATTTTTTTTTTTAAGCTGTACATGTGGAAAGTGCAGTTTGATGACAACATCGCATGTTGTTTACTTGATGTGCTTACGCGCCGTTCAAAAGTTAACAACACAGAGATATTTGAAGCAGTTTTACTCACCGCCTGCGGTTCCAACACACGATCGTGACCCTTTTTCGTTGGGATTGCATTATCCTTAAGAAATAAACGATGTGCAAATCCGGCGTCAAACTGGGCCTTGTTTGTAAAACAAGCATCTTCGAAATGCAGGGAACAAACAAAAACACTTGCACAACTCCGTTGATGCGCTGTAAAAATAAACTCCATCCACTGGTCCCTTAATGCTGTTTTTTTTTTGGTAATCTGTGCAGGGTTGTCTTGCCCTGGCAACCAAAAACACACGTCTTTTGTGACATTTTGCGACGCTCTCGCTCTGATCAGTGAAGTCTGTTGTGCTCTCAGTGCTCTGCTATACAGGAGCGCGCGCTCTTCCGGCAGACGTGACCTCAGGACCCATATAAGGAAATTCTGCTCCATCTAACGTCACACAGAGCCATACTCGAAAAAAACTTTCCGAAACTTGTGACAAACCGGAAGGAGTATTGTTGGAACAAAAATACTCCTTCAAATGTACAACTTCATTTTTGAAACTTTATCCATGTTTAGCATGGGACTACTCTATAATAGCATTTCACCCCCCCCCCCCCCCTTTAAGAAGAAGAAACAGACACTGAGGGCTTATAAGGCAAGTCAAACTAGATGATTAATATAACACAGGTGGAAACTAATGAATGAAGATGAACTATTGAGAACAGGAAATTAAGCAAATGATGACAAACAGGAACTAAACAGAAACAAGCACGTGACAGAGGCGTAATTAAACTTTATATACCTGCAGAAATTACCAGAGAGATGATGAAGATGCTCCCAAAAGTCTTAATGATTGAGAGAAGCGGAAGGGAAAGTGCACGTGGTTGCTCCATATGTCTGACTGTGGGTGTTTATGGGAGAGAGAATGTATGAGACATCACACCTTTAAATATAATCCTGATGATTGAGAGAATACAGGGCAAAGCAGAAAGTGTGGTGTTTCCTCAGCACTTAATTAGCAGCGTATGTGTGGATGTTGTGCATTTAGAGGAAATGGGTGGAAGTGTATGCGAGATCACAAGTTTAAAAATAATTCTGATGACTATAAGGGCACTAGTGAGAGTCATTTTTTAACACTTGACAGCAATGTGTGTGTGTGTTTACTTAGCTATACTTTAGGGACAAATTTGTCCTCCGAAGTGAGCTAAATGTGACAAAACATCCCCTTGAGGACAAGATGTGGTCGTCCTCAATTGCAAAAATTATTCATACATAAAATAATATTAGGTCCACAGGAAATCAGTACTAGTAGTACCCTATTTATTTACAAATGACTTTGTTGAATATCCTGATTCACTCATAGGCATGTCACATAATTACAGCATGATTTGCAAATGTGTTGTAGACACCGTTTTGAATTATTCATGGATGAAAATGAGATCGCGAGAAAGACTATATATAAAGATCCTACATCAACAATTACAGTTCCATACAAAGCCTGTTGCATCTCCGAGCATCCCACTTTAGTGACGTGCTGAATCAGTTGACTGAATGATTCCGTTGCTCACTCAATGAATCACTGAATCACTGAATCACTTCAATCTGTTCCTGAATTCTGAACCGCATTTTAGAACATTAAGTCGCGGTCACAATAGATTTGTTATGATGCTGCAACGGTCGTGAAATTATGTCTTTTTAAAAACTTAAATTCAACACATAACCAATAATAAAAGGCTGTACCTAAAATCTAAATACATACAATCAATTCCACTTTCCTGCAGCCCTGTAGTTTTACATTTATGTTCTTTTAATTCCGATAGAAGGTCATGCTGTGATGCATCGATCAGTCGTTGGTCACAAAGTTGAACTATGGTTGAGCTATTTTTTTTGCACAGGCTTGCATTTCTGGTCTGACACATTTGCAAGCATATGAATGGAAGTCAATGGAACGAAAAGTCTAGTGTGACCGCGGTTTTACTCTTTCTACTTTTACCACATTTGCTGAATGAATCAATTAATACACGCATTCTCTAAACTGTTTTTATGTAGAGGTCGTGGGGGGTTTTAATCGTTTAATTAAATGATTCAGTGTCTCACACATAATGAGTCACTTGTCACCACCTACAGTATAAGCCTGCAGAAAGATTACTTAAAAAAATACCTAACTATTGTTAATTAAGAGTTAGAATGATCTTTTCTATTGTTTATATAGAAACAATGTATGTTTATTGTACAATATGTCCTTAACCAAGTGAACATTTATGTGCTAGACCACAAAAGAGTGAATGATTGGATTAGCTTCTGAGAAAAGCTGTATTTGTCAGAAACAAAGTTGGAAATATTGAAAAATCCCATAAGTGACATCAGGAGCTGTGGGTGTTGGGGGAGCAGTGACCTTGGAGATGGGGATTCGGCCTCCTCCTGTGGCTACTGTCTACAGCCTTAATGCGCAGTGGCAGAAACCTCACTGCCTCCCCGGAGAGACGCACACATACTCATGCACACACAGAGACTCAGTGTCGCTGACATCAGTTTAATCCTCAGACAGTTTAAATGCATGGGCTGAGTCTAGGCCTCAGCTGTGATTAGTGCTGGGCAGAGTGTGATGAATGAGACTGCTGAAGGTACATACACACGCACACACACACTTGTGCCGCATTGTTATCCTGAAGAGGGATGAGTGAGTCAAACTGCACGGTATATATGCACCATATTACAGTGCTCGACGAAGCTCGAGTGAAATGAATGGTGACAACTTGTGAACCACATGTCCGTTCAAAAAGTCAGAGGTAGAGAATGCACAAGATAGACCTGCTGGCATGATGTTAACCAGAAACGCAGATGCCAGCCTGTAAATGTTTGAGGAAAAAATTGGGGTAAAAAAAAAAAAAAGTTTACCTATCAGGGTGCTCTGCAGCTATAAAAAGCATTTTTCTGTGGCAAAACTAGCTCAATGACGTCTTATCATAATATGTTACCTTGAGACCCAGGTATTTATATTAAGGTGACATTGATACAATGTTGAGTTTTTATTCAAACCATCATCATGGCTGAGATTGACATTTCAATGTTTAAATTATGCTGGATCAGCATTGAAATGTTGATGAATCTAAAGCACACATGGGTGAAAACTGTGACATTGAACTATTTATTTGTAGCTGACAACCACAAGATCATGCAAGCATCCATGCACAATGCTAAAGGCTGTTCCCCAGTCAGTGAACTTAGAAGAACTTGTCACTGAAAACACCTAGTCAGTTCAGTTCAGTTCAGTTATTCTACAAGTTGAACTGGGAACAATTGTGACATGATTTGTGGTTTAAATGAGAAAAAAATTAGATTGTTTCCATCTTCGTTTCAAAGTTCACATTTTTTAAAACAATACTGTTATCATCTCTATGTAAACTACAAAACACAAATTTGTTAAACAGTGATGTTATGTGCATGCATATTACATGTTCATCCTGTAGAAATGTGCACAAGTGTGTGGTGTTTCTTTACAAAGTGACATTGCCAACTACTGGCCTGGCATGCATAATACAGCATTTTTAGTCATATTCACAGATCTGTGATCATTTGACGATATTGTCATCTGTATGCTAGTTATTTGGACTTTGTTTTGTTTTTTTAGTACATTGTCGTGTAAGCATACCCTTATATAGATTATATAAACAGACTACATCTGTAATTCTGATTTTGTGCTCAGCAAATTTAAAATTGTTATTAACATTCCTGTCTCTGACTGTTCTGGACTACAGTTGAACTGACTCTTATTATCATATGTTGATGTTGCATTTAAATGTGTCTGGAATGTCAGTGTTGTTTCAACACTAAAGAGATCCCTGATTGCAGTCATACATCATGCAGACGTCTGCATTGACATCTGCGAGATGTATTTATTAGAATGTTTACTCATCTGCAATATGCCTATAGAACGTTTCCTATCAGATTTCATATAGTTGCTTAGAAAATGTCTTTAAAATGCCAGTTTTACATTCATTCTAAGTCAGAAACATCTTCTAGACATCTATCGGATGTTTGTACAGAAAGCAGACGCTTTCCAGATGAAGCAAAGTTTAACAGACATCTTGCAGACGTGCGTAAGTTATCTGGGAGAGTTCATTCAGAAATGAAAATTATTTTATCATTTACTCACCCTCAAGTTGTTCCGAACCCGAAAGAGTATTTTTATGTTGAGCACGAAAATATATATATTTTGAAAGGTGTGGGTAATGAAACGATTAAAGTCAATGGCTACTGTCAACTCTTCGGTTACCAACATTCTTCAGAATATCTTTTGCGTTCAACAGAAGAAAGAAACTCTTATTGGCTTGTAACAACTTAAAGGTGAGTAGATGACAGAATTATATTTTTTCGGTGAACTCTCCCTTTAACTCAAATTGCAACATTGATGTAACTGTTAACACTATAATTGCATTTTCAATGTTGCGTCAACAAAAGGGATTTAGAATGAGCATTACTGTGTTGAACTATCATATCTCATTGTTACATCGCTTCAACATTACCATTGATTATGTTAATATTATATGTTAGCATTGATGAATCAGCAGAAGTGAGAATCAACATCACAGTATAATGTTGATTTAAAAACATTTTTTGGTTGAAATGTCAGTGTTGATTCAACTGCATTGATGTAAAATTACCATTACAGTGTACCATTGGTTCAGTGATATTACCAGTGTTTTTGCTAAAGGTCTTTGCACACGTCCAAAATTCTCCTCCAAAATTCTTGCATGTTAAAAAATGAATACAATCTCATGTTGTGTCTGTCATGTTTACACACTGCCTCTTAAGCCTTCATCCACCATAAATTTCTTATCAGATTTGATTTTCAGTATTTTTGCATTCGTAGCAAGCATTTTGATAGGAAAGGATGACGAATACGAAAAAACGAGTATGAAAATTTCAGGGTGTTGCAAGGACCTTAAATTACAACACTGTTTGAACATTAAATGAGGGTGTAAAATTCATGTTAAACCATGTCACTTTGTAATTTGGTATAAAAAATTGGGGGGGGGGGGGTCGGGGGGGCTTAAATTTCTTTATTGTTAACTGAATGTAGCCTACAGTTTGCCAGCTGCAATATATACTCTGTAATCTGTATTGCATAAAGTGCTATATAAATAAATGTGATTATCTACTTGCACGCTAAACGAAAAATCCTGTTCTATCACATTTTACTTTTTTAGTTGTTAAAAAGTGTTTTCCTCCTCCGGGTCATGTTTTATCCCGCCTAGGGCAGAAAGTCAGGACCACCACTGGAACCACTTAAAAAAGCCCTGATATTAACATTCACTCTCAATTCCTTACCTCCGGCTGCTTTTGGGGGCATTACATGAGCTTCAGAGGTTGGATTCGTCATGTATGCGGGGTTATATGTCAGAACTTGTGTTTGAACATTTGCGTTTCCAGTGTCAGATATGTCATCATCTCTCTTTGATCTGTCTCTCTCTTATTGTTATTCACTGGGATGCGATGTCTCATGGGAAATGTTCTCTGATGTCAAATTCCACTCAGTCAGAATGGATGCTGATAATCTAACTCCATTAAGCGTGGATCTGGCTTGGCTTCCTTTCTGACACACACGTACACACACACACACGGTCTATTTGTGGTCTTACTTTGACGGAGAATCATGTCTACAGCCATAATCCCCCTAATTGCATATGTCTTTTCACATTGACACATCCATAATTCACCTTAAATTGTTTATTCAACAAATGAATCCCATCAACCTGCCACTTTAGACACACCGTGTGAAATAGGATTGCCTCGGCAGAGATGGGTCATGTGACCCGATGCTAATCTAAATAACTAAATTACCGCACACTGTGGTTTATTGAGCCCAAGAGCTTTCAAAATGCTTTTAGTTTCAGTTAATCTGAACTACGAGCCAAGGCCACAGGAAAGATAAACAAAACTACTAACTTGCATCTCTAATGTGGTTTGACAAACAGTAGAGGGAAATTTTATTTAGTGAAACTAAATTCATTTTAAAAAGTTTGGAAACCAGGGCAATGTGTAAATTAAATCAATGAATATTAAATATATGTAACAATATAAATACATTACTTAAAAGTGAACATGCAGATTTGTACTGAAATTAATGTTAAGTATACAATGACAGAATTTCAAGTTTTTGGTAAACTATCCTTTTAATGACCAACTTGGTCACTGTGAAGTTAATGCACTGCAATATCTGTGTCTACCCGTTTATGTGGCAGTAAACAGCCTCACATGGATGTTCTGTCTGAGACTCTAAGCTGCAGACTGGAGTTTATAAACGGAGATGGCACATTGATGATTGATTGAGTTTTTCCCCTGCTTTCTTGCACCATTGCTCCACACACACACACACTCATATTCTTTCCTCATTCTTCCTCTGTCTGCAGTGACCTTCACTTCCTCTGCACCTCTTATTCTCTGTCCATCTCTTTCTGTGTTTGTGGTACACTGCTAAAGGCTTTTTCTCCAATGAATCAGCTGTCTCCCTGATTGTGTTTTCAGATTTGAGTGGCGTTTTGCTCATTCTGTTTGTGTGATGGGATTATTCTGTCATTCAGACTCAAGTATGTGCTGTTTTTATGAGCTGTGTGTAATGTCAGTTAGTCACTATCATTGTTACACAAAGCAAATAAAACACAGATGTGAAAATTAAAGTTGAAATATATATATATATATATATATATATATATATATATATATATATATATATATATATACACACACACACACACACACATTTGCCAGGCCTTTACTTTAATGCAGCTGACGTCAGTTGTTGTTTGTTTGTGGGTCTTTCTGCTTTTAGTTTTGTCTTTAACAAGTGGAATACATGCTTGATCGGGTGAAGAGGTGATTGACTTGGCCATTGCAGAATATTCCACTTTTTTTTTTTTTTTTTTGCTTCAAATTGCTTTGGATCGTGAGCTTTTCCAAGCCTACTCCATACTTTATTCTTCCTGTCATTCTGGTACAGGTTGATCTTGATTTCAGCCATCCAAAGAATGCTTTTGCAAAAATGGTCTGGCTTTTTTAAGATGTTTTTTTTTTTTTTGGAAAGACCAAGGAATTGTTTGCACTTTGTGGTGAACGCTCTGTATTTGCTCTTGTGAAGTCTTCTCTTGAGTGTAGACTTTCACAGTGCCACACCACCTCCTGGAGAGTGTTTTTCACTTGTGTTGTGCTGTTATCTTACAGCAGATCCCTCTTCCTTAGACTGGATAAATAAAGGCCAGATTCCACACACATACAGTCATGCTCATCTGTCTTGTACAGCATATTCAAACCACTGACATCTAAGCCATAAAAAAAAATGTTGCGAAAGTGTTTTTCTTTACCATGGAGATGTCTTTTTATATTGCTGAGCTCATCAGTGCATTCTTTTTTTTTTTCAGAATGTACCAAAGTGGGGTACATATTAAAGAGCTGTCATTCTTTAACCTTTTCTCCAATTTTGATGCGTATACCCTTAAATTAAAGCTCAGATTATGCACTTTAAAGCTCATATCCATTATATAACTGTAACTTGAATATGTTTTGGCCAACAGCTAAAATGATTAAAAACAATTAGCCTGTGTCCAAATATATATGGGCCTCACTCTGTATATACTGTAGTATGCTCCAAACCTTTATTATTGTTACAGTGCTTATTGTATGGCGAATCTGTGTGATTAAACACGATGCACAAAATTCCTAGTTGTGTGGACATTACAATTACTGTATTTTCCCCCTAAAAAAAACTTGGCTGAACAATCTTAGTTAGGTATAAATGTGACTGTATTAAGACCGTATGTTGCCTTGGGCGGCGGTAAAATAACCTGTTTGGCAACATTCTCTGAAAATATTTGACTCATATTTGCGATTGACCGGAATCGCATATTCTTTAGGGTCGTGTGATAAAATGACCTACTCAGATGTGTTATGTTAGGTGCTCAGAGATTTCAGCTGAACCGAGCAAGTGAGAAGAGAAAGAGGGCTTTAGGACATGAAGAAGAGATTGACAGCGCGAGACGAAAGGAGTGAAAGAACGACATGTGATTGACAAGGCAGATATTCCGCGAGACGTGACGTGCGCACATTCCTCCATCCTCTCGTCTTTCTTTTAAATTCCTCCCCCTTTAACAAAAACATCCATTGTGTCTTTTAAACCGGTTTTTCTAGCTGGCCAGCATTCTCTCTTTCTTTTTTTACTCTTCTTCCTACTGACATCCCCATGTTGATGACTTGTGGAAAATCGCCAGCACAGGCTCTCGATAACCTGGCTGACATCACGGAGTCTGTGTCTAGAATACAGTGACCAAGAGGAAGTTAGAAGCAATGAGTGTTTTAATACAGTTGGAGCGCCATCTAGTGTAGGCCAAGTTATTCCACTAAATTACATTGACACTGACTTTACCATATTTAGCTTGGGAGAAAAAAAACTAAAAGTAACTAAACTAAAGATTTAGTTTTGAAAATAATAATAATAATTGCATATTTAATAGAAAATTTAAAATATAACAAACAAAAAAATGTATTTCTTTGTTTATATTTTTATTTTAAACTGGTTTATCAAATAAAATAATAATTAATAAAAAATAATTATTTATCTAGAATTTTATTCTTTAATACATTAATTATTCTTTATTTATTTGTTTACTATTATTATTTTATTATTTATTGGACAGTATGAAACACTGTTCACTGCTAACTGACTCCAAACATGTACAAGGAAATGTATTAATGAATGAATAAATACCTTTTTCACATATCATAAAAGTAACAATCCATAGTGGCAAATGTACAAAAAAATTAGATAATTAAAGAAAGAAAGAAAGAACAAAAACTTCTCTCCCAGTTTTAGAGAGGAATGTCATTCTCACATTTTGCCATTTCTGATTTCATTTCTAAGCTGAACAAAAACAACTCCTATTAATCAGTATGTCCTATGCTTTGTATAGAAAATAGAGCTTGCCCTAAATGTGCCTACAAATTATAATCATAAATGACATTTCATGTCATCAGAGATTAATGCAGCATTTATTATGGCTTAGCAGATGTCAATGGTATGAATATGCTGTACAAGACAGATGAGCGTGACTGTATGTGTGTGGAATCTGGGATTTATTTATCCAGTCTAAGGAAGCGGGATCTGCTGTAAGATAACAGCACAGCAGGGTTTAGGTGGTGCTTTATAAACAACCTGAACTTGTATAGATCTGGTGCTGTATGCTGTGCGTCATGTGGTCATGTCTTATGTTTTCATGCAAGCTGTTTTGACTGAGGAGAATGCTTTGAGTTCAGAAGATCAAGGACAATTCAGTTATACGACCCACAGAGATGAAAGTCTATCTGTATTTCCCTTCAGAATTTCCTCGGCCAAAGGGTGTCCCTACTGGAGGAGTTATTGCTGGTATTCTTTGTGTGATCATCCTGGTAGCCTTAATTGCAACTATCATAGTGATAGTCCGCAAACGGCAGAGGAAAAACTCAGAGTAAGTACTGCCATCTCTTTGTTATATTCCGTTTGTCTTTAACTGGTACCCTAGTCTAAAAAAACCTCTGTACTGATTGTGTGTTTGTTTGTGTTCTTATACAGCGGTCCACCCACTCACAAACCTCCTCCTCCCATGAAGACACATTCCTATTCAGACAGAGTGAGTAGAGCTGAGATCCATCCATACTTTATTTTACACATGCTGCTAAATTAGTTTTAGATTAAAGAGAGAAGAAAAAGTTAACAGTCCGTTCTTTGAATTCTACTTTAAAAATAGATAGAGAAAAAAAATATTCCAAATGCTTCATGATGCCATAGAAGAACATTTTTATCTAAATGGTTCCATAAAAAACCTTTAAAATCTGAAGAAACTTTTTGTTTCACATAAAAAGGTAAGAAAGAGATTGTTCTTTAAAGAAACTTTGACTGAATGGTTCTTTGTGGATCCAAACAGCATCGCTGTGAAGAACCTTTTTAGCACCTTTATTTTTAAGAGTGTAATGAGGTACAAAAGTCTGAGCCACAAAAAGTTTCATTTCAAATTTGTGTGAAGATAGAAAGTTAGAACATTTTTAAAACATTGACATAAAAAGAATGGGAAATATTCTGCATTATAACCTAGTGATCAAATAAGTATATTTGTCAGATTGATTGTGTGACTCCTTGTACAGACACTCAGAGGATCATGAACATCAGATTTCATGTAAACTTGTGCAGTTCATGCAGCTCGAGTGCTGCTGTCATTAAAGCAAAAGGGGATATGATGAAAATTCTTTGATGGAGAGTGAAATGTTTGCTCAATTCTTATTTCATGTTACTAGAAGTTATACGCTCAGGTTAAAATCTGAATGCAGTGTTGTTATCGTTAATTAAATCTTTTAGAATTTATTTGGTGATTGAAATAAAGCTCAAATTAAAATAAATATCCAATAAAGATTTGGATGGAAATTAGTAATGTAAAGTAAACCACTTAAGTTTAAGCATCAAATGTTAAACCAAATAATAAGTTATAGAAATATTAAAAAGGAATTATAAATAGAATAAAACAATAGAAATAAAAAGTTTTTTTTTACCAAAAAATTATAAAAATGACAAAATACAATACAAAATCACTAAAACGTGGAATATAACAAAAATAAATAAAACTGAAAATTAAAAAAAAAAAAACAGAATAAATAATATACTAGTATATGAATAATAACAAAACACTCATTTCAATTGTGCTCATTCTTTTAGTAGTTTAGTTTTAGTTAACTTCCCAGATTGGGTAGGGACAATCTGAGTAAAGGTGAAAATCAAGTTAGGTAGTACAGTACTGTACAATACAAACAATGTTTTTAAAAAAGAAAAAACAAAACCTGACATTCATTTAATATTATCACTCAGATTGTTATACTGATAAAAGCCTATAGTTTGTAATGAACAGATTTTTTAAATCATATTTAACTGTTTGATTACCCCTTAAAAACTTTCATCAAGATTAGCAATATTGTTAGCAAACTTTATTACACTTAACAATGAATCTTTTTCTTTTCCTTCTGTAGCCGAGCAGCAGAGCATCTGTGTCTGAATCTCAGTTCATGTATCACGAGGAACCAATGACAGTAAGAGTCCTTTTCTCTCTCTCTCTCTATTCCTCTAATCCTTTGTGGCGTTTACGATGGTAAATCATGCATATTTGATTGCATGTTCATTTTCCATGTATTATTCATGCTTATTAGTCGCAGATCATAATCATCTCTTTTATTGATAGTGCTTTGACTCTTATCACAACACTACAATCTCTTCTCTGACAGGATCTCTCAGCATACCATGATGACAAGGATCATCATGAGCCTTCACCTTTCTCCAAACAGACTCCTGAGAAGGATGACAGAGACGAGGACGGAACGATGGGAGATGTAGACGGCTACTACGTCACTTCTTCTGCGAGCAGAGGGAGCAGCTTCATGTCACCAGCTGTGATAGTGTAGGGATCAAACTGAGCCGTAGGTTTTTATACTGTAATCTGAGCCTGATTGTACTGTTTTATATTGAATGCTTGTAATATGAAGTATGGGTGTGATTGCAAACGCTTTGTTTCACCCAAACACTGTAAGGGATCTGTTCTACGGCACCCCGTTTTATAATTACCTCAGCTATATCTTTGCACATTTAGATGTACTTGTGTATATCCACCTTTATTCTTCTTTCTGTGTCTGATGAAGGGTTATATTTTAGTTTATGGGTGTGTAGTATAATATGGCAAAAAGGACATAATGAGCCAGTGATCAACATACATTTTCAAAGCATTATTTTGGTTATTTTTAGTGATGCTATTCATTGCTGCACTGTGAAATTTTAAAAACTTTTTATTTACTTTATTACAAGATTTAATTTTGTATTGAATTCTTTTTTTTCTTTTTTTTAATTTTAGTAAACTGCACTAGATTTCTAATCATATGCACCCTTTTGAATTTTTAATTTTATATTATTTAATTGATTTCCTTTTTCTTTTGGCATATAATGTGGGATTGTTTTTCAGTGTACTTCTATAATTCAATAAACTGGGTGAATTGGTCTTTGGGCATTTATATTTATGTACAGTGTGTTATATTGTTGACATGCATGAATGGATTAGTGACATGTCTGAAACATTGTGTGTACAATGGAAGCAAGGAAATCTGACAATACTGTACAACCAAATACAGTAATTCTTAACATATAGCCTAAATAAATAAATGTAGCCTTTTTTTTTTTTTTTATGAAACAAAAATTAAATGTGTCCAGTTTTAGTGACAGTGACATAAATTATGCAACAGTTATGCAAAATTTGCAGAATGTTCATGTTATTAGATTTTGGACAAAAATTACACTTGTACCAAGGGGTGTACAGGCAATTGTAGCTTAAAATTTAAGAAAATATCTAATAAATAATTATGAGTAACAAAATTTTAACAGCAAGTTTGAAAAATATTGTTAGCTGATGCTAACTGGCTAGTAAATTTGCTACCTGATACTAACTTGAGGTACGTTTTAAATATAAATGCAAAAACGGAGCAATTCCAATAGGGTCCTCGCACTGCAGTGCTCGGGCCCTAAATATGTTTATTCAACCAAGAAGCATACATTTGAAGCAAAAACAAATTATTTTATGTTCAGAACAGAGTAACTACACAGTAATGAAGACATGCCCCCGTTTTACCTCAGACTATAGCTTGAAAAGAAATGTCATGGGGAAATAATTATACATTTCAAATAGAACATGTACTCTCTACAGGCCTGACTTCTCATATTATATATATATATATATATATATATATATATATATATATATATATATATATATATATATATATATATATATATATATATATATAACTGTAATGTTTACAAAACGATGCAAACATTACAGTTTACTTTTTTTTCTCTTGAGTTCATTGAGAAAATGAGATCACTGTGAAATCCGTTTTCTCTCAGGTAGCCTACATCACCAGTGTAAGCTTCATGGTGAGTACTTTTACATCAGAGTAGTCCATAGTTACAATAAAAATCTATCTTGACTTTGTCCAGTGGTTATTTTGGGAAAAACAGTGGGGGGCGTTTTCTCCACTATATTATAGTTACGTACAACAGCCCTTACGAATATTAACAATGTTTTACTACTATATAAAACCAAAAAGAAACATGTTTACTATAGTTTAACCAAGGTTACCACAATTTAACCATGGCTTTACTATATTAACCATACTTTAACCATGGTATTTGTGATAAAACTTTGGTCATACAACAAAACCATGGTTAATTTTGTTAGGGAGTTTACAATCAATTACTTTTAAATAATTACAATTTCATTAGTTTTATGCTAATAATTTGGTAATGATTTAATACAAATTGTTATTATCTAATTTTTTACTTTTTTGTTTTGCGGCCTTTACTACAACATTGACCGCCAGGTAACAGCCAGGATAAACACAATCTCATTTCATGTTCCAGAAGTACCTTAACGAACAGACAGAATAACAACAATATATTTATTCACTGTATTGTACAGTCAGTGTGACGGTGGCGTGTTCAATTTGTACTGTTGAACACGCCACCGTGTTACCGGCGTGTTCAATTTGTACATCCCGTCACAGGAGGGCGCTCTCGCTCACAGAAAAACACCTAGTTGACTGTCTGCTGGCGTTTAATGATGAACACCTATTACAGTGGCTTGGTAAATACTTATACTACAGGTAATTATATAAATACTTATACTACAACCTAAAGTCATTCAAAACTAGGGAACTAGGAAAGCCTACTAGTATAGAACCAGTACCCTGCGGCCAGTCAGCAATCTTTCCTACTATCTAAAATCGTAAAGTAGCCTACAGACATGCAAAGTAATTAAGCAATTATTTTCTTTCCTTAATTTTTTTAAAATCGCTTAGAAACAAAAATAAAAGGATGACACGTGATTTACAGTTACTGATAAACTGCAGATGTAAGGAGAATTGATAATTAGCATAATTCTAGTCAGCTGTTGGGATGTGGTGAAAATGAACTGCTGAATGCTGTGTCAGTTTTCCATCAGCTTTTTCAGCACTGCTCCAGTTCATTTACTGGCAGTAATTGAAGACAGAGAGTGTGAACTGTTGGACTGAAAGATGCCCAGAGCTCTGGAAACTCCTCTGGGCTCTCACACCCTCTCACCCCACTTCCTGATCCACAAACACCCTCAGAAGAGCACAAATAATGCTGAAACGTTCAAGATCCAGAAAGGTAGCTGAGAACATCATTCAATTAATCTACGTGACATCAGTGTTTGAACCGTTATGTTATGAAGCTACAAGAATACTTTTTGTGCACAAAGAAAAAAAAAAGACTTAATTCAACAATTCTTCTCCCAAAAGTAACCCTTTAGCGCCATGCAGCTGACGTAGAAAATGCTGCACCTTGTTTACATGCGTCATGGTATTCTCCGTAATTGTGCTAGATGGTTACTCTGGGGAGAAGAATTGTTGAAAAAAGTCGTTATTTTTTCTTTCTTTGTGCACAAAATGTATTCTCATAGCTTCATAACATTATGGTTGAACCATTAATGTCACATGGACTATTTTAACGATGTCCTCCCACTCCTTACTACCTTTCTAGACCTTGAACGTGTCAGTTGCATTGCTGTAAGGGTCAAAACCTCTTGGATTTCATCATAAATATCTTAATTTGTGTTCTGAAGATGCACGAAGGTCTTACAGGTTTGGAAAGACATGAGTGTGAGTTATTAATTACAGAATTTTCATTTTTGGGTGAACTATCTCTTTAGTATCTTAAAGGGATAGTTCACCCAAAAATGAAAATAAGGTGTATACATAGGGATCCTAAAGTCTGGGGCTACATGAAAAAATGTTTTTAATTTGCATTTTTCTAATTTAACAGAAAATATTAGATTCTTTTATTTTAATTTATTAGAATAAAAAGTTGAAATTTAAAACTTTTGGACCTCACAGTCTCATGTCGTATCTTGGCAGATCGCTGCAAGACCACTGATGAACTCGACATCCCATAATAATCCAAAATCCTGCTGAGGCCCTGGTCACAGGTTGCCCAGGGACAGCTGTTGCTAGGCAATGACATCACCACAGCAACAATTCTCAGCCTCATCAGAAGAGAGACAGAACGTGTGAGAGTGTCTGGCTCTGAACTGTGTGGTGGGTGGGTTTGTCATTCATTTGACAGCTGTGTTCTGGATTTAGAGCTGCTCTGAGAACAAAACATTGGGCTTATTACTGAGAAACTAAGGAGGAACAGCATTTGAATCTAAAATAATTTAATGTTTCATTAAATATGGGCATTTTAGTCTTTTGGACAAATACTTTAAGTAGTTCGCTTAATTTTAAACAGTGTATAATATAGACTGTAGGCCTATATTACATTTCCATTACATTTAAAAGTTTTGTAGTGGAATTGGTGTTTAAATATTTATTTTTAAAGTAAAATCACAAACTTATTTTTGCTAAGGCTAATTTCCTAGCTAGCAATGTATGTTTAGTACCAACAAGTTATATTTTCACACTTTTTGCAGAATTGGAAAAAATTACAGCGTGATTAATAAAAAATTATTTAAATAAAATGTTTGTTTTATTTGATACTTTATTTCTAACGTGTAAATTAAATACAATAAAAACTAATTAACAACACAGTACACAACTGTTTTAACTGGCATGTCCGAAAAAAAATGGTGACATTTAATTTATTTTTATTTTGTATTTTGTTGACATTTCACCTAATAAGCATATTTTCATTGACACTGCTGACTCAAAAAAAAAAAAAAAAAACTGTATTAAGGGCAAAACTGTTTATGGTTATATTGTTATATTATTGTTGTTTTGAAATGATAGGTCTGTGTAAACTATGCATATATAAATAAAAGGGATTTTAAAAGTAGCCAAAACAAATGACAAAGACATTGTGAAACATTTTTAATGTGATCTGCTTAAAAAAAAAAAAGAAGTCTGTTTTATTTATAAAAAATCAACCACCCCCCAACATAAAAGTGTCAACAGGTTAAGAAACACCTAGATAAATGATTCTGTTTCATGTACAATCATTCATTTAGGATCTGTGTGCTTGATGCAGAAGGCCTTGGGAACATCCTCCTCTCTCAACTAAGCTGTCTAAAAATAAATGAGAAGAGAGGAGGATGAGCAGGCGGAGAGGATGGAAGGATAAAAGAAGGAGGTTAAAGAGGGTGCAGGTGGAGTACACTTCCCTCTGATCCTTCCCTGCTCTCTGCCAATCACAGTCAAATGTGTTCTTATTAGCATGTGTCTGCTTCACTCATATATACTGTAGTCTGATAGACAAACTCCACTCCACTCCTCCCTTCCTGTCTGTAACCATGTGTCTGACTATGATGAGCATGGCAGCATGTGCACTGTTGTCATGGCTGGTGAGTAAAGACCGTTTCCCTGTAGAGTAGAGTACACTCAACATACATAATAACTAACACATCTATGTTGCTTAAAGTCAACATGAAATGACCTTCACAACACATTTGTACTGTGGTGTATCTTGAAGTGAACAACTAAAAATATAGGGTGGGACTTGATTTTATCCAACAGGAACTGATAAGATTGTGAAATGTGGACGTATCATATTGGAGTGCACCCAAACCTCAATGTCTAAATAGCTATTTTGCAACTTTATCAAATAATCTGCACGTCTAGGTGATGTCATCAGAATTCTATTTTAGAGGCGGAGCAAGTTGTTTATTGTGAAGATAAATCCTTTTTTTCTTTGGAATTTCATGGATTGATGAAGTCTTCACAATAACACCAGGTATGTGCTTTGGGAAAGTAAGACTTATTTTTTTTTTTTTACAGTTTATTTTTTAAATGATACTGGATAATGAGCACTGAAAAGCATTCGGAGATAACCAGGACTCCGGGATTGTAGTGCAGATTACACCTCGTATTACCGATTCTGCACAGTCCAGTGCTAATCTGTCACGATTCGAGAGGGATAAGCTCAGATATGACGTCGAATGAGCTTTGGAAACCATCTACAGTGATAGAAATACTTAGGAACTAATTGTTACTGTGGGGTTTTTATCAGACATTTTGCCACATGGGCTGTTGGGTGCATTGATGGCACATAGCAAACCAACCCAAGATAAATGGGACTCCCTGCGATCCTGTAAACTTTTTGGAGTGTGTGGGTAAAGGCCACAAGACTGAGAGTACATCATTTGCGAACAAATCCACTGTCTTTTTAATACCCAGACATTGCTGCTAAATAACGTTTCATGAATACAGAGTCTGCTCTCCGTTCAGTGACACGTTTGTAAGTCAAATCACATGTATTACAATTTTAGTGTGTAATAAGTTATGATAAAACATGCCTGATGAATAAACACAGTAGCTGTGCTCCAAAACCAGGCTTCTTCACTGCTTCCTAACAGAAACGTAACCTCATAAGTGACTGATGTGGAACGCTCTATATAGGCAGTAACTATATATGTCATATTAATAGCGCTCCTCACCCAAGGCGCACTTAATTCGCCTCCCAATTAATTTCAACACAGAAGACATGAGAGAAACCATGTGATAATTGATATGTATAGCAAATGATAATAACTCCTCAGTATTTGAAGCTACCAGGCCCACTTTACTACTTTTGAGACTGCTTGTTTCCTGCTAAGAGGATGGTATTCCTGTCATGTGACTGTAGACCACATATGCTCTGTGTGTGATAAGTAATAGACATTGTGATTAGATTGTTTGAGGTGCTTAGTGGACAGGATCTCTTATTCTCTGTATGTGGAGTAAAGTAAAGGCCTTCTGTCACCCAGAACCATTTACTGAACGTCTCTCTCTCTCTTTCCATTGTTTTTGGTTCACCTCTGACCCTGAGGCGGGCAGGTTCTTCTGGACTAGAGGAGGAGAAGAAGAAAGAGGAGACGGAGGAGGACGTATGGAGAGAATGGTGAGTCAGAGAGACAGGAGTGGGGGTATTTTACTAGAATTCAGTTTCATTGTCTGGAAAAGAGCAACTGGAACATTCTGCTCAACATCTTATTTTGCAGTCTTAATAAAGTCATACAGGTTTGTAAAGACATGATGGCGATTTTCATTTTAGGTGGACTGGTGACTGACTTTATTTTTAGAATAAAAAAGGATAATAATATAATTTGGCACAATGGCATATAGGACATTTGTGATACTGATTTTTTGTGTGATTGCCAGAGACAGTCCAATCGTAGAGGATTGGGTTTTGTCCACCTGCTCATGTGAATTTGGGCCCACATGGCTCATTGTTACTGCTGAGATAACCACATAATTAGTCAGCACTGGTCACACTGGATCCGCTTCCTCCCTCGTGCTTTCTGCTCTGCTGAAAAGAGCAGCGCGGCTGGTCACCAGCGTATGTTGTGTTTGGATGCCAGCGTGCTGCTGTCTCATCCAGGATTCTTAAAGTCATTTCTTTGGAGGTATATTACATTGTGGTTCTGTTCACTTCATGATTCTGGTTTCTTTTATTCTACTTTAAACAACTCTTTTAGTAATTCTTAGAGGACAAAGAATGGAAAATGCATTGCATTAAGTACACTCAGAAGTCAGTTGTAAAATGTAAAGATCATTTGAAACATTAATCACAACATTAATCATAAATAGGAAAGAAACAGTGTACAGTTATTTTTATTTATTTTTTTTGGGGGGGGGGGGGTTACAGTTAATACATTTATTGTAACCTCTTCTGTCTCTCTTAAATAAGTCTTACATCTTTATGAATCACGTTCAAGAGACGATTGTTGAAGAAAACCGTTAAGTTGAAAGTCATCGAAACCATTAGGTTACTTGATTTGACAAGCAATATTTGCTAGTTAAGATAGATTTATGACAATGCTTGTCAATCAGCTTGACCAAGCAGCACAAAACCAGCATAAATTAGCCTGAGCTAGCATGGTCTAACATGGTCTTCACAACAGGGAAAGGAAGTTATCCCACTCCAGATTTTGGACCTCTTTTGATTATAAGAGAAGCAATTATAATAGAAGCTACTTTGCATTAATATTTGGCAATATTATATAAGACTGGATTGATTTGATACTTTTAGATCTTTAACGTTAACTGCTTACGTAAAATTAAAAATATTAAGGACACGCATTTTAATTTCAACATCATTTTTATTAGGCAAATTCAATTAATGGCCAATTGAGTTTTGGCCAAGTAATATTTGTGTGTGTTGTGTGTGTGTGTGTGTGTGTGTGTGTGTGTGTGTGTGTGTGTGTGTGTGTGCGTGTGTGAGTGTGAGTGTGTGTGTGTGTGTGTGTGTGTGTGTGCGTGCGTGAAAGTGTGCAGATGTGTAATCATATAAAACATAGAATCTCAACTTTTGTGTGTGTAAAGGAAGGAAAATATTTTTATGTATATACTGTATATATAAAATGCACACACACACACACACACACACACACATATATATATATATATATATATATATATATATATATATGTATGTATGTATTTATTTATTTATTTATTTATTTATACTGTTATATTATATTACATGAATCACATGTTATATTATATTACATGTATCATATATCACATATTTACTGAAAATTGCCATTGATTTTGTCCTTAGAAAGATGATTTGATCTTGCATTGTATGGACATTTCTGCTTCATGTTAAGATTTATGTTGCAGTAAATTATTATCTCAGATGCATATGATATGGTCTTTCCTTAGACATGCATTCACTAACAGGCAGTTTGATTGGTTGATTTAGCATGTCCTACTGCTTTTGAACGCATGAATGTGTACATCTTTTCTCAATTTATGAGCCTGGAACTTGTATGTATGAATCAGTGTGTTAGTGTGTGTGTGGAGCATAAATAGCATGACTAACAGATGTGGAGGAGGGGCTCTGATGTCATGATGCTATTTATAGACTACCTTACGTCGAGAATTTCCTGCTTGTGCGTATTTCGTGGGCATGGGGGCTATCAAAAGAGAAGATTAAGTTGAAGGAAGAAATCTCCTCTCATCATATTCATTACGAAATGCTTTACATACACTTCTACCCAGATACAGAAGCATACAGAGATTATACTACTAACACTGAATTGTAAGGTGCAGAGGCCTATGTGTTGATATACAGCTTTTAAGAACAATAAAATGCCCTTAGAACAGGTGTGAAACAAACACATACATGCCGCCAAATCTTGCAACCAAAATTGATATTTTGTGCTTGCGTATGTGTCTTTATGCTTTTTTTCTGATATGCGATACAAGAGAGAGAAATTGATGATGTGTCTAAAATCTAGCCACAGCACTTTTTCAAACTAATGGGGCAAAAGTGTGGGGTGTATCTGTACAACTTGTGCTTCATAATAAGGAAAAAAACGTTATCATAAGCAATGATCGAAGAGCTACTGAACTGTGTGTGAGTACACACATGTGCATGTGTTCTTTATCATTACAGAATTTATGGTCAACACAGCAGTTTCAGATAGTGCTAAATGCTAGCCTAATGCTAATAAAACCTGAGAACCTGCACCTGGAAAACTAGCATGGGGTATCTGTTTTGTATTCTCCTCCTCCATTCAGCTGACTGAGAAACAAAAACCAACAAACACTGCATTTCTTCTCTTGCTGCTTTCAGTACACTAAAAATTACTTTTGTTTTGGACATGAATATTCTAGATAGGAGACACAGAGGCTAGTTGGCTGTATCCCGTAACTATAAGGTTTTGAGTCAAGAGTTCATTTGTATAGTAGTTTATAATCTAGTTTAAATCTTAAATGTATTTGTGATTTTTTTCTTACTAAGAATAAAATCCTAAATCATCACCATTATGCACAATAGTAAACATTCAGGCAAGAGTCAACTGTATAACCATGGTGGATTTTAACTGAAAGGTTGTCAGTGCAAAGCTATTTTGGTAGGATGGGGTAAGCTTTTACTCATGTTAAATGTTAAAAATTCTAATTCTAAAATGCATTAATTACAATATTTGTTGCACCAAATAGTGGTTTAATATTTCATACAATACCTTTTTTAATGCTGCCATATTCATTTCAAATACCTTTTTTTTTTTAAAATACTACATTTGGCTATTTAATAGCTTTGCAACTACCCCATGCCCCACTATTTGTCCCTTAAAGTGAAAGTTAACCCATACCCATGTACATTATTTTTTCTGAAACTCATAAATTTTTACAAAGATCATTGGTCTGCAAAAGCGAGGTGTGCTCTGATTGGCCAGCTATCAAGTGCATTATGACTGGCCGAATGCCTCAAGCATTGTGCTGCGTAAAGAAAAAAACATGTCTGCATTTGTGATCGGAGAAACGACAAACAATATGACCCCTTTAAATTGTGTTCTGAAGAAGAATGAAAGTCTTATGGTTTTGGGAAAAAAATGTAAATCATAAATAATGTATATAATGCCCCTGAAGTTCTGTAAACAGAAAAGTGTAATGTTTGATTTATGAACAGACATTTTTATAGCAGATTAATAGTTTAATAGTTGCACTTACACATAAGTGTGTCTGTGGCACAGGAAATATATAGAGTTTATTGTTAGCTCAAAAGCCTCAAGGCTTTGGAGTCACATTTTATACAAAGGCCTGACAGAAACAAGTTCTTTGTTTAATCTAAACTTGATTGCTTGTTTTAAAACCTCTCTCATCCCCCCATCCTCTCTTTCCTCCTCTTTTATGTCTGTCCTCCTCTCCTTAATCCTGGTCTATTCCTATTTTGTCCTTTACTCCTTTCAGGGAAGTCATTATGCAATGAGGACGCATGTTGTGCGGTCACTTTAATCTGGAGGGGGATGACATCTGAGCGTGTGTAACAGAGACCTCTGTGCTCTTAATACTCCAACTGTCCCTCTATCTCCCATACTGTACATGATCTCTAATTCATTTTTCTATCTCTGTGAACTGACATGCAGTTTTTATTCCCGGTATATATGATGCTGTGACCTCTTATTTCACTGCAAGGTCATTACTGTTCGGCCCTCTGATTGGCTATATAGATCTTAAAGCAAAAGTGGTCCAGTAAGCATATGACATTCTGAATCGAGGACTGTAACGTCACGCTCCCGCAGCATCACGACAGACTGCAGAGTCAGCAGTCATGCCATCATAGCATCAGAGCTGTGCAGTTACTTGAAGAAAAAAAAGAAGCACATCGCTCCTGGGAGAGAATGTTCTCTTCTCTGTCCAGCCGCACAAAGCCATGTTCATATGATTAATTGGCTCAGAATACAGCTGCTGCAGCTTCTTCCTGTAGTCAGTCTACACTTATTTGGGGAAATTCTTGCCACTTTAAGATTCACTGTTCGTCTCTGACAGTCTAAATTTTGACTCAAAATGTGAGGAATTAGATTAAGTAACATTCCTGAACATTCTGTACCTGAAAATTCCCGTCCAAATAATGTTCTATGCTAATATAGGCAACATTTATTTGATTACAGTATCACAGTAAAAAGTGATACTGTAAATTATTATTATAATTTAAAACATGGTTGACATTAATATTGTTATAATGTTTTAATACATTTAGAAATGTGATTTATTTTTGTGATAGAAAGGTTGAATTTTTAGCACCATTACTCCAGTATTCAGTGTCACGTGATCCTTCAGAAATCATTCTAATATGTTGATTTGATTTTGAATAAACATTTATAGTTATTATTAATAATGTTAAAAAAAAGAGTTGCACAACTTAATTTTTTGCAGAAATTGTGATAGGCTACATCTTTCCAGGATCCTTAGACAGTTGAAAAGAACAGCATTTCTACGTGGAAAAGAAATCTTTGTAACATTATGTCTTTACGGTCACTCTTGATCAATTTAATGCATCCTTAAAGATTCTTTTGAAAAAAGTTTTATGAATTCCATTTTAAAGTTATACAAACATATATACTTTACATAGCCTATTTAATGTAATGTATGTACACATACATAATTATATATAAATATATCTAAATATATATAGACTAAATCTGTATATTTGTCATTATAATAAAAGATATTAGCTGATTTTATAAGGTGAGTACACTATATTATTTATAAGATGCACAGTATAAAAAGACGTATCTTTATATATATATTATTTATATAGTAATACATTTGATGGTACATTCACAGCTTGAATCTAATTTACCATAAGATTTGCTCTTTGGGTTAGATGTTAACTGCATTACATGGACACTGTACTGACTTTAATGACATTATAGCAGCTGATTTTATTCTCCTTTTATTCTGATCCCCATCCTTCACCTTTTCTTGAATACTTATTCTCTTCGAAGTTCATTCCTTCACTGCCTTGACTATACTGGCCACTTCAGAGATCATATAATCTTACATTTAAAAGCAGAGTTGAGATTACGAGGGTTTGGTTCTCAACAGCAGTTCTCAGGCTACAACTTCACATGGTGATGTAACTGTCACAGATTGAAACGAGGGTTTCTTTGACTGCCTCCCTGTCTTCCTTGATCCCCCATTTTCTGAGTCAGCATTATGACTAAGAGATAAGATCACCTGACCGCTGTTGCCATGGAGACAGAGATTTTCCCCCTTCTACTTCTCTCTGCAGCGAGGGGGGGGGGGGGTGTTGCTAAAGGTTAAAGAAGGATAGAGCATACATGGTGTCAGCCATTTTGGTTCTTTAACAATTCTGAAAAAACTTTATCAGCAATATGCCACAGACAATACTGCCATACATCAACCTTAAGGGGCTTTTGCTGGGCCACACAGCTGATTACAACATAAACAGTGTTTCAAAGGTCGCCAAATGCAATTTAGTTACCTTTTGTTTTGTTTTTTGCTTTTCAGAAGACAATAAAAAGCAAAATACCAGTAGTATGTATACATAAAGACTGAATTACAGGTTTTCTTTCAAAACAAATTATGTGGGTGTAACAACTAGTTTAACCAAGGGAAAAAATAAAAACTTAATGTTTCCCCCCTGCATATTACACAATCACTTTCAATTGCAAATCAACCCATTGGCCCTATGTGTGTGAGTGTCTGTGCTAAATGCTGGTTAAAAAACCTTTGTATAGCCTGAATTCACTGTAAGTCGCTTTAGATGCATAAATGTAAATGTTTATATGGGAGTCAATGATTGAATCTAGTTTTTCTGTGGCAGACATGAAGTATTCATTTAAAGCCTTTATGTTTACTCACAAGTAACTGAACACCAAAAATGTAGTTATTGTAAGAAGGTGCAAGCATTTTGTCTATGCAATTGGCAATATCTTTAAAGTATGTCTTACTACACTATGTCATGTACCTTAGTAGTAAGTAGTCTAACTGAGATTAAAATCTAGCAACCATTAAGATGCTGTTGAGCATAGACTAGCTGTGATAAAAACTGTCAGTCTGTTATACATGGTCTGACATTTATGCGTTTTCTATCAAATATGAAATTTGTGCTAATGTCCTTTAGGAGACTTACTTAAAGGGCATCTGTGATATTTTAAGGTAACAGCATGTGTTTGCTTTGTAAGCTTGACCTTTCCAGGGTCACTGAGTCTGAGGTCAAATTTTGATTCATTCTCTCCATCTTTCTCTCTTTCTAATGAACTTGTGTACAGTCTGTTCTGTTTCAATGTACTGTAAATCAGTATGCAGTATGAAACTATTCTTGCAGTTAACATGTTCATTATACAGTATTCAGTATTCTGGATGTTGCTAATAAATATTAGAAAAACTGCCATTCAGATTTGCAAAGGTGGTTGAAGTTAACTATGGTTTCAGTATAGGAGGGTAAAGAAAAGAGAAGGACAGATGGTCATAGAGAGTAATGTACAGAATGAAGTATGTATGAATATGTTATGTTTAAAATTAAGTTTAGCATAAGATGTTTGCCATTAAAGATGCATTAGTCACTTATTATTTAATGAAACAACGACAAAAAATTATTTCAGAGTGAAATAAAAAATTCTGTCTTCACTACATGCACCACAAGTAATGAAGAGACTAAAACTGGTGCACTAAAATCGATCCGATAACTGCAGAATCACAATAACTTATATTATACATAAAGCATTAGAATATATAGCCTATATATATATAGCCTATATATATATATATATATATATATATATATATATATATATATATATATATATATATATATATATATATATATATATATATATATATTAGGTCTTAGAGTATTAAAGTATTAAAAGACAGTTTTTAACATACTGAACATAGTGTGCTTAAGGCCTACTGCAGTGTTGGCTAGAAATGCAGCCGTGTGCTCATTCTCTGACAAATTTAACATTTAGGCTTAAATACAGAGAAACAACAATAATCAAACACGTTTACAATACATTAATCATGCAATCACACCGATTATGACTTAGCTTATTCTTAGTCCGTTTTATCAAACAAGAGATTTTCTCAGAGCACACGATGATGCCGTGCGACTGTCACCTTTGGAGTTCTGCAGAACCGCAGGAGGAGCTTCAGCCGCTTCCGATTGATGACTTCTACCTGCTGCCTGCGCGTTCATTGGACAAAAGACACGTCGATATTAAGACGTGCGTGGGTCTATAGGCTGAGAGCGTAAATGTGGGCGTTTCTCGTGAGGTACTCGTTAATGAGGTCGGTCAGATGGAGAAGAGCATCTCTCACATACACCGGTGCTTCTTTCAGGCGGAGTGGTGCGGCGGCTGGCGGTCTCGCGGAGGGACACCAGACCATTAAAAGGGCAGCAGTGAGGCTTCTTAGTTTTGCCGGCTTTATCGCAAGTACCAAGAGCAGCGCACGAGACCGGCGTCCTGCGAAATGCACTGCCTAGTCGTCGAATTTTATTTGAACATTTAGTTTGTTTAATCTCTACAATATTGTTAGGTTCATTAACTTAATGTTGCAACGAATAGCCTAACTTATTTTATTCCTTGACGTGAAAGTATACGCGCTTTAGGTCCCTCAGCCGAGGTAAAGCACTGAAACTAAGTTTCTAAACCAAGTATTATTGTTCGTGTTTCTTAAGATCATTTCTGATGACTGTCATTCTCTCTTCGTGAAAGGCTGTCACTCTTTCCATCACTCTCATATTACCTGAAGAGAACGGACTGACCGCGCAACCATGGGGGTAAGACCGACAACTCTGTTTTACTGCATCAACTTAATAAGCAAATGCTGCAAAATGCAGCGTCAAACATGAAGTGACAGAATGACATTGACTTACATGCAGATGTGGAGACTGCGACAAACTGACGGGACAGGACACTCTGGAAACACACTACACAAATTATATATGTTACAAATATGAAATCGTTATTAAAGGCTATGAATGGTGAGCAGTCAGTCCAAAGGATCTGCTTTTTCAAACTTTTAGATGCTTCCGTCATTCAGCGGAGACACAGATAATGTTACATCTTAATTGAAAGCTTTTCGGTGTTGTCTTAAAGATATGATATCTCTAGACAACGGTTATTTTGGTCACCTTCAATTGCCAATTTAATCGGGTTATGCTAGTTAAAGACTTTCTAAATGACAGTGCTGAGTAACGTTGTCTGCATTTTAAATGTGTGATGTCTCTTTCAACTTATTAATGTTCAAAAGTTGTTTGTAAGTGTTTTTTATTTATTTATTTAACACGTTTTACGACTCTTTCTGTGGGGTCCCCATCCAGCACCCTCTTTACACCCTTCCTTCTGTGCTTAATGACCGCAGCTCGTATCTCCAGATCTGAACACTTCATCTGGATGTACTGAATGTGAATTTAAATCATCTTTGTATTAATGGACACAACCGGCGATGCTGAATGTGTTTAAGTAACTGGTGTTCACACACACACACACACATACACACCTCAGAGCCGGTCCATCGCTGACGTCCATGCGTCATAATGCGGTTACCGGGAATCTGTACTTCAACCGGCTTATTTCCTGCATCTGTGACATAACCTCGCGCGGGTAATCACTGACTGGACAGATTTAATAGATTGACTCTGAATGATGACCCGAAAAGGTCGTATTTGAATTGCGGATAATGTGGAGTTATTAAAGTACAGTGTCTGTGCTGCGCTATTTGCCTCCTCGTGGTTTTACCAAGTTACGATCGGAGAGACGTTTGAATGGCGGGTTGAGTAAGCAGGTGCATCCCGTGGCAGCAGTGAATGCCGGTGTCGAGCAGCTAATGTTGTTTATAGAGACCGGCTAAAGCTAATTACGCAGAAAAGATCCGTTAGAAACATGAAACACCGCAGCAGCTCGTGAATGTCACGGCGCGCTGCAGTGAATGCGTCGACCCTGATGACTGCGAGCAGTGCTAAAATTATTATGCGGACACTTTTGTCAAGTCATGGAAAAATCCGAGCGCTTGGTGTGAGTTTACTGTTTAAACGGGACGGATATTAACAGACATACTGGTTATTTCTCACAGTTTCCTTTAAGTTTGACAGCGGTTTGCCGTCGCAGTGATGCTCGAGGCAGTGCAGCAGCATCAGCACCACCAGCTGTTTGATTCCCTAAAGCCCGCTTTCTGCGTCAAACACGAGGCGGGGCCACGCGAGTGGAAATTCCCGGGACCGGCCTGTGATAGGCACGAGATGCAGATACGGAAACAGAAGAATTGAAATAGTTAATCGAGTTCATGTATTCGTGGAGTTCAAACGGGCTCTTAAAGGGATAGTTCATACAAAAATACAAAATTGTCATCATATCTTTATTTCTTTTTTGGACGTGGGACATAAAATATGATCCTATAGGCAAAAAACACGAAAAAAAATTGAAAGTGGTTGTCAGTCCCTCATTTATATTAATTTAATTGTAAAACCTAAAAAATAATTAACTTATTTATTAAATAAAGAAGGGCCTTGTCCTACTAAACATCCGTTTAATAGCCTAAAATTTGTTCATAGTAACCTAAATAAAAAATCTTACATTTATATGCCTATAATGATTATTAATTCAGTGTAAAGTTATTTAAATATTGCTATATTAACCCAAGAGACAGAGAACAGCTGGTGCCATGACAGTATGTACATGTACATCAATCTTTAGACCCATGATGCACCAGTATGTACATAGTGGTAGAGGTAGAGGCACAGATCATGTTACATGTAATTAGCCCGGCTGAGCTTGTGTTTCCAGAGTGAGTGCAGGGCTAGGTTTCCTGGGTACAGATGGTACAGACAACGAGTGCCCAAAGACTGCAACTAATCAGTATTTAGACTGTAATGAAGTGCATGATTTAATAAAATATTATAAAAGTTAGATCAGACTTTTATTGGATGGTTTGCTTGTTAGGAAAGAGTTATGTTTGGAAGTATTTAAGTTTACTGGTATTGTATTGATGAATTTGGTTTCAGGATGTAGAAACAGTGAATGATTATAATGGAGGGAATGATGAATAGAATTGTGATACGATAGATCTAACTCAGTATGACATGATGACATCATTATCACATGGCACAGCTGATTGGTTCTCTACTGTATCGGTAGCCAATTAGCTCATTGCTCAACATTTAAATATTCAGGAGTGTTTGACGTTGCAGTAGCAGCGACTTCAGAAACCCTCCACCTTCCCCAGCTCCACCTGTATTAATCTGCTACGGGGTGAACATTTATGCTATGGGGGTTATACATACATGTTGACTGAGACTGAGCAAGTGTCAGTACTTGCTCTGCCGCAGCAGCAGCAGCAGTGTAGCAGATCTATTCCACCAAAGACCAAATACATTAATGTATATATTATATATTACTACATACATAATACATTGTCATGTATATTATCATGCAGATCACACCGAAAGTTGTCACGACAGAACTTTTAAAGGGGGGGTGAAATGCTCGTTTTCACTCAATATCCTGTTAATCTTGAGTACCTATAGAGTAGTACTGCATCCTTCATAACTCCAAAAAGTCTTTAGTTTTATTATATTCATAAGAGAAAGATAGTCTGTACCGATTTTTCCCGGAAAAACACGACCGGCTGGAGGCGTGACGTGTGGGCGGAGCTAAAGAATCTCGAGCACGAGTAAGCTTTTGCGTTGAGAGCGTTTGGAAACTGTGACATTACCGTGAGGAAAAAAACATCCAAAACAAACCATGACTAACAGTCAGATTCAGCCGTATATTTATGATCCAGAATCAGATCCAGAGGCTGAAATTTAACAAGAGCAGCATCAGCAACGACGTCTCTATGTGGTATGTACTGAAACTGTATATATTTGCTAAGCGGTTTTGGAAAATGACTAAGTTCCACTTTATGTCGTCTTCGACAATTCGGTCTCTTGCTCTGATCAGTGAATGTCTCTGCTCTGCTCTACGGGAGCGCGCGCTCTTAAGGCAGAAGTGCCCTTATGACCCATATAAGGAAATTCCGCTCCATCTAACGTCACACAGAGCCATACTCGAATTGTGACAAATCGGAAGAGGTATTTTTGGAACAAAAATACTCCTTCAAACGTACAACTTCATTTTTGAAACTTTGTCCATGTTTAGCATGGGAATCCAACTCTTTAACAGTGTAAAAAAACTCAGTATGCATGAAATAGCATTTCACCCTCCCTTTAAGTATAATGATTATTAGTATGTAATCTTATATAAATATGTTTGCATAGTAAATAAATATAAAGAACATAGATTGTGTTCTACATTGAATGAATTATTAATATAATTAATGCATGCCCTCTCTGAACATCGCATCCTGAGTTAACCTCCTGTATAACACCCAGGCGGACACGTTTCACCTTCAGCTGAGCACATAATCAATAAATAGAGCCTTTTATAGCTACCTTAATATGACTTTAGTATCGGATTGATATTAAAAAAGCTTTTTAGCTTAATGAGTCTGTTTTATATGGAAACATTTGCACATCATACGCTTCTTATACCTACTTTTTCTCAGTGGATCAATGTTGTTGGACCACATTTAGGGGTATGAAAAATATGTTGTTGCAAGGGGTTATGTGAATTAATGCACTCTGTTTACACATTTAAGTTGACTTAAAAGTGGCCTGTCTCTCCATAAAATGACGCATTTCTCTGTAAGTGGGTTGGATTGAATCTGTTAGGTCTCATTATCACATTATGTCCGGACGTCTGTGAGTAGAGCGGATACTCAAGGTCAGATTACCCTCTCCTCCTCTTTCCCCAGTGTTGATGTAGCATAACTGCGCCCTCAGGTCCATCTGTGGGGATGCATGGAGGGCCTGGTTCACATTCCACGTTGCACATCCACACAACACCATCATTTATTAATGCAATCCTTTGTTTGAGGAGCAGAGAAAGAACAGTCCATTCAGACGAAGGGAATTCTGGGGCTCAGCTAACCATCGGCTCTGCTTTTACTAGAGCTGTAATGAACAATCAGTGTCAGGCATCAGAGAGAAGGTGACAAAGGACTAACTAGGGAGAAAAAAGTGATGAAATGGCTAGAGAAACTGCTTTTGAAGTGTGTACAGTATGTCTGTGTGAGAGAGAATAAAGAGAGGAATTCTTGGACAACCCCTTTGAGACGTGAAGAATCTTTGTGCGCTGCTGTGACTGTAGTTTGGGACAGTGATTTATTGTTCCAATCAAGAGCATGCACACAGATGCCCCACACTCTGGCAAAGCTGCTTGGCTCTGCTGGGCTGAGTGGATAAAGTATAGACAGATGGCAGGAAAGAATAATGGATAGAGAAGAACAGGAGGGGATATAGAGGTAATACTTTAACAAGAAGGATTACAGATTTTGTTTAAAGTTAATTTTAGAAATCGCCCAACAAAATGAAATTATATTGCAACTTTCTTTTCTTTTCTTTTCTTCTCTTTTCTTTTCTTCAATTATCTGAATGTGTGTGTTGAGCTGTGCTGGGGTTATGTGAGGATTATGGATAAAGAAATTAAATAATCTCATTATTGTAATTATTTAATCTCTATATTCTTTATTGATAAAGGAGTTTTCCCATTGATTTAAACCAGTGATTATCAAACTAGGATTGTCAATATATTAAAATATATATTTATAAAATGTAATTAAATAAACAATTTATATAAATTCAGAATGTTCTTCAGTATTTAGCATTTTATTATCAAGAAATTTAAATAACTAATAGTCATTTGTGAGAGCACAAGTTTTTTAAAATATTTATTTCTTACAAATATCAAATCTTTTTGTGCTTGACATAACTAGAATAAATTGTCTGTAATTATTAAGATTGTATAAATATATAATAAAAAAATATATTTAAAAATTATATATATTACATAATCTATTATTTTATTCTAAATTCTTAATAATATATATTATTATTTGCTTGATTATGAGGCCCTCTAGTGGGTCCGGGCCCCTTGTTAGGAACCTCTGTTATAAACAGTAAATTTAAATATTCTGACACAAGTTTGTGTACACATTAAGAAGACATAAAGCCAGCGAATAAAGCGAGTCAGGCTTTTTTGTGACGGAGACAATTCAGGAGGAGCTAATCCCAAAGTGCTGTAATCAGATTATTTATTCTGTACTTTGAGGCCCAGACCTAGTTTGGTCTACATCTCACAGTGTAACAGCTGGTACAGGAAGGTCACTTACACACACACTTATTTAATCACATACTGGATGAAGTGTTCAGTCTTATCTGCTCTTGAACAAGTACTTCATGACTCTTAAGATCACTTTTAAAGGTCTCTCATGCCAGATCAAACAGACATTTTTATGGCTGTATCGACATGTGTAAAAGTCATTAACACACTCGTAGTAATATTTCACACACTGAACAGCTCTCTAAGGGCAGTATTGATGTGTATGCTGCCATAACATTCGTTCTGCCTAGAGATATTCATCAGGACAAATAGCTAGACAGAGAAGACAAGATCTGGCAGGGCTTCCCTCTGGTTTTGAACATTTCTAAAGTTTTTTTTTTTTTTTAGACTGTACTAAATGTCTGTACTAAAGTGGGTTGCAGTCCTCATGCTAAAGAGCGTGAGGCTGATAAAAGAGAACAGAGTGATCTTGCTGCTGGCAGATGTGCTGCTTCATGCTCTGTGAGAATCAAATTAGGCTGCTCAGTTCATTGGTTCTCAAAGGATAGTGCTACATCTTAACGTATAAACCAATATACAAACAGTGTATTTAGTTTGATTGACTGATGATAAAGTAAAATGTTCTAATGATGCAGTCATTGTAGGGGTTGGTAGGATTTTTACATTTTCCTTATGCTCACAGAGACTGCATTCATTTGAACATAAATACAGTAAGAACTGTAATATTGTTTTATAATTTGTGTCACTTGATCCTTCAGGGAAAAAAATGTAATTGGCGTATTTGCTGCTTAAGAAACATTTCTTATGTCTTATTCTTATGAGTATTACTTATGTCTTATTCTTATGAGTATTAATCTTGAAATGTCTTACTCTTATAATTATTAATGTTGAAAACAGTTTCAGTGGAAACTTTCTTTAATGAACAGTAGAAATAGAAATCTTTTGTAACTTAAAACCTTTATTGTCACATTTGATCAATTAAATGGATATTTTCTGAATAAAATTATTTAAAAAAAAAAGAGAGAGAGAAAGAAAAATAGTAAAGACTCCGAAATTTCGAACTGAAATTTCCATTCAGTTCTTTGCTAAAATCTTGATGTGGATGTGTGTATTAATGAAGATTAGGGCATTTGTGAAAAAGTATATGCGTGCAGTTTTTATGTAAGAATGTAAAATCTGTCCTCTAACACAGAAAGCTTTTAAGGGCAGGATGACACGCATACCCTGGAGAATCAGTGTGCTTTTTACACTTCTGTGAACACAACATTCATGAAGGCAGCAGTGCCCTGGTTCACTCTTTCCTAAGGGAAGGTTTGCTTTGCTTATTCACAGTTATAATCACAAGGACAAACTCAGTAAGGAACAAGTGGTATTTTACACTTCATTGTCAATAATACTGAAATCAATTCTTGTCTTTGGGAATAGGTCTACCAAAAACAAACAGATAGAATTATACAAATATATAAAACTGATCTTCTGAAAATAAAAACAAAGTTGCCTGGAGAGATTGCAAATTTTGTTTTTGTTTTTGTCCAGTGGTACAAAACCGTATTGACTCCAAGACCCCCATTGTCCATAACAATGTTTGTTAAAATAAAAAATTGTGAATTGAATCGAATCCTGAAATCAAAATCGTGAATTGAATCATCAGTTGAGTGAATCGTTACATCCCTAACCAGTAGGCCACCTTATATGTCCTGATTTTCCAAAATGTTGAGAACCTTAATTCTTGAAAGAAAAAAAGTTGAAGTAAAATGTATTAATTTAATAAAGTTTTGATTTTCATTGTTTTACATTATTTTAATGTTTGTATTATGTTGAGTTATTTAAGTCACTTTTTAGACAGTGTTTATTAGCTTTAAGGCTAACATCTGCATGTTGTTGTGCTTGCAAGTTTGCAAAATGAACTTGAATATGAAAATGAAAAATGAATAGATAAACACATTTAAAATGTACAGGCCTTCTCCTCTGGAGAAATGGACAAAACATATTGATGACTCATCCTGCACTGCAGATTTTGGTCCAGTCATGTTCTCTCTAAAAATGAAAATGTCCCTCACCATAAATTATAAATAGCACCTACAACCACAGAAAATATGACTGGAAAGAAAAATTAGAATTTTGTGTTTTGTCTCTCCTTCGTTCTCTCTCTCTATGTTAGAAAGTCTATCTCAGTCACTGTCCAAACTTATGTAGGACATAAAAGTCCCTGAGCTCAACCGCCACACACTTTTCCTGTCCTTGTGTCTCTTGCTCTGTAGAACGTGAACATACGTGAACATTCACATGCAGACTGAATGTTCCTTCGGTTTCAAGAGCATCAATAATTTGTGACAAGAGTTCAAGGGACAGACCTCAGTCAGTATCAGAGACTGTGTGTGTGTGTGTGTGTGTGTGTGTTCTGGCTAGTCAGTAGAAATGTCAGTATACTGGCATGTAATTCCAGCCCATCGTCTCTGGTTCTCTCACAGAGAAGCAGTATGTTTTTCTCAGTCAGTAATGTTACCACAAGAGCACAGTTATATCTCATCTGGAATAGGATAACAACTGTTACCGCTTAATGACACACACCTAAGGCTTCTACTGTAAACCACACTGTAATTTAATTCACATAAATATATCAGTTGAAGTAACTTGTGCATCTTATAACAACATTCATCTCAGGGGAAAATTTACTGTCAGAGGTTATGTAGGATGCCTGAAGTTTTAAATATTCTTCACAATAATTCAGTAAATTTGAGAGAAAATGTATATTTATATAAATTAAATAGACACACACACACATACATACGTTTTGGTAATTCTTTTCAATGGATCTTCCATTGACACGTGTGGCAAAAAGTTTTGGAGCCTGATCTCTTCTGTTTATCTGACAGTGAGTCTCTCCACATGAGCTTTACTCAAAGTTATTAATCGAATATTTCTCTAAATTCGCCTCAGGTTTGTCTGTGAGAGAAGAGAGCACTCTTCTCCTATTTGTGCTCTGTTCTTATGCCGCAGTGCAGGTATCATTGCAGATGTATCTGCGGCAGGTGCCCCCCCCCCCCCCCCCGACACACAAACATATCCACCTTCACATCACAAAACATGCACCTATCATAAAAGTATTAAAAAATATAGAAACATATTACATAGCATACATTTTTTTCAGTATTTTGCTTTTGAATGTATTTTCCTCTGACCCTGACTCTAGTTTTGGGTTTCCCTCATCTCATTTCTCTCATCGGTCCCTTTGTTCTTTGTCTGTGTGTTCAGCTGGTTTTTAATTTCATAGAGATGATAGAGGACCTTGGTGTGTTTGCAGTGTTTCCAGGTGTGTCTCAGCAGGTGTTTTTTTTTTTTTGCAAGCTTTCACACTTTTAGCCACTACTATAAAAGCTACTAAGATGTTCTTCAGTAGTGACAAGATGTTTCATTTGTAAGATCAATGTGAGCTGATAAGGGTGATCCTCACTTTCTATTCGTTTAATTATTGAGTGGTGTCCACACACACACTTGCTCTTGTCACAGGATCTGTGGCATTGTCGTGTGTCCCGTGTGTGGGTGTCCAGTTGGTTTGGGGCAGGTGGTGTGATGCTGAGAGTCATCAGGCATTAAATGCAGCCGCTGACGGCGACAAGCTCTCACACTGAGAGAGCAGCAGGTCAATATCTAATTATCCCACAGGAAGTGGCATATATTCCTCTGTCTTCTAATCTCTCTCTCTTTGGATATCTCACTTAGTCTGTCTAGCTCTTCTCTCAGTCTCCATCTCTGCATGCTCTTCTCTCTTTCCATCTGACCCCTCTTTTGTTTCTCCTCTTTATCCATCCATCTTCTTGTCTCACGTTCTCATTCTCTTTTAATAGGCGTCACCTGGGTGTGGGCGTGAGTCTACGTCTTTCATTCTAAAGCAGGCGTGTCAGCTGACCATAAAAATGGCGTTAAAAACCTCAGTCAAATGTGGTGTTATGTGTTTTTTTGCATCACTGCTTGAATTTGCAAATGTACTCAAAAGACATAGGTCTGTTTTGGACTGCTGATAAAAACCTCCTCTTGCACATAAGATCTGATAGTAAGGATAGTTTCTGCTGGCCCCCCTTCTTTTGTACAGTATTTACCTGCTCATATTTTGGCAAAACAAAAATTTAAAAAAATATATTTTAATTAAAAATAAGTGAAATGTTGGATTAAAAGTAACATTTACAAATAGTTTTATTTGAATAATATTAAATACTGTAATTTTATATATTCTATATAATGTAAAAGTAGCTCAAATGTAAAAATGTTATTTATATAAGTATTAAATGTATTATATAATATTAAATATAACATTTCTTACAAATAAATATATTGATATATTTGTATTAAATATTTTATTTACACAACCAATGCAATAGTTTTTAAACATAACAGCAAACTTATTGAATATTTTATATATTTATAAAAAATTTTGTTTTATTAAACAATACTACAAATACATTGTGTACTTTTAATCATACTCATAATAATTACCGAATTGACCTAGTTCTTTCAATACATTGACCAGCAGGGGGCTCCACTCATGTGAGAGTTGCTGTTACACAGGGTCTTTCCTCAGTCATTTCCTAGAAAAGGATTCACTATTCACATATGGACTGTGCTACAAGAATAGTTGTTTATTCCCTGGATGGAACCTCAGTATTGATCAGTCGTGAGGTCAGATGATACACGGTTTCCTGCTTTAATGATGACTGCTCCACTAAAATAGCACCACCCCAGTCTCACGGGAGCCATCTTGGCTCTGCTGGATTTATTCTGTGCTGCAGTCTTCCGCTATGATAGGATTACACATCCAGCCAATAGAAAGGGAGGATTTATGCAAGGGGATGTACTGCATTATGTTAATACACTGAAAGGTCAAAACTGTCCATGATAGATTAATTAACTCAAGCTCAGGCTATATATTTCTAATCGGATAAAATCATCAGCCTGTTAGATGAAAACAGAAGTTGAATATTCTCCAGAGTCTGAACTTTGAGCTCTGTCTTCTTTAAGATAAAGAACAAAGTGTGAAAAATTAGATTTAAGATGGTTTGATGCGCATGCACTCTCTGAACTCATATTCAACCTAATCAGAGTGTCTTTGATGATCAAGAGTCTTTGTGATGCCACACTCTCAAGTTCTGTATTCTTTCAGCAAATGAAATGAGGTGAAATGACCTCTTTGAGGTGAGAGGATGGACGGTTGTGTTCGGACACTTCCCATGATCCACCATCTGCCAGACCTTCAGATTTCAAACTGAAATCACAGTGAATGTAGAGGAAATTACTTAAAATGTTGTGATTTTGCATTGCAGGTATACTAAACTCTCAGTTTCTGTGATTGATTGTCTAAAGTGAATTAACGGATTATTCTCGGTGTTTTAGTATGGGCGATCGGATAGCTATCGCGTGGCCACCACGCAAGATAAAGATGATAAAGATTCTCCAAAAAAGAAGGGGACGAAGGATCTTGACGATCTGAAGAAAGAAGTTCCCTTGGTAAGAATCACACTGACAAAGCAGCATGGTAGCTCTTTTTCTTTTGTTAATTTTCCTTATTACCTTCCATTTCAGACTGAACACAAGATGTCTGTTGAGGAAGTATGCCGGAAATTTCAGACAGACATTGTTCAGGTAAACTCACAAATGATTTAGTGTTTGCTAAAATCAGGCTTCCATGTTTGCTAAAAAACACCCTTGTCCAATTATACATTTGATGTGTATAGGTGATTTAAAAAATGTTTACATATAATAGAGCAGAAAATACTCACATTTTAGGAAGCGCTTCTCCTTATTGACCACTAGAGAGCTCAATACTCTGTATAATACATTGGTTTAAACTATACTACTAGAATACATACACTAGCTGTAATGATGACAAAGCTGGTTGTTTTTCAGACTTTTCAATGAACAGAAACTAAGAGTTTCAGTAGGTATAGCAGATTTATGGAATATAAAAAATATTATAAATATTAAGAAGATATTTGACTGTGATTAATTTCATTATTCATGAAGTTTCTATAACTATATATTATTTAATTAAAACAACAGTTTTTGACGGGAGAAATAAAAATAAGAAATAAAATGCCAAATGATACATTTTAAGGTTTGTTTGTATCACTAAGATTATTTTAAATAAGTGTTTGTTAATTTATTTAACTATTTATTAATATTTTATATATTTTTACACATTTCAGAAAATGCTTAACTTTAGTTCTACATTGTTTTAAAAAAATTTTGGGTATGGCTGTTGTGCTGATCTACTTATTATTGACCACTAGGGAGCACTATACTCTATGTAATACATTTAATGCATTATTTTTGAGAAACAAACAAATAAAAGTGTATTTTAAATAAATTCAAGTCATCTTTTCACCTCGTTGTATGGTTACTGAGGCCCCCTGGATGAGAACCACTAGCATAATAGACCCTTATTAGTACACAGCATACTTGATATGTTCACACAGTAACTTTGAATTTGCATTTGAAAGTAACTTTTTCTTTGTTTCTTTTTTTTTTTATTATGCAAGTAAAGAATGGGACAATGATTACAAGTGCCAAATACAAAATCACTTGGACAAACGAACATATAAACTGATAGCTAACATTTAAAGATACTTCTGATAACTCCTGTATATGTATTCTTGTAAGTGTTTGTGTTTGTGTTTGTGTGTGTGTGTGTGTGTGTGTGTGTGTGTGTGTGTGTGTGTGTGTGTGTGTGTGTGTGTGTGTGTGTGTGTGTGTGTGTGCGTGTGCGAGTCATTGTATCTAGGTGTGTGGGAGGAAGCACAAATCATTGAGTATCTAACAGATTTATAACAGATTTAAAAAGTATAACTAAAAAATATATATAATAATTAGGGGTTTACTAGTGGAGACAACAAGTATTGTTAGCAATAATGATGACAAAGATAACTGTAGCAATATTAATAATAATAATAATAAGGATTTCACTGAGATTGGAAAAGGGTGGAGGACAGTGAAGGCCACAAGTAATAATAATGATATTAATCATTCTAGTAATAAATTATAAATTAATAAATATTAAATAGATTATTAGGGTTGCCCCCGATGTCTTAGTGGCTACAACATACCATAGCTTAATCCCATGCCCATCTCATGCCATAGTTGGATTGCCTGGGAAATATGATGTGGGACAACAGGGCCCAAAGTACTCCCCACCATCCCTCAAAATACCAGCCAACCCCGGCCACTACCTGCATACCACACTTGTCTTATTTATTTACGTATATGTTCTGAGGTATAGATGTGTCTATGTCTCAGCTAGTTTGTGATGCATTAAAAGTTGAGACTTGTAGTGCAAGCCAGGCTAGGGACCCGGCCCACCCACACGGCCCACTTGCCCTGTGTATGTGTCTCCCCCTTTTTTTTCGTTCAATTAGCATACATAAATGTACACACACACACACACACACACACAGACATACACACACACATCATGCATTTTTATAGGTGTGCATGTATTTTAGATATGTGATGCATTCAAAAAGTGAGGCATTTATGTCAGAACCAGCTAAGGTGAGAGATCCTGGAAGAAAGAGCTCAAAGAGACGGCGGGGAGACACCAACCCCATGCCCCACACCACCTCCACACACCCACCCATATTTCATTTTATTTATTAGTGCTTACTTATCTTTGTTGTCCTTCACCCTTCCCCAACTATTAAATATATAAAAAGAAAACAAATGTGTGGATTGGTGATGTACATATAAACCATTTTTGGTGGTATTATTATAATTGTAGAAATAAAGCATATAACAATATAACAGTAAATGTGTATATATTTATATATAAACATACAAAAACATATCCACATATATACTGTATATCTGTATATCTACACATATTATATTTATTCCCCTTGTTCCCCTTCTCTTTTTATGTTTGTATAATTGTTGTTAGGAAAGTGCGTGGGTCCGGTACCAGGTTTCTGATGTTTATTAAGATAAGTCAAAAATGGATTCCAGATGCCTGTAAATATGAATATATTTTTCTTGTTTGTGTATGTTATTTTCTCTAATGCAATATATTCTATAAGGTTAGTCCAGTAGTTTAAATGTATAATCTGTTTTTGATTTCCAGTTTAGCAGAATCATTTTTTGGGTGATGTTTAGAGAGATGAGGGGTGGATTTTTGTATTTAATCTAAAGATTATCAATTTCTGTAGTATTACCCAGTAAACAAAGTGATGGAGATACTGTTCTCCCCCAAGAACATACTTCTGGACTAGTGTGTTAAATGATGTAAGTTGGTTATTTTGAAATAAATGATAGAGGTGTGTTATTCCTTTTATGTTGCCATGCTTGAAAATAGATAGGTTTGTTGTATAGTTGAAAGTCAGGGTTGAACCAGATTAAGGTGAATCTACATGGTGATAGTGATGAATTATTAATTTTATTCACTTTCCACCAAGCTATCAGATTTGTCACAAAGCGAGATCTGCGATTGAGATATTTTTGCATTGATTTTGTTCCAGTTCTATCCATGAGTTACTATAGTTGTTTTTGTGATCCATTTAACTAAATATTGTGACTGAGTTGATAAGAAGTAAAATTGAAGTTTGGGGCTTCTAGACCACCCTGTAATTTTGTCAGTGGTATTTTTGGTGCTTTGTTTTTCCAGTAGAAGTGGGAAGTTAATGAATCAAGTGATTTAAACCATTCATCTGTGAGTGTTATTGGAAGCATTGAGAACAAATAATTGATTCGTGGTAAATGTTTCATTTGAACTGTAGCAATGCGACCCATAAGTGATAGATCATAGTTAGTTAGATAGTTTGAGATCATCTTCAATGTTTTTTAAAAGGTGAGTGTAACTGAGATGAAACAGTTCTGACAGTTTGGGGGAAATATTGATACCCAGATATGTGATGTTACCGGTGCAAAGTGGGAGAGATAAGTTATGAGCTGTAGGATCCCAAGCATCTTTTGAAAGCGGTAGTATAGTTTTTTTTTTTTTTTCTTCAGTTTATTGTGTAGTCTGAAATTTTGGGGAAAATACTGATGATTTTGAAGGTTTCTTTTTGTTGATTAGTTATGAGGATCCTGTAAGAATAATAGTAAGTAATCTGCATAAAGACAGATCTTATGTTGTGTGTTAATATCTTGTATTCCTTGAATTTTATTGATTCGTCATATTGCTATTGCAAAGAGGTTCTATAAAAATGGCAAATAATGATGGTGAAGGTGTGCATCCTTGTCTGGTCCCCAGTTGAAGTGTGAAGCCTTGTGATTACTGTGGCCCTAGGTGAAGTGTTTAATATTTGTATCCAATGGATCAACGTCTCTCCGAAACCATATCTGCGTAGGGTGTTGAATAACTTTTTTTTTTTTTTTGCCTCTTCAGCATCTAGTGAAACAATAACAGTTTTGGTTAGAAAGTAACATTTGCTAATGATTAATTCAATTACATTTTTTGCATTTTAGCTACTTGTTTGAACCTGAGTGGCACGACATTGATTTAGTCATTTTAAGCAATCGTCTCTCTTTCTCTCTTCACAAAAGGGTTTAACTAATGCAAAGGCTAGGGAGTTTCTGGCAAGAGATGGGCCAAATGCCCTGACCCCACCTCCCACAACTCCCGAGTGGGTTAAATTCTGTCGTCAGCTGTTTGGAGGTTTCTCCATCCTGCTGTGGATAGGAGCCATTCTCTGTTTCCTGGCCTACGCCATTCAGGCTGCTACCGAAGATGAGCCAGCTGGAGATAACGTGCGTATACATTCACACGCTAGCACTGCATACTGCTTCAGTGAATCCACATTGAATATGAATACAGGAATAGGATATTTGAATGTGTCTTCCTTGTTCTCCTCTCAGTTGTACCTGGGTATCGTGCTGTCTGCTGTGGTCATCATCACGGGCTGCTTCTCCTACTTCCAGGAGGCAAAAAGCTCCAAGATCATGGAGTCATTTAAAAACATGGTCCCCCAGGTACTGGAAGCAATCCATGCAAACTTAAAATACACAGAAACAGTGAGTAGAAATGACTGTCTTTCTATTCACAGCAAGCATTAGTAATCCGCGAAGGAGAGAAGATGCAGATCAACGCTGAGGAAGTGGTAGCAGGCGACCTGGTAGAGGTCAAAGGTGGGGACCGAATCCCAGCTGACCTTAGAATCGTCTCTTCTCATGGCTGCAAGGTTTGTGGTTTATAAACTCCAGTCCTTTGTAAGGAATCGTATTTGTTTTGCTACCCATTGGGCAACTGTGTGTCTCTGATATCATCCGAAGGTGGATAACTCCTCCCTCACCGGCGAATCAGAACCTCAGACGAGATCACCTGACTGCACTCATGACAATCCTCTGGAAACCCGTAACATCGCTTTCTTCTCCACTAACTGCGTGGAAGGTTCGGGATTTGCTACAGTGAAGTGATGAACTGTGTTAAAGTCAAATTTAGAAGTGTGAGGTTTTTTGTTTCTCTATCAGGCACTGCTCGTGGTATTGTGGTCTGCACTGGCGATCGCACCGTGATGGGCCGCATTGCCACGCTGACCTCAGGACTGGAGACGGGGAAAACCCCCATCGCTAAGGAGATCGAGCACTTTATTCACATCATCACAGGCGTGGCTGTCTTCCTAGGAGTGTCTTTCTTCATTCTGTCCATCATTTTGGGATACACCTGGCTGGAGGCCGTCATTTTCCTCATCGGAATCATTGTCGCTAATGTGCCTGAGGGTCTGCTGGCTACAGTCACTGTGAGCACGTGCAGTCATCTAAGCATTTAAGCATTACAGTTCAGTAAGGGTAGAGACTAGGGGTTGGTAGTTCTAGTAGACACTGTTAACGGTAGAAATGTGTCAGCCAGTAGAGACTTTGGTCTATTGTCTCTATCGTGGATACAAACTATAAATTGGATCTGTGCAGCTCTTAAAGTGACAGCAGTCTAATATTCCTGCTGTCTGTCTTTCATGTTAATGAAACAACAAAACTATTTTTAGATTTGGGCTAGTATTAGTTTTTTAAAGCAATAAAAAAATTACCACATCAAGATATATATTATCCCTGTAAAATAAAATTACTTACATTGTGATATAATATATTGGTTATATCGTCCACCCCTTCTATGAATTAAGAATCAAAAAAAATAAAGTTTGACCAGTGAAGTCCATAATATAATTAACCAGGGTAGTCTGATTCCCAACTGAATGACTGAATTCTTTTCAGTGCATCAGAACCTTGACTTCACACCAGTTTTAGAGCATTCATGTATATTTTTAGTGAAGCATTTAGCACAACCAGTGTAGTCCGATTTCTGGGCAACAGACTCTTTATATTGCATCAAAACATAGAGTGAATATAACAGTTAATATGTTGCATCTAAAAAGTTTTGCAAGAATAAATGTATTTATTATTTAAAATGATCAATTCATAATCATTTTGCAATTAAAATCTTTTTTATTTGTTATTTTATATTTTTTTTATATTCATTCCTCAAAATCACTCGGATAATGAACAATGGATCCATTAAGGAAAATAACAATTTAGACAAATTAGGACAAATTTTTTATCCCTTAATGTAATTGAATTAATCTCTCTAATGGCTCTTTAATCTCAGGTGTGTCTCACTTTGACGGCAAAGCGTATGGCTCGGAAGAATTGCCTGGTTAAGAATCTCGAGGCTGTAGAGACACTAGGATCCACCTCAACCATCTGCTCGGACAAGACTGGAACTCTGACCCAGAATCGAATGACTGTCGCACATATGTGGTTCGACAACCAGATCCATGAAGCTGACACCACTGAAGATCAGTCTGGTTTGTTCTTTTCTTCATTTTAAGATCCGAATGATGATCTAGTCTTACTCACTTTGTGACACCAGTTTTTCCCTCCAGAGTCTAAGTTGATCTCTTTCTGTAGGTGCATCATTTGATAAGAGCTCAGCAACATGGGTGGCTCTGGCCCGTGTGGCGGCTCTGTGTAACAGGGCTGTGTTCAAGGCACAACAAGACTCTCTACCCATCCTAAAAAGGGACGTTGCGGGTGATGCTTCTGAGTCTGCCCTGCTCAAGTGTATCGAGCTGTCCTGTGGCTCAGTCAAGATGATGAGAGAGAAGAACAAGAAAGTAGCCGAAATCCCATTCAACTCTACCAACAAATACCAGGTTACTGATTTTCAAAATCGAACAGAAAATAGTGATGTTACAATCGCTGAAAAAAAGCTGAGGTTCAACAAACAAACAATAAGACATTGTGTAGTGCAAATATAGTCGTTATTGTGAAAATAGTGGAACTAAATATTGTTTGGTTCTGATAAAAGACTAAATGTATATCTGAAATCATTTTATTTTAGACAGATATGGATAATAAAGTGTCTGGGGCTCCTCTGCAGCATATAAACAGGCTGTAATCACAAACTTAGTTAAGTGTAATAATGCCTCTTTACATATTTTTCCCAGCTATCCGTCCATGAGACAGAAGACCCCAACGATAACCGCTACCTGTTGGTGATGAAGGGGGCTCCAGAGCGCATCCTAGATCGTTGTTCCACCATAATGCTGCAGGGTAAAGAACAGCCCATGGATGAGGAGATGAAGGAGGCCTTCCAGAATGCCTACCTGGAGCTTGGAGGACTTGGGGAGCGAGTGCTGGGTGCGTATATATGGTATTATTACATGGCATTCTGGAACTCAAATCTGATTGGTCAGTCACAGCATTCAAGGTCAGATATTTGTGTATAATGGTCACTAAACTGCATAATTGACCATAGTTCATTATCTACATGTTAATATAGTTGATGTTCATTTTGGGGAGTTTGAGCACCTGAGAAGTGTAACATTGTTACAAAATAAACCCCTTTATGATAAATGAATGGTTATAAAACATGGTTATAAAATGTAGTATATTTAAAAATCGATTATATTAAACTTTTTGCATTAAAAGGTTTGATTTGTTGTTTTTTTCCTTCTGTTCTTTTCCCAAATTGAATAAATTGCATTTAAAAAATATATCATAATAAAAAAACATTTATTTCAATTGTAATAATAATTCAGATTATTTAAACATTTTTACAGTTTTTTTTTTTCATTCAAAAAAACTTCATGGGCATAAGAAATATCTTTAAAAACATTAAAAACTCAATTATATATTATGCAAAACGTGTAAGCTTGCCTTCTTTCCACAGGATTCTGCCACCTTTTACTGCCTGAGGACCAGTACCCTAAAGGCTTTGCCTTTGACACAGAAGATGTGAATTTCCAGACAGACAACCTTTGCTTTGTGGGACTGATGTCAATGATCGACCCGCCCCGTGCTGCCGTGCCTGACGCTGTGGGAAAGTGCCGTTCTGCTGGAATCAAGGTCATCATGGTGACAGGAGATCACCCCATCACTGCCAAGGCCATCGCCAAAGGTGTGGGCATCATCTCAGAGGGCAACGAGACTGTGGAAGACATTGCTGCCCGCCTCAACATCCCCGTCAGTCAGGTCAATCCCAGGTAATGCAATGACCAGCGCTGTAAATCAACATGGCACCTCAACATGCATTAATGGTGCGCTCAGATTAGCAAAATTTTGTGTGAAAAAAAAGATTAATTCTCTGTCAATATTATAGCATTTAATTTATAGCATAGCTCACACAGAAATCATCTCCAAGCCAAGCAGTTTTCTGTTGGCCAGCATGGCCCACTTGAACCTATTGAAATATCTGAATGGCAAAATATTAGATTTTGCCTTAAAATGTGTCCCGGACGAAGTGATTGCAATTTACTACAAACAAGTATTTATCAGTATTTAATGTTTCGTGTGTTTTAGGGATGCCAAGGCTTGTGTGATTCATGGAACAGATCTGAAGGACTATTCTCAAGAGCAAATAGACGAAGTTCTGCGGAACCACACTGAGATTGTGTTCGCCAGGACGTCTCCTCAGCAAAAGCTCATTATTGTAGAGGGTTGCCAGCGACAGGTAAACACACATCCTTTGTAGTTTTAATAACGTCTCGATTATAGCTTTCTACATGTCCTGTTTATGTTTCTGTCACTTAGGGAGCCATTGTGGCTGTGACAGGTGATGGTGTGAACGACTCTCCGGCCCTGAAGAAGGCTGATATCGGGGTCGCTATGGGCATTGCTGGGTCTGATGTGTCTAAACAGGCTGCTGACATGATTCTTCTGGACGACAACTTTGCCTCCATTGTTACTGGAGTAGAAGAAGGTGAGTAAGACAAGAAGAGTCTAGTGAATTGGAGGGCAGGACCAATGATCAAACAACATATGAAAATCCATTTCTCCCCATGCAGGCCGACTTATCTTTGATAATTTGAAGAAGTCCATTGCGTACACCCTGACCAGCAACATCCCTGAGATCACTCCCTTCCTGTTCTTCATTATCGTCAATATCCCTCTGCCCCTGGGCACCATCACCATCCTCTGCATCGACCTGGGAACTGACATGGTAAGCACAAAAAACAGAAAAGGAAACCAGGAGAAATAATGACCTGCTCTCACACTAATATATACACACACAAACATGAACAAAAATGCAACTTTCTCTCTACCTTCACAGGTTCCTGCTATTTCCCTAGCTTATGAAGCTGCGGAGAGTGACATCATGAAGAGGCAGCCCAGGAACCCTCTGAGAGACAAACTTGTGAACGAGCGTCTCATCAGCATTGCTTACGGACAAATTGGTTAGTCACAAACAACTTTAGAACTGTCAGCTGTGCTTCAAGCCACTGATATTTGGGTGGAAATCTGGAAATAAAAAATTCAATTGTGAGCTAAAGGCCTGAACAATTTCTTATCTAATTAAAAGAAATGAACTTAAAAAATTTAAAAGAGAATACTTAATGTATATTAAAATCTAAATGATTCATGTAAAAAGCTGAATTTTTCAGCAGCCATTACTCTAGTTCTCAGTCTTCTGTGTCACATGATCATTCTAATACACTAAATTGCTGCTCAGAAATATTTGTTATTATGGCAAAAACTGTTTTGCTGGTTAATATTTTTGTGGAAGCCGGTATTTACAATTCTTTAATGAGTAGAACCAACATAGATTGTTTGAAATATAAATATTTAGAAACATTCAAATGTTTTCAATGTCATTTTGATTACTTTAATGCATCCTTGCTGAAGAAAAGTATTCTTTTATTTTAATCACCGATCCATTCAAAACAATAGAATATTTATCATTTAGACATTGGAACATTTAACATAAAGCATTTGAACAAATCAGCTCAACTTCACATTTGCTCAAAAAAAAAACAGAAAAAAAAAAAAAAAACTAGAATATATGACAAACTTGTTTGAAAACAAAGAAAACAGTGTTAAACTGTTATATCTTTTTATAAATTGGAAAAACTAATAGATATTAAAATACAAACAAAATTAAAATTAATCATGTGCTTGTGTGTGTGTAGGTATGATCCAGGCTTTGGGTGGTTTCTTCAGCTACTTTGTGATTTTGGCTGAGAATGGCTTCCTGCCTTCACTGCTGGTGGGTATCAGACTCAACTGGGATGATCGTTCGCAGAACGACCTGGAGGACAGTTACGGACAGCAGTGGGTGAGTGTTTTCACGTGTTGTGGAAGTGTTTAGATCTCATACATGTCTCATGAGAGGTCCAGAGATGTTGTAAGGTGTTGTGTTCATGTTCCCCAGACGTACGAGCAGAGGAAGATCGTCGAGTTCACATGCCACACAGCGTTCTTTGTCAGTATTGTGGTTGTACAGTGGGCTGATGTCATCATTTGCAAGACCAGACGCAACTCAGTATTCCAGCAGGGCATGAAGTGAGTTCAGGACGTGTGTGCGTTTTCATCTATGTGTTTGTATTCACAAGAACAATTGATGTAATTGTGTTTCTCCTTTCACAGGAATAAGATTCTGATTTTTGGGCTGTTTGAAGAAACCGCTCTTGCTGCGTTCCTCTCATACTGCCCGGGCATGGATGTGGCCCTCAGGATGTACCCGCTCAAGTGAGTTTAACACTGTTAGATCGGGTCTCCACGCCAGATAAAAATTAGGATCCAGCCACAAATGTTCACAAACATGTACACAAACATTTCATAATCTGTTTCATGAAGTATATGGTACTCTCTTCTCATTTGTCTCTCTCGTGTCTCCAGGCCGAGCTGGTGGTTCTGTGCATTCCCATACAGTTTCTTAATCTTTGTGTATGATGAGGTTCGAAAGTTGCTCATTCGCCGTAACCCCGGTGGTACGTGTTCCTTCATATGGTCTCATAGACGCATGCACAAAATCACACACTTCTTATGAGAATGTCTTACATTAAGATCCCAAATTGGTTTATTAAAGTTCTTTCTTTATATCAGGGATACAATACAACTGTGTGTTCAGTATAGAATTATAAATGATATTTCATCAGTGTGCAAATGATGAATCCTGCTGTTTATCTTTTTTTGCAGGATGGGTGGAAAAGGAGACATACTATTGATCAACAAATCATCTTTACTCACATTCCTTCATCTTCCATTTTGTTCTACTACTTCTCTTCCCAACCGAGACGCACAACCACCCTCTCCCGCCCTCAACGAGACAGCAGCTTTAAGCCAATAACACGTCTCTCTCCCCAAAGACATCCAAACTCTCAAATGTCCACATCATGCCCCCCATTTCCTATAATAATCTTTGCATGTATTTTCACACGACTGTGTACATGAAGTCTACTATATATCTAAAACTGGCAGCTGCATAATCATTAAGTAGATTCGAAAGGAGCTTTTGACACTGAAAAGGGAGTATGTACGCGCACCTATTAAAAAAGGCCGTCCCTCCATCGATTCTTTACATCTAGGCCTTTTCCCTCAGCCTACACTCCAGTCACACACAGAAACACCAATCACACCAAACCTGTTGTTGGACCCCAATGGACACACTAGACTAGGTTAACATATTTCTCTCATGTTTTAATAATTGTGCTTGTTAGATGATTTGAATTTCTTTAATCACTAATGGAGGTGGTTTGGTGGCTTTGTTTATATTATTTTCTACTTGTATTGATTGATTGACATCAGCATCCTCTCTCACTTGTGCGTTCTTTGTTTGTGTGCTTGTTTGTTTATTAACCTCAAATCCTTCAATACACTCTCAGTCTCTGTGTTGTAGGGAAACGTTAACACAATGCCACATCTGAGTAATCAAATAAAGGCATATCTGGGAAGACAGAAACACTGAAGAACAGTATAAAACGATTATATTGTATGTTTAAACTCTCATAACTGAAACACACTTGAAGCAGGTCAGGTTTTGCACAGAAAACTAATATGGTGTTGAACATCAACAGCATCTCTGGAATAAAATCAACTGCCGACATGAACCGAGACACACTAGGTTTTGTTGTCCTCCTTTTATACCAGTTCAATTTGCTATTTTTTGTATCTTTATAGTAACTGTTGAGATAGATTTCAGCTTTTATCTGTCATATCAACAATTTGTTCTCCTAATATCTTAATCGAGACACAAACTTTATCGTCCAATCATTTCTGGACCGACCAATTGAGCCTGGTGTGTGCAGGTTCCAGCGCTGTTTATCAGGAGATGTGATTAAGCAGTATCAGGTCTTGTTGTCTGTGTCTGTGCACGCATGTGTGTGTGTGTTTTGTGAGGTGAGGGACAGTGCGCTATTGGCTGTTCATCTGGCAGACATGTGAATATTGAGATTAAAGACTGAAGGACAAAACTACTGGCATTAACATGTATCTGAAAGGTCAAATCCAATAAAACATCTAGTACATTTAATATTACCAAGTGATGTGTGACTCTTCATTTCTGCATCTTTATCTTCTTCTTTCCAAATATCTAATAAAATCGTTTTTTTCTTTCTAAGAATTGTAATATGGGATGTTACTGTTAAATCACTCTTATCTGAAGATGCTAGTCAGTGTGGATTCAGTACCTTTTGTGTCCCCAGTAAAGATAATGATTCAACAACATCAGTTTTAAAGTTGTCTTTGATGTAAACAAACAATTATTACATTTATGCATTTTATCCAAAGCGTCTTACAGTGCACTCAGGCTAACATTTTTTACCTAACGTGTTCCCTGGGAATCAAACCCACAACCTTTTGCGCCTCTATATATATAATGTTAAAAAATAAATAACAAACGTGTTTAACTTGTCCCTCAAAATATTGTCCACCATGTTATAGTCGACTACTGGCCCTTTAAATGACAAATGGAAAAAGCATCTTTTCAAAAAGCTGACATATTTCTTTGAAGGAAAACAACTGGGGAAGGTGAGCCAGAGCCTCTGTTTTGTTAATTGTCTGTTTTTATTTATTTTATTTTTCCTATCTGATGTGCTTAACTTAAACATGTCCACCCTGTTAAGGGGAATATGAAAAAAGTAAATAGAAATTATTATTTATAAAAGTAAAAAAAAAAAAATCCATTAATTATTTTTTATTAGATTGAACTTCTGTGTTTGCATTTTCTGCTCACACTTAGTGTAATTACTGATTTTAGTTCAAAATGTCAACCCTGTTGAGTCAGAACAGACTGGACACATTGAGTGTACATAGTGAGAGTGCCAGCAATTGATGTTACTATTGAAGAAGTTGTGTATTTAACCTTTTATTTTATTTTTACATTTTAAATTTGACATATTCATAAATATTTTAAACTGTTTTTGATTTGTCCCAAACAGGGTGGACATTTTTAGTCCTTTTCAATTTGGTTCCAAATTGCTTGAAATGATATTGTATATACCATATATTTACCAAAAAATATTTTTGAACATAAGAATTGATTTTAAAAATTTTAATTTAATTTTTTTTGTGTGTTTAGATGTTATATCCTATCATAGTACACAAAAATCACTAAACCAACACTGAAGCAGTATTTCAACATCGCTGTCCTCAACTGGTTTTCAAAAGATTTTACAATATTGTAATGTCATTTTATCTTTTACCTTGATTAGCTGTATTCACAGTTTTTAATAAAGAGGACGTGCAGTTTATATGGATCAGCACCTGCTGGACTACCAAGTGTCTACCAAGAGACAAATTAATCTGGACCAAATCATATCAGTAATTAAAGTCGCCAAGAAAATTTGAGAAAAGGTTTCTGAACTCTTCATTTTGCCATCTTTAACGTCAAGGTCATTTTAATAGCTCACAAAACAAGCAAACATCAGGTCAACAGTTTCATTTAATCTTTTTTTGTTTTATGATAATTGATAGTATTGACATAAATATGGTATTCCTGTTTGTTATTGTAAATATATATATATATTTTTCATATAAAAATCATCCATCCTGCTTTGTGACACATCTTGAAAAGCTTGAATAATATCTGCTTTCTCTTTATTGAGAAATCATATAACATCATTTACTGAGTATAAAATTAAGGTTCATTTAAAATTACTGTTTTATTGTACTCGTATATCATTGGGGTCCCCAGCATCCCAAACATGAAAATTGTCACTTTCAACAGAACACACAATACCCACTAAACAATTCCACTATTTTATCTCCTTCCCTAAACAATGGTCTTTTTAGGCCACAGCAGAGAGTGACTGTAATATGCTGACCGCAGCATTCATCATACATTGATGTCACTGCAATCTACTGACTTGCGAAACTGGGCTGCCTCACACACACACACACACACACACACACACACACATCCCTAATGTCCCTTGGGAGAATGCTATGGGCTCACTGCAGTGCTCCTCTTTCTCGCTCCCCTCCTCCATCCTTACTGCACTGCTGTAATGGAGTATCGATCGGCTGCTCTTGCCGCAGTGTTTAAAGGAGGAGGTAGAGCCTACTCAAGGTCATCACCATGGCAACTTAAAAATGAGATGGACTGTCACTGGCCTGATGTCATGAAAGCAGGTCACATAAATTAAATGTGTGTGATGTGTCAAGACAATGATAAAAAAAAGAAAAAGGCTGAAAATAGGCAATAAGTCTAGTTATTGTTCTATGAGCAGTCGTTAGATAAACATTAGACTTCAAATACTGCACAGGCTGAGCATTTTATTGCACTTCCCATTCACTGATAAAACAGATGCAAGTTGTAAAATAAAAGGTGATATACAAACATTTCCATCATTTGAGTACATAGAAAAACTAAAAAAAACTTCCACTGGGAATATTGGCATCAGAAACTGGTTACACTAAAAAAGCAATAATATATTTTCTTTGATCTCGCATGTTGTTATGAAACCATACATCACTAGCTGTCCTAACAAGACATATCTAACAACATAGGAGATAAATATAGTTTAAGACAAATGATTATGTAATGATCGGTACCCTATAAATCACAAAGACTGTCAGGACAGTACATTCTTGCTGTCTGAATTTTTTTATTTTGGATGATCTAGCTTAACATTTTGATAAATAACTATTACTTGTATTTGTCCTTTAGTGCGAGGGGATCTGAAAACCTTTGAAAGGATAGTTCATCCTGGGATTTACTCACCCTCATGTCATTTCAAACCTGTATAAACCTTGTCCTGTGAAACAAAAATGTTTTTCAAAATATCTTTTTCTGTATTCCACAGAACAACAGTTTTCAGTTTTGGGTCACCTATGCCTTTAAAGACCGTAATAATTGAATAAACTGGATTTTTTGCATTTGGGTCACAGTCTATTTAGTTTATGCTTTAAGGATGCTGTAGAAATACATATATAACAAATGAATATGACATCCAATAGGTACCAGTAAAGGCAACTGAGGTCTTTCAACAAGCTTGATCTGTTTAGGGCAATGTCAGTTTAACAGTCTGCATTTCTGGCCAATCTGCGAGTAAACTGATATTTTTAAATTAGTGCAACCAATATGTGGCAATATAAAAGATAAGGCAAGACATTGTAGGTTAACATGAGCCAAAAGCTCAAAGGTGAGAGGCTTAAACAGGTTCCATCAGCAGCTCATCGATATCAGACGACTCCAGCTCACGAAATGCGGCATGAGACCCGATAACAGCTAGTGTAGCACCTGAATAAATAATAATAATAAAAGAAATTAAGTTTCAGAGGAACCTTTTCTGGAAAAATTACAACCATGAGTACAATGAGATGAGGCTGACAAACTCACCTAGTACCCAGAACACAGCAGTTCCTGCACCTGCGATCCAGAACACAGGGAAGGAAACCCCTCCTGCTAAACCTAACTGGTGTCCCTGAGTCAACTCACGACCTGAGAGACACAGAGGAGTGCGTTTGCTGCTTAGATCACTTACATCACATCAAATATCCAGCATTTTAAGCAAACAAATCCAATGACACAGTTCATGCAGCCTCACATATAAAACAACATCTAACTCTCTTACCGAAAACCACCAGCTTCTTTTCCAGCGTTTTCAAGTGAATTATATAGAAGGCACCAGCGAACACTGCCAAAGCAATCAAGAGCATTGGGGAACTGATACTGGAGGAGAAAAGGAGAGAGAATGTTTTATTCTGTTAAAACGCCTTCCAGATGGTTGCATAAATGTGGACCTTCACAGAAACTTAAACACACACACCCATGCTGTGTACATAAGAACAGAGGCTTATCAAACATTTGTATTTCTATTACAGTGAGCCTTTTACTTAATTGGAAGAAGGGACATATTTTTGAATATCACCTCACTTGTAACATACATTCTAGATGATCATTAGGAAGCAGGTCCTTACATGCAGTAGAGGATGAGTCCCAGACAGATGAAGGTGTAGTTGCTGTGAAAGGTGTTCAGGTTCCTCATCACACGCTGGCACAGCTCTCCAAAATTGCGAGGCTTGGAGAACTTGCGCTGGTCCACAAAACTGGCCCACGGACGGATGGACTTCCTCCTGCGGTCAACCCAATCCTTAACCACATTTCCAGACAGACCTTTGGGCAGCCACAGCCTGACATCCACAAAAGAAAGGAAATTAGAATCAAACGAGTTATAATAACGTTTATACATTTTACTCATTTTAAAACATGTACACTATAATAACACGTCATATATGACAATATTTTTAATGATGTGAAATTCATTATAAATGGCAAACAACAGAAATGAAAGGAAGTTACTGACTGTAGAGTTATATGACTTAAAATGAAAGAATAAACACTTTACTCACCTCCCCATTACTCCAGCATCAGGAAGCGATTCTGCCTCACTGCTGAAGGGGTCACTTGTTTTTGAATCCATTTCAGTGTGTCTAATAACATAAGAATGGAGTTAACAGGAATATATTTAGTACTGTAACTATTAAAACACCTAGTTATTTTCCAACTCAGTTCAGTGCCACTACATGTACTATATGCATATTGTACTGTATTGCACTGCTATGACAATTAGAGGACACTCTGGGTAAGTGGGGATAATTTTATGATGAAATTATCCCCACTTGTCCATTGTTTTGCTTATTCAAAATATTTTCAGCTTATTTGCATTACTGTAGTCATTCCACTGTTACATTATCATAGTACACAGAGGAGAAGATGGTAAGAGCTATGGGAAACTTTAAAAGTGGAAAACGTTGGTATAAGAAGGTCTCTTGAGAACAGAATGAACAAAGACTTTATTAACTCCCCAGTTAAACCACAGTCTAAACTTTTCTCTTCCATTTTTATAAAACAATGAAAAAAAAAAACTAATTAAATAAACATAATAGCTTTCATTTTTCTAGCTAGTTCGTTTGGAAATCTTTCCATCTTCTGTTCCGCAAGTTATAAATGTCTCAAAACAAGTTATAAAACAACATTATGTGCGCTAATGGAAAATCGAAGTCACTTCTTATGGGTCGGAAGGCACAGCATCAACAACTACAAAGAATCCGGAAGAACAAGTTTGTAAAGCTGCTGGTATTACGTCAAGATGTGTCCAAAACATATTAAGTTATAAAATAAGTCCATCTAACAACGCGACTTTTTTGACGGGTTGGTATAAAAACACACGCTAAAGTTTGTTTATCAAATCTATTACGGAAACTATTCGCTCTTTCTTAAAAAACTTTTTTTTTCACAAACAACTATGAAAATCAGCTAAAGTTATAAGTGAGCATTGAGGAGCGACTGTTAATTTAGATACTGCGAAAAAAAAACGTCAAATTGAGAGGAAAATAAACCCTAAAGCAAAGCTCTTACTCACAGTACTTTCTGTAGTTGTGTTCAGAGTGTTGATGTGTGCGGCGGAAATGACGTGGTTAGCCAGCCCAGCATGAGCCGTGACGATCTTCTTTCGCCTCCTAGTGACATGGACCAAACCAACAAGACATGTAAACAGATATTAATCAAAAACCCTTGTATTAATTCACACGTATTTTTTATATGACGGATTATATGGTACGATTACGAATTATAATAAATTATTATTTTATCTAAAAGTCATAACGACCATTTGTAGGCCAGCTAGGGGTGAAGACCCAGCACATGATGGGCCTAAAATATAATTGTTGTTGTTGTTTAATTTTAGGTCTGTGGATAGAAGTGGACGTTTTGTTCTAACAACATAAATAAATGCACGACCATACATCATTTTACTTATTACTAAAGTGCATGTTTCGTGGACTACAACTAACGTGAGCACAAAGATGCTTTAAAAAATTGTATAACGGTAACGTTAGTTCTTATAAAGTAACTTGTTTTCAGACTACGGTAAATACGTGTATACGTCTACTCTCTTCTGTGTGTTTTATTTCCCTTCTCAATATGGCGACATTTCGCGGACGATATCTCATAAACGTGACGTGACTGCTTTGTCGCCATGGAGCCTCGATCTACAAATCATCTGAGAGTGAATGTACTTTGGAAACACGTCTGTCTATCTGCGATTGTTCGGGGCTCAGTCAACAAAACCGGCTCGCGCTCCAACGGTGTTTTTCCATTTGAGTTCTGTGGGTGTTACGAAGGGGTTAGAACAAGAGTGTAAACACAATCCAGATAAAGAGTTTATACAGGTAAGATACTTGTTTAACCTCGGTTATTGACGTAAAATATGAGTGTTTTATTTATACAGCAAATATCAAAAGAAAGCAAATCAAACCTTGTTGTTTAAAAAAACACAATTCCTTATCCGGGCGTTAATAACAAACATGTTGATAACAAATGGAGTCTTGTGCAGTGTGTAACGTTAGTATGTAACATGGTCCTATTAGGAATTTATTTATTTATTTTTATTCATCGAGAGGTTTTGCTGCAGTGTGATGTCAGGTTAGCTCATAGAAACATCTAGACGCGTATAGAGGCGGAAGTCCGCTGCAGGAATGTTAACTGACGCCGCAAAAATGAACATTTGGACGTAGTCTCAACCTTCAACCACATCTTTCCTTCCCATAACTAAACGGTGTTATACAATTAAACCGAAATCCATGTCATTGACTCTTTTTTTTTTCTTTTATCACCTCGGCTCTGTTCCCTCAGCTGGAACGTGACGTTATATAAAGAGCTCACGTGACCCTGCGCGAGAGGAACGTTTGACGGAACAGCTGACGGAGGGATTCACTGAGGCCAGGTCACCACAGAAACGCTTTTCGGATCAAAATAACTACGCTGTTTCCACTAAGATAGTGTAAATATCTTTCTATGTTGTTTTTGTACCACTTGGAGACACAAAAATGGATTTCAATGTTTAAATAGAAGTTTATTTTAACCCACAATCGATCCTGATAAGTTAGCTCGTAGGCTAACCTACAAAGAATGTACAGTGTACTTCGCATTTTTGACAGCAAAGTTTGTCTGTTTGTTTCACATTTAACATTTACGTTTGTTTTTCTTTACCAGACCCATGGCTTCAGCAAAATGCTCGAGATATTCCTTGTACTGGGAGGAGACTGAGTGCCTGAGCTACTATGAGATGCTGTCCCTCCATGAGATCTTTGAAATCGTGGGCTCCCAACTCACAGAGACTGATGTCGAGGTTTTGTCCTTTCTTCTCGATGAAGCTTATCCTGGAAAACATCCCCTTGATCCAGAGGGATGGACTGATGAGTTGCCTCCAGGTCCTGATGGGCCTTCGCAAGGTAATTCTCCATGTCCTCGCCTTCTGAAAACATGGCGAAGCATACAGCGGCAGAATGAGCCATGCCTCAGACCCAAGAGTGGTGTTGAACTGCTGTTGGAATTGGAGAGACGAGGATACTTGAGCGAAGCAAACCTCAAACCTTTATTGCAGTTGTTGCGAATTCTGACACGACATGATGTCCTGCCTTTTGTTTCACAAAAGAAGAGAAGAACAGGTGAGTATCAAAAAACAGTGAATAGTAATCAAAACCAATAATTTTTTTTACATACTAATGTGTCACCTGTACTGTTAGTGTCTCCAGAACGAGAGAAGGTAGAATACCAAGCGGTGGATACCAGCCGGGACACACAATTAAGCTCAATCACAGATATACCATCCTTGGGAAACACACTAGATCACCAGTGGAGAGCAGGTGTGAAAAGATTGCGCTTAAATCTCACCACATACATTTATAAATGTATTTTTTCTGATGTTGTTTGTTAAAATTTTTGTATCTATATTTTTCAGCCTTTATTGGAAATATATTAGAATATTGTATAATATCATCACCTTATTTTTCAATGCATAAGCTGTTTTCTGTGAACGTGCAGAACTTCTGGTTCATTGGCAGAAATGAGTAAATAGAATCACTGTTGCACTACACTGAATTTATTTTTATGCTAAAAGGTTAGAATAATATGATGATAAAAGCTAGTATCAGACATAAAGGACTGTTTTTGTACATTTAATATAACTAGAATTGGAAGACACCAGAAGCCTTGGAGTTTAAAGTTACCAATGACTGCACCCAGTTTAACATTAAAGGTCCCCAGAAGTGCCTTGAAACCATAGACTTAAAAAAAAAAAAAAAAAAAAAAAAAATGGATTTCACAGCTTCATTCACTTCCATTGAAGCAAAATGAAGCTGCCATTGTCTCAATAGGGCGTTGCCATATTATGCTGACTTGGGACCAGTCTGAGCTGTAAAAAATGACTTGGAGCCACGTCCCACCCACACTCCCACAGAGTCAATCGCAAACACATGCCCCTGACCCTTTTTTAAATTGGCCTGAATGGTCCAATTTTTGTCTGCTGATTTTTTCATATAAGAGGCTTTTGTTAAAAAAAAAAAAAAAAAAAGGTTAATACAACTCCAGTCTTTAACTAAAGATGCAGTAAAAGTTCGTTGGCACCTCCGTTCACTCCGAGAAGCTGTCAGTCTCAGCTGTCAAAATATATTAAGTGAAATTGAATTATTTCATTTGTCTCACATCCCATTAGATTACATGGAGAGGGTGGGGTTTATGACCTATACAGGGACCAGACACCTGGGGGCGATCTAAATATAATGACTTCAGTTTTTAGGACTAGTTCAGCACACTTGCTTAATACACACAGCATTATTCTATGTGGTGACATAATTTCAACTGAAATGGGGAGACAGGGCGGGGCATATCAAGCAGCCCCACCCCCCTTTTAAAACATCTAATAGTGTTTTGTTTATATCTTCTAGCGCCAGAGCCATTGAGCTCAGTAAATCCGCATTTGACATCCACAGTCTAATAAATTACCTCTTTATGTTAGATACAATATGAAACTCATAGTAAAACACAATAGTGATCATAATCTTGCTGAAGTGTTCAATAAATGCCGCCTAGTGCATATGAATCGCTCTGTGCGATCACATCTCTGGATGGGACCCAAAATCTGGCGCAGACTGTGTTCACTGCCACGGTTCGTGTAAGACAGCACGAAACCAGACTTCAATCGAAAGCATATTACCACTGTCTGAATCGTTCCCTATCACCTACATTGTGCTCTACACGCCATTCACTGTACAGGAAATACTACACTGTGAGGCATCTGTTTATAGTGTAGAGGGCAGGCGCTTCAGATTCTAGAGGGCATTTGATTGGTCAGATTATTTAATGAGAAGCTGAAGTACGATGTGATGTCAAAAAAATGCGAAAGTGAGGAAATGCAATCTTCTAAATGCGAATTTTTCACTGTTTCGGAGCACACTGGCTTATAGATGACCTTAAGACTAACGTATTGATACTAACGCCCAAAAAACCTTTCATTTTGATTTAATGGGGACTTTATATGTGTATAATATAATATATGATATAGTATATTAAGTATACTATATCATATATAAATATATAAAAAAATATTTAAAATATTTTCCACCCTCTTTTTTCTACCAAAAACAAAAAAACACTTAAAGGATATTTTATCACTTTAGTTTATGCACTCCAGTCTAACAATGCATAGTAGCAGCTGTATATTTTCTATAATTCATAAATCTATGAAAATATTTTATGTTAGTTATGACACAAAGTTTAAACTCATTAAAATAAAGAAATTGAATTTAAGTTTCCCTTTTTACTGCTTACATTGTAGTCTTGATTAAACTAGTAGCAAAGACAGCCAAATGGCCCAGTTTGTAGGACATAAAGCATATTAAAATGATACACCTTGTTGCTTAATTGTATATATGTGGAGTCTAAATGAGTAAATGGTGAATATTCAAAACATTGCCAAATATTTTCATCCCAGGTGGTTGTGTATTAATGTATGTTTGCTTTGTTAGGGACTGGCTCTTCTGTGACGACAACCACCCCTGTCCGACGGAAGCGAGGTAGAGGTCACCACTGGGGCAGAAAATCTAGGGGCAAGCCTGAAATTCAGCCTCAGCCAACACCCAACAAAGTGACCTGCGGTAAGATCACTTTTTATCATCATTGTTACACTTCTTCTTTTGTTTAGTCTCTCTTTTTAGCATTTTTTAAATGTATAAATCTTTGCCTTTCCATTTCTCTTATCTTTTTGTTTGATTTTATCTATAAAACGCTCCACAGTGTACCTTAGCGCTCCATTTCTTGACAGTTTATAAATAACCAGTCACCCATTCATTAGTGCTTGAACTTCTAATGCTGTCAGAATGAAAGTGAAACTGTCACAAAAGAGGTCCATGTTAAACGTGTGTCATCATTCATCCCTTTGTGAATTCCCTGAACTCTGCAGTATTATCTCTCTGAGTTTCATTCTGACTGGACTCAAAGGCTGCTCACACCAAAGCATCTTTGTGCTTTTGCTAGATGGGAGCTGTCCTGCCATCAGGGCATTGCTAAAATCTCTCCAGAAGAGAGCACATGAGACACACTGAGTGGCAATAATGGCACAGTAGGTAAGGAAATACCAAGATAAAAACTGCTTTCTCAAATTTCGCCAAAACTGTTTGCCTTGAAAGAAGTGGTTTGTGCAGTATTTTTTTTTCTGGAAGGACTTTTTTTTTTTTTTTTTTGGGACATTCAGAACTCAAAATAACAAGAGCCATAAATTATTTTACGCTTCAATTTGCGGTATAGCATAAAAAACCCACCTCATTTTTCTGCAAAATACTCTTGTGGGAGCTGAATGTCTCATAATAATGTTTAAATAATACAGATACACGTCAAATAATTTATCAGATTTAATCAATATAATAGGTCTTTGTTTTTCTTGTAACAGTGCAGATACATCTATTGTAATCATTTAAGCTGCTTGGTCTTGCTCACTGTCTTAACTCTTTTCATCATCCATTCACAGTGTATATATATATATATATATATATATATATGTATATGTAAATATATATAGACCGATATATGTAAATATATATAGACCGATATATGTAAATAGACAGATAAAACTGATTTTCACCATCAAATGTGTTTTTATAATGTGTGGATTCTTGAAAATATGTATTCTGCATGAGCCACACATTAAACCTCACTTCTAAAAACATAAATGAAAATCAGGGAACTCTGTGTGCCAAGGTGGATGAAATTCAGAAGATAATTTAATGCTAATATTTTAACAGGATAAACATATTTAAACATGGAGAAGTTGTTGTTGCACTCCTTAAACACGCTCAAGTATCTGCATCCAGCCTTATTCATGTGCCATGTTGTTTTTCAAACGTGTTTGAGTCAGACTCTTGACATGTTCTTCGTTCACTTCAGATGCTTGCCACTAGTCAGTTGTACTCTTCTGTTACAAATAGGGTTGGGAATCGAAAATCTGTTTAAATTCCAGAATTCTATACTGAAGGCCAGGAATTGAAAATTTGTAGTAGAATAACTATTTCGGTTCTACCTATCAGTTCCTGTGTGCACATCCTTTTTTTAGGTGGTGAAAAGGGACTGTTAAATAGTTTGTTATTCAAAAACACTGATTCATCCAGTAATGAAACAAGTAAATCTTGAGTGAGTCACTGAATCACTCAGTTCAATTCAATTCCATTTCAATTACATGAGATTCCATTGTGACTCTATTTTGGACACAGACAGCTTATCATTGAGTGCAGTTTTTATGTAGTTGGCTTTTTGTTCATGGTGTTCAGTAGCCATGAAATTTTTTGCAAAAAGAGACAGAATAAATATATTTGATATCTGAATGTTTGACTTCAGTTTAATCACATTGGAAACGAAACTAGGAATCGATAAGAATCGGAACTGTAATTGATAATTTTCAAACAAAACCCAACCCTATTACAAACGCTTATTGACCTGCCTGTACTAATACTGCATGGCTTTGGTTCCTCATTATGTGCACTGCGGGGCTCTTAACACCTCATTTGAAGCTGCTTATTTCTCTGCATATTCATTTCACCTGCTTAAAGCATTTAGCTTTTGTAAAAGGCTAATCAGGAAATTAGAAAATCTTTTTTTAATTTTTTTTTTACCATAGTCTTATGTACTTACCAAAGTGTGCCAGTAACAGCTGATTTAATCATTTAAAAAGGCTAATTTGGTGCAGCCCAGTATTGCTTAATTGTTCATATATTCCTTCTTACTCAATAACATTGTAAAGCCAAGATTTGTTACAGATTTAAAGTTGTGAGCATTTCTGTTTGCGTTGTGCTTTAGACTTGCCTCAATTCCCCTGCTTCCTTCATGGTTCGATTTCTATAGAGGAAAGTACACTCACATTCTTTGTTTTTATCTCGGTCACATTTTTCATCAACTTCTCTATCCCTGTTTCTGTTCCTTTTCATTTTCCTTTGGATAAGCAGTTTTCAGTGTGATTAACTCCTGTGGTGTGTCTGAATGAAATTTTTCTGTGAAGAGATTATTGAATATTGGGCCACTGAGACTGAGCTGCATCAGCCTGTATTTCCTGGTGTCTCATGCCCAGTAAAACACTCATTATTGTCACTATACTTATTTAAAGCATCAATCCTCTCTCTTCTGTACCTGAGCTTTGATGCAGCCAAGGCTAGTCTACTGTCTGCATTGACCTTTTTTTTGTTTAGTGTGATGAGAACCCTTTGTGCCCTAACTTATTCACCTGTCCCTTAAACATTAGGTTACACTGCACTGTGAGCTTTTTTTTTTTTAACCTATAAAATGTGCGTACTTCAATCTTGTATCAAGTTTCAATTTGAATGCATTCTATTCACTACGAGATCCTCCCTGTTGTTCAGATTCTGCCATACAACTTCCAACATTACAGTCCTTCTGTGCCATGATTGACCTATGAACTTTCACCTTTGTTTTACACCTGAACTAGCTGTACATGCTGTGTGCTGTGTTGACTCCACATTTGATCTTGGCAGGTTGACTCAAGATTGAGTAGAAAAAGCAGGAGAATGGATAGAGTGAAAGAGAGCGCTCACAACAAAAACAAGTGTGTGCTGTCCGCTCTGTCCGATCACACACAGTCAAGACTTGTGTGTGCTTTAACTCACGCGCCTGGTCCATGTCCTAAGGTAAAGAACCCCCTTCCTAACTCGCATAGGACGAGGGGCGAATCTAATTTCAGTTTTCAGATGTTGCTGTCCACTTCCCAATGACATGTGCTATGAACTTAATTTGGGAACAAATGGGAACAAAATCCTCTCTGGAGGGGTTGTTGGCCTCAGTGTTTCACAGAACTGACTCATTAAATACCATTGTGTATGTCCTATTAATTCGCCTGTAATGCAACATTTCATTACATGACTCAAATTCCGCACAATCCATGTTCAAAAACAAAACATTCTACAGTCGTTGACCAAACTCCGCCCTAAAGCTCAGTTTTGCAATGATTTGCCCTTACAAAATCCTCCTCCGTGAACCTTTGCTGGAGCAGTTCTGAGGAAAATGACCCAACAGTTCTTGTTTAGACCCATCCCAATGTTTTGTATTTGTGTTTAGGCTTTCAGTATTGGAACGTTACCTTAGATACCTTAATTTATTCAATCAAATTCTGCCATTGTTTTAATTTTTGTAGAATAAAAGTAGACACTGGTTGTGAACTTAGTAAAATAGTAGTCCAAGCTCATTCTCGACCAAAGGCAATCTTAAACCTGCAGCCTCCATAGGAATGAAGTAGTAAATGTTGCTTTTACACACAGACAGAAGATTGTGAATATGAACTTTGCCTTGCTTGACCAAAACAATAAGACATAGCAAAACTGTTGCAGCAACATTCATCCAAAACTGCTTGTTTCTCTCTCTCTGTCTTCCTCTCCTTTCTCTATGTCCACAGTTGAAAAACGTACTGACTCAAGTGTCAGGAACAAATACAAGTTGGCCATCCTCACATACTAAGAGAGGGAGAGAATGAAAGGGGGAAAAAACGATCAAAAGAAAAGCCTGACCCTGATATATGGGTACAGTTGGTCAGCTTTTATGTCCTCATTTCTCTCCCTCCATCTTGGTTTGTTGTTCAGCAGGAAAGAGGGATCGAAATAAGTGTGGAAGCTCTTCGCATGGAGCAACACCCCATAAAATGACGCACCACATTTTTATTTGATTTTTAGAAACATACTGTTTGTAAGAAGAAATTTACAACATCTTCAACATATAATATCTGAATATTTCTGAATACATGTTCTTTTTCTGAAATGCTCTGGGATGCACAAAATGCACAATAAACATAATGCTTACCTTCACTGTGCCACTTATTATAGGTACCTTCTGTCTACTGAAACTGGAAGCTTCTGGAATGTCCTGTATTAGTTTTGAGGAGCTCTGATAATGTTTGTTTAATTTAACTAAAAAACTGCTCTGTAAATGTGTGCTGTGTTTAAAAGAACGTTAAATAACTCTTGTGTTTCGAGTCTCCTTTACAACCTGCATTACTAATTATATTTGGGAGACCACCATTATAGCCACAATGTCAGCCTTAATTGAAATGCTTGTTTTGGCTGGTTTCCTTGTCAAGTGTTACGTTAATTCTTCATCAGAAATGGATAATCTTAAAAAAGTGTTTAGTCAAGACCATTGTGTGAATTTTTTTTTCAATTATATGAATCAATCTTTTAGTACAAAAATCCTTATAGGCATGGTGAAAGATGCCATACATTGCCAAATAATTTGCAGCAATGTTCTATACATGCATACAGTTACACTGTCTAGCACATTATTCCTGGTCCACATGTCTCGCATTTGAACAATCTTGTAATTACTGTACCGTTCAAAAATTTAAGGGGATAAAAATGGTCTGATACTTTTTCTATATCAAAAGATTTAAAAATGTAGTTTATTCCTGAGATGCCCTTTTTTTTAAGGTGTCCTTTTTTTACCATGTAAATATACATATAAATACGAAGTAATATTAATTAACTACATTGTACTTACTGTATGGTTAGGCTTTGGATTAGGGTTTCTTGCATGTAATTAACTTATTATTATAATAGTGAAAACATGTCATATGTAACTAGAACACTTTAAATATTATGTTATCTGTTCCTATTTTTGTGATGGCAAAGCTAATTTGCAACAGCCATGATTCCAGTCTTCAGTGTTAAGTTATTACTTTCTTTAATGTGCCGATTTTGGTGGTCAAGAAACATTTGTTTATTCATGTTGAAACCAATTTTGCTGCTTAATATTTGTAACAGTGTCAAAGTCTGTATTTCTCACTTTTGATCAATTTTAATGAGTAATTTTTCTTATTTACTGACTCCAAATCTTTGGACAATAGTGTACCTGTAATTATATTTAATTATATATCATTACATTTACTAGCTAAGTCATATAATGTATACCTGATTAATTATAGAATGAAGGGCAAGTGTCCAGTCATGTATTTAACTCCAGTCACTTTAGGAATAAAAATTATATTTCCCGAAGTGCTGCGGTTCACAAGCAATCCATAAATACAGTACATTCAACATCTTTTCACTAATGAATAAGTGTCACTCAAACCCTTACGTTAATGGTTAGTTTTTCATGTTCACTGTTGCTTTGTAAACGTCCCAACAAGCAAAAAGGTGGAGATTGCATTGGATCGTTGGTTGTAGAAAGGTTGGATTTGTGTTGCAGCAATGTTCTGAAGATTGATGGGTCCACTTCCTCCTCTGACCTCTGAACTAATGACATGAAAGGAAATGACATCACTGCGAAGCTCTGGTTCAGTATGTATACTCCAATCGTATTTTGCCATCTTTGTTCCCTGTGCTGTTGCATGACATCAGTTCTACCTCCACTGTTTGGTAAAGCCAACCTGCATTAATCTGCGTTAATAACGACCCCTACAGAATTTGGATCTACATATCAAACCATAAATATCACCAGATCTGTCGCCTGAAACTCGAATGCAAGCCAATCTCTGGATTTTGCTCGAGGTGCTTTCAATCCACCTGAACTTTCCGAGCGGCCTCAGATCATGTGCTTTAAAACTCTCTCGTCTTCGTGATACAAGTGCAATGTTCAGTAAACATTGTTTCCAAGTCCTGTGTGCCTGCGAATAATTTGAAAGCCACCTCATGATGAATTTGTGCAAAACCTAAATCAGCCTACTGGTTTCACTTGCAGCCTCACTGACTACAAGTGAAAAATCAGGGTCAATCGACTCCAAAAATCTCGACCTCCAACAATTTTGAGGATGTTGACCTCAGTTATCCAGTAGATCTCAGAGCTGATGCCGTACCAGAAAGAGTTTGACTTTTGTGCCTTCTGGTTTAATACCTTTTGTCCATATATAACCAATCAAAATTTAAACAGGGCAGGAACTTATTTTTAGGCAAATGTATATGAATCAGTGCTAATTTTTAGTTATTTTTCAACCAATTTTTGAATGTAAACAAACTGAATTTCAAGTCTCACTATCACTGTAGTTTTTCCCCTACATTTGAACCCCCACTGATTTGTGTCATTTCTTATGTTCTTCTCCTTCCCCCTGCTACTGTTTTTCTTCTTTCTCTCCATCCTTGCTGCAAAAAAAACTTTGCACACTGAATCTTCTCAAATCCATTTCCATCCCCTCATGATTTTCTTTGCCCCTTTGCATGCCACCCTTCATCCTTCATCCCACCCTCCTCTCTTTCTCTGTCTCCAACACTCTTCCGCTCTCAGATGTCCGGCTACGTGTACGTGCAGAGTATTCGGAGCACGAGTCGGCCCTTCGTGGAGGAGTTTCTTCAGACAAGCAGCAGCCGTTGGAGAGGCAGTTTGAACTGTTCAGCCGAGCGAGTGCACTGCTCCGTACCCGGGATCTGGGCTGTATTGTTTGTGATATCAAGTTCTCGGAACTTGCCAACCTGGATGCCTTCTGGGCAGACTATCTGAGCGGGGCGCTGCTCGAGGCACTGAAAGGAGTCTTCATCACAGACTCTTTGAAAAGGGCAGCGGGGCAGGAGGGGGTCCGGCTGCTTGTCAGTGTGGATCAAGATGACTACGAGGAGGGCAGGAAGCTGTTGCTCAGGAGCCAGACACATAATGGGACAAACTGGGGAGCACAAAGTTTGTAAGTACTTTTATACATTTGAATTTGTGGGGGGTTTTGTGGTCTGAATGTAGAGTTTTATGCAGGCTTTACTCTCTCTCTTGCCTCTATAGAAGCATGTAACCACCAGGGGGCAGTAGAAAACAATTGTCTTGTCCCCTTTTATACAATATGAAAAAGTGTTATTTTAATATTTTGAATTTTCTTCTTTTTTATTTTACTGCCTTAAGGTTACAGTTTATGTACTGATTTAAATTTTTTATATTTGTTTAGCTTTTGTTTTTTATATTTCATTATTTATTAATTTGTATTTTTTACTTCAGCTTATACTAATTTTCACTTGCCAAGGCTATATTTCTGCTGTTTATTTATTTGAGCTTTATGTGAATTAACCAAAAGGATTTCATAGTTTTATTTAACAAAAACAACACTGGGGAGAACCTTATTAACAAAGATTAAAAAATATTTTTAATGCTGTCATTGTACTAAAGCCAAAATATTTATTTTTAAAATATTTTCTAGAAAATCTTAGTGTTAGCTTAGTGTTAACTTGACAATTTTTTTTTTTTATTAATTTTATTTTGAAAGTCATTTTCGCAATAAATATCTTTCCAAATCAGTTATAATGAGAACAGGAACATACATAAAGATGATCAATATTATATAATATAACAATCACTTTCTGTAAATATTCAAATATCTTCTTCTATAAGTATCATCTTTAGTTAATGGCAGTTACATTTATTAGTTACATTAGCTTTAACAGCCTAAATAAAATTCCCTGAATCTCAGATGCCAGTTTAAATCTTGATATTAAAGTATATTTTGTTTCCATCACAGGCCCTGAGAAATGTCAGTTTCACGTGGGACCTTCAACTATGATGGATGAAGAAAATGTGTTTTGCCTTTTTATTTCATTGCCCATTGAGTGTTGGTGACCCTGGGAAGGAGAGCCTGTTGGAAGAGTCTAGATTAAACTGGACAGCTGTTTTTTGGACACTGACTGTTTCTGAAGGAGAAAGAATTGAGTGTGCAGAGGTTAGGTTCAAATATAGGGCCGTCTTTCTCTCTTTCTCTCTCTCTGCTGCAGGTCAGTTTAAACATGGACAAATGCACACCCATAGAACACAAAAGATGGAGGTTCTGCATCTGTACCACTCAGTCTGACACAGGTGGTATGTGGATAGAAGTTTTTTTTTTCCAAATGTGATGTATGAATTTAAAATAACCTCTTTGATAAAAGATAGGAAAGATGGGAATACACCACAAATATGTAACCCGAAAAAATATATGAATCAGAGAATGGTTAATAAACATTCAAATGTATAGTTATCAAAAAGATTGTCAGGATTTTTATTTTTGTTAAATCTCCTGTTTGATTGGATTGAAGATTGAATGGTAACTTCATTGTTTAAGAGTTTGGGATGCTAACACTGCTTCAGATGACCAAATGTACACTTCCACCATTGGACCATTTAATTTGTTGTGTAATTTAACTGCTCCAGAGTGCTCTGTTGTACTGCTTATAACAGTCGACTTGGATAACTTTGGAAATCCTTCATACTGTACCTGATCGGAACAAATCTATCAAAGTTGCCAAATTTGAAGCTGTATTGAGGATGGGGAAATACTACAAGATGAAACTGAGATTAACTCTGCTTTTTTTAACAAGGATTTTCTACAGTGTGCACCGCTGTGAGATCACGTGTCCCAACATCTGTTATTTGTCTCAGAAACAAGGTCATGGATTATCAAGGTAAACTGATGATAGAAAAATGATTGTTAATTATAATTAGAAGACCTGTGATATGACACCAGCCTTGACACAACTGGATTAACCTCTAGTCATGTTTCTGGACTTAAGTGTTCTTATGAAGAAAGAATTTGTTGACCCTTTTGTTACATTTGTACTCTTATGACAAAGAAGATAAAAGTTCAGTAGTATTTAGTGGTAACGGAGTTTGGAACAGTCCAGTCATGTCACTCATGTAAGTGATTTTTGAGTGGAACGTCGAACGCTTTTGTGTTTTCATGTTTTTGTTTAAAATTATATCACTTAATATTGTTTTGGACTATGTACATTTATGTAACTGTATAATTCTTAATAAAGTCCTGTCAGAAAATAATTGTCTTTCTGATACTGTGTGCTAAAATACCTTTAATTTCGGGGGGTTTTTTTATATTTTTGGGAAATGTTGCAGTCAAATCCTCCAAGTGGATTCCTGGAAGTATTGCTGTTTTTTTTTTTTTGTGTTTTTTTTTCAGTCAATTCATGATAGTTTAAATAGCATTAATTAGAACTGAGGTGTGTATCTTTTGACTGATATTTTTAAATGAAAATGCATTAAATGCACTGTAAATGTAACTATTCTTTTCATATAGGGTGTAAATGTAACTGTACCGGTTTGCTTGGAGCACAGTGTTTTGGAGAGAGGCCTCTGAGCCTTCGGTGATTTCACCAGGTATACCATGTTCCTGGAGCAACACTTCAATCAACCAATCAGAATAGAGATATAACTTTTCAGGAAATATCTGTTTTAGGCTTAAAATCAGGGCTGATGGTAAAATCAGTGTCACCCTTGTTAATCAGCTATCATTTCCCACTGATTTTAGGAATAAATGATGGGTAGGGTTGAGTTTAGGGGTTGGGATTGGGTAGAGTATACATTTTGGGACAATAATGTTGATCCAGGAACCTGTCTTGGCGACATCACGGTGACCCTGAGAACTTCACCGCGTTTTTTTGTGAAATTCGGTCATTTCACCAGTAGATGGCAGCTATATGTTTGATCAATCCCAGTCAAACCTACGCAAAACATACTGAAGTCATCAAATGAATAAAGGGAAATTAAGATTACAAACAAATCTGATGATTTTCTCTCGTTCTCGTCCATACAGAGGCGCCTTTTTTCAGCGGTCAACGCGTAGTCATGGAAACCATTAGAGGTAGCGCGAGACACATGAAGGATTTGCGCACGAGCACACACCCTCCACCCGACCCCCTCACCTTTCGCCCTTAATTTTAAATTCAGGCTCCTCACCCGATCAACCACCACCGCCCCCCCTCCCACAAAACCACCCCAAAATATCTGCCCTCTCTCCACCGTTTGCTGTGTCCGACTCTTTTCGGCGTCCGAGCAGCTCTTGGCGTGACGCATAGCCTACGCCGCGTTCATCATCGATGGAAACGCTGGTAATGTTGTGTAAACAAACTCACAGCTTCATACAGTTATTCTTTTGCGTATGTATCTGCAACTTTTCCATACCATGACGTCATCCTTCTACTTTACTCGCTCTTTCTGTTTTTGCCTCCCTAATGTATATTGGTTTGTACTTTATGCCTGTTCTCTGCCGTTATATTCCATCAAACCGTTTCCGTCTGAAGTTGTGCCGTCTCGTTTAAACCCGTCCCGGACAGAGGCGGACAGGGTTATTGCCTGTAACGATTTCTTGCTCGGACCGGGCTTTTCTTTTTATTGATTAGATAGAAATGAATTGATGAGACAGCCTCCTCTCTCTCTTTCTCTCTCTCTCTCCTCTCTCTCTGTTGGTGCTTCTGCGTGTGTTTCTCTGCATGCTGCAACTGGCGCAGGGCATCGCGGGAATATTTGATCTGATTTGAACAGCTTAGATCACCCTTTAAAATATGCGATGCCCTCGTGTTTTACAGTAATGCTCCTGCGAACATCTTGCGATGCTCAGATTTGTCGAGGGATGATAAATACACTGCTTTCTGACACCATGATTGAAAAACGCTTCAGTTACGGTTTTTGGCCATTAGCCTACTGCTGTTTGTTTTAAAAGTGCAGACCAAAAACGAGCTATTAGCCATTATTATGATATAGGGGAGGAATATAAAGGTTTACGAAAGGTCAAAGGCTTTATTTAGCAGTTTTTGACAAACGTTTGAAAATCGAGGTTAAAATGTTACCCTTCGAGCTTTGGCTTTGTTGTGATGGTTTGGTAGGCTATTAATATTTCCTTTATTTCTGCCTAATTGTGCGCGGTTACGCGCGTATAGGCGTGCATCTTCTGTCTTTTTCTCTGGAACTGAGGAAAATCTGGACTCCTTTGGGAAGCTTTGTAATCATCTGGTCGATATTTGTTTGGCGGCCTATCCTTGATAACGACGTTGTAATAATGCCATCACGCAGCATCAGCATGGCCAAAAATCGATGAGCAGACTGAGTTAATTATGAGAAAATCAATTAAGAGGTGGAGATTTTGGCTTTAAAAGGGCATTCATCGCTAAGGTAAAGGGACAGAATAAAGAAGCCTGTTCACACATTTCTGGGCTCCGTCTTCTCACTCCTCTCGTCTTATTCAAGACGCGCGACCGCTCGGTCACTTTCTCCGTGGCTCATGCTGCTAAACTGGCCTGCATGTTTGCAATTCTGTCAGCCGATCATAAAATACATTTACAGTGCTGTAATGGGGCTATTTCATTACAGCAGGTCTTTTAAGATCATCTGCAGGTGTTGGTGATGGCGAGAAGCGCGCGGAGATCATCACCCTTTTCCTCATAAACAAACTGGGTCCGACGAACAAACAAACGTGTTTCGATGTCATGATTCATAGTGAACAGTTCTTTCTTTTCTTTTCTTTTCTTTTCTTTTCTTTTCTTTTCTTTTCTTTTCTTTCTTTCTTTCTTTCATGCTTTTTTGTAGTTATGGGTTTGTAGAGATTGGAGGAAAGGTGGAGACGTTCTCTTATAAGTTGACATAGTGGAGATGAGCCATCAAATATTTGAAGAGCCTGACTCTCTGTATATGTGCTCTCACGTTTAATGGCATACACGGGCACATGTACCTTTCATTGGTTTAAGATTAACTGAGAAATGACACACAGCAACCTCTTCACGGCTGCCGTATCTGAAGATGGACTACGATCTCATTCAATCTTCAGGACTCATCATCGATGCTATATTTGGGAGGTTTAACATGATGCAGTAATTGTGAGAACCATTAGGACCTGGTCATCTTTAGTTTAAAAGTTTTGAAATATGAAATGCATTATTAGGCAATTTATAGAATTTTCTCATGCAAAAGGCTCTGAAGACGCATATCTCTTTAAGCTATTAAAACTGCATAAATCAACACTACATTATGATTTTAATAAAGACTTTAACTGAAAACCGAGTTCTCGTGTTATTCAAAATATATCCTGATTTTACCATTAAGGTATAACTAAAGAGTTATGAAGTTTGTATATGAACTGAAACATTTCACAGACGTGATAGCCTAGGCTATTTTCCACGCATTTACTCTTTTTAGTCTTTGAATTACGGGAAAATAATAATCCAGTCAAATATGCATATTAAAATATCTGATCTGAATAGCTTAATGGTCTAATAAACATAACTAGATAAATTCCGTCCCCCGGTTTCCCTTAATTATATACAATCCGGAGATGTATTTCTATAATTATTGTAGTCTTTAGATTCTTAATTGTTTAAATAGCCAGATTTATATTTTGAGTAGCCTATGTAGCCTAAATGTTATCTTAGCATTTTTTTAATTAATGACGACGATTATTGACTAGATTTTTAGTGACAAAAATTGTCACGTGTTCTGTCATGTTGTTGTTAATATAATCAGACATTTATTTAATACACCAGATTTATTTTAAGTCTAAAATAAAGAGTTTAACTGATATGCAAATTACTCAGCATTACATACGACCATAAAACCTTGCAGTTTAGCGTTTATACCCATGTTAATTAATAGGCCTATAAAACACAAACAAAGTGATATATATCGAAGGAATGCTTTGTATGCATCAGTTATTTTAATAAATCAAATTATTTTGGGGTAAAACAAAAGTGTCTTGACTTTTCCAAAGATGCAATAGAAATATTAGCCTGGGCTATACAATTTGAAATAGAAAAAAAAAATCTTATTGTTAAAAGCTTACAAAATATAGCCTACTCTTTCATTTAATAACAATGCAGCAGTTTTTGTGGAGACAAGATTAAATCTCTCTTCAGCAGAATGGTGGTCCTTTATATCAACACTTCAAATATTAAATCTTGCAAAATAATCTGTTTTTGATACAATGCAAATTAATAATATTATCGACATTATATTCATGTCATAACCAAAGTAGCAATGAGAGAAGCACACACATAAATAACAGCGGTTAAAACTGCGGTGAACTCGTTTAGTAGAGACTTTATAACAGTATAAAATATACGAAAAATATTAATATTATCTAGGCTACTTAAATTCCTACATGAGATTACCAAGTCCGACGATTTTCTTGATGTTTATGGTATTAGGCTCCAAGTCTTAGCCTGTTTCAACTAAAACTATCAGCTAACAAATCGACAAAAGTTAATACATTGCATATAAACATTTAAAGTTAATAAATTATACCTTAGTAAGATTTTATTTTAAATTAGTACCTATGTGAGATTATTAATATTTTATTTTTTGGTTGTTTACTGTTATGTTACAATACACTGGCCCAGATTCCTTCGTGAGAACAGGAAGATTGTATTTTCGGCCAGGATTTTTTTTTTCTTGTAATTTTAGGAAATGACTGGTCTTCAGACAGACCCTCAGTATCGGTCGATCTGCCAGAAGATCATTTATGTCGTCGAAATCGCGACTGTCGTCTTGTTTATATCACTTATTTAAAATGCATACAGTATGTTCGAGTTATTACGATGATGATGATTATTATTATTATTATAAAAAAGTGGCCCGCAGATATTTAGTGTCTGGTATCAATCTTGTTTTTTTTCATAAGCAGCTGTCAGCGTAACTCACGACCCCGTGGGTCAAAGGCCAAACGACCACCGGTGCAATTAAAACGGACAGAGATGGAGCATTATGGCCCCATCCAATTTTCCTCTTACAAAAGAACAAAACCGCAGGCAGTTTATTTCAGAAATATGATGCTATCAAAAGCATATGACCATACTGATGCTAACACAAAGCCTGTGTCCTCATATTCACAAAATATGTAAGTATTATTCTACTATTATTTAGCATTAAGGATGTGATCTCTGTTGTATATTGTTATACTAATTCCTCAGATATCAATTTACAGAATGCAGAATATAAGTTATGTTTTTTTTTTTAAATAAATCATTGTTGTGCTGAATAATTTATTTTTCTTGAAATGAAGGTATTTTAGAGACGTTTCTGTGTGTCATAAAATGTATTTATTTTATTTAGATGATTTAGATCAGATATTATTGGCCTTTCCACATTTACAGCTGTAAAATCCACCTGGCAGAACCTTAATACAAGCAACTAATAAATTGTGGCTGTTGCCGTAACCTTTACAATTGTGACTTTTGCTCCTGGTTTGCATGTGTGGCCGGTCTGGTTGCAGCTCTATTCTGTTGCTGCTCATGTGACTGTTGAAAGAATCAAGATGACCACAATAATACACAGAAGAACACGCACGCCATTTATGAATGTGCGCGTGTGTTTAGAACCTGATGAGACGAGGGGGTCAGAGTTCAAATTCAGCCCCAGACGGAAGACCTTGCCCTTATGAATGACCCTGGGGTCATACGAGGATGGGGGAAGGATTCAAAGGGATATAGAAAATGGCAGTAAAGGGGAAAATAGAGAGAGAGAGCAGAAGCTAAAGGCAAAGGGTAAAAAGATAAATACAGAGCTTGTTATGAAACTCACACATTTGTTGTCCAATTTCTCCATTTTCATTTCCAAATGTATTGCCCATTTGCTTCAGTCGCACCTACACAAAAGAAAAGTTAACCTTTGACCCTTATCTTCACCCTAGCTCCATGGAGTTCTTGTATCCCCAGCTGCTATAGATGAACTCTTCTGTATCTCTTATGCATTCACACGCATTTCCTCTGTAACCCAAGATTGAGGTTTAAACACCTGCAGTTGGCCATGTTCACCCTCAGGTAGTGAGGGTTAGTAAAGAATCAGGGCTGATGGCTGCTCTTAAAGCCCCAGCGGGGGCCACTGGGGCTGATGATAGGGGTGTAGTGTGAGTCGGGCTGCAGTTTTATTAGTGACCTGCGCTTGGCAGCAGAGAGCTGGCTGTCCGGCCCATTTAGTTTAGCTACTTATCTTAACGAATGACCAGGGGAGGATACAGGAGTGAGAGAGAAGATGCAAGCAAGCCTGAGGGTGAGGAAGATGACATGAAAAGAGCTCACCAAAGGGTCTGTTTGTGTGCTCAAGCTTATTGCAGTGCTCACAACATGAGCTTTGTTTTTACACGTGCTAATTGAAGCATGCTAATCTGTCCTTGCTCCTCTAAATTTCCCATATTTCAGCATTTTATATTTGTAAAATCTGATTCTGAACACTTTTAAGCTGTCATTTTCTCACCTTTTTTTTTGTGTGAAAGCCCCTGTCCCATAACCCATTTAAGCAATTACTCCCATCTGTCGTCATGGGCCAGATCCAGAGGTATATCTGTGTGTTCTCTCGCTGAAGGAGAACAGCAGGTTTGGCTGACATTCCCTTTATCTGTCCTGTGCTGGTACCCAATCAGTCGGCTTTTACCTCGAGATGGGCTGTTTAGTGGCCATTTTCCTTTTGATGGGGGTATTTAGGGTGAATTTTCTTTACAACTCGAGGTGTTTCGGTTGAAGTGTGGAGGATTTTTTGTTACTTCTTGGTTTCTGGTTTTTAAAATGACTTTTTTTTCTGCATTGGTGTATAGATGCTGACATTCATTTAGGTTTGTTTACAGATAGATCAAACAAAACTCTTTCTCACTTATTTCAGTAAGAAATCTTAATTTCAAGTACAGTATTTTATTTGATTTTGTGATTTGGTATTTGGAAAACAGTTGCTTCATGATCGAGAGTAAAGCAATGAGAATCAAAAGAAGAACATGTTGTAGTGCACTTGCATATTTCAGATTTTGAAACGAACAGATGTAATTATATGAAGGACAAGATTAAAATTACTGAGAAATTTCTAAAAATGAATGTGGATTAAAACGACATCAGATCTTTTCAGATGAGTTTTATCAGATTAGTGACCTCCCTAATCATGAATTGTCTGTTGTCAATATAGTTTGGGAAAGTGTACTGTAGTGTTTTATATTGATATTTTGTTTTTAAGAGTAAAATAAAATATCCCAAATATGATGTTTACATAAGACATTATTCCTGATTAATATACATCTGGTTGTTTTAATAAGAATAATTACATTAAATTTTCCTTTAAAGCTAAAATGACTTATTTTAGCCATTACAAAAGGTTATTTATATTCACATATATATATTGTTTAGACAAATAACTACACTGGTGTCAAATGTTTGGGGTGAGTAAATTACAAAAGGGAAAGAAATGAATACTTTTATTTAGCAAGGATGCATTAAATCGATCAAAAGTGATTGTAAAGATAAAAAAAAGATCAATTTAAAATAAATGCTGTTCTTTTGAACATTTTGTCTATCAAAGAATCCTGAAAATGAAAATCTATCACAGTTTCTTTTAATTATTATACAACACAACTCTTTTATTTTATTAAAATGATTAACTTTATTTTACTATTATTATTATTATTATTAATAATAATAAGTAAATGTTTTTGAGCAGTAAACCGGTATATTCGAATGATTTCTGAATCATCATGTCACACTGAGGACATGAATAATGGCTGCTAAAAAAAATCAGCTTTGCTAAATTACATTTTAAAATATGTTAAAATACAAACTTCAAAATAATTACACAATATGATAGTTTTTTTTTTTTTTTTTTTTTTTTTATCAAATTAATGCAGCCTGGGGATAAGATCATTCTTATCAAAAATCTAGACAGTCTCAAAGATATTAAAAAAATCTTATGGACCTTTAAGCTTTTGGAATAGTAGTGTAAATATGTAAATCTAACACACACAAATCAGAATGGTGAAAAATAAATAAATAAAAATAAATTCAAAAATATATGCTTAACAAAAATAAAGATACATTTGTGTTATGATATATATTAAACATTTCTGCATGCACAGAAATAATGAGGGAGCTGAGAAAACACTGTAAGGAAATAGGAGTGTTTCTCATGTACTGATATCAGTTGTAGTTTATTCTGCAAGACGAGTATGACGAGTAGAAAGCAGGGAGAAGAGATGAAAGTCTGGCTGACTGACAGGAAAAAGTACCTTACGATACCAATACAACCCCAATCTCACTGACAGGGGCTTGGCCTAGACTCTGTTGCCTTCGGATGATCCAGATGTCTTTCATTTATCTCTGCCGTTCAAATAGCACAGGCTAAAAGATACTCTACACACTTCATCGTGTGTTTACATTGTCTGTTTCTTGAGATTTTCCTGCTGATACTAACTGCTGAATGTTACTTCTGAGGTGGCGTATGAGAGAAAATCATATATTTTCTCCTTGCTGATTTTTTTCTTCCAGCACGAGTCCAGATATTCTGGGTCACTCATTTGTTACAAGGAAGAAAATGACCAAGAAAACAAAACGAACATAAGAAAAGTGCAATGTGAGGGATGAAGAAAGGGAGAGAGAGCTCTGAAAACAAGGCTCTCAGCTGAGAGGGATGAAAGGGACTGGATGCAGACGCTTATTTGAGAAAAATGATCTCTGGATGCTTCCCCACAGCCCCAAATGCCTCTTTTTCATTTCTTTCTCTCGTTTCACTGTAGGATCAAGAGCACGTAATCTGGGGGAGATTTCTTTGTCCAGATTCATTTATTCGCTGCCTGACCGTCCCAAAATTGCTTAAACATTTGGCCCCAGGGGAATTTGCACTGTTTGTATATTTATATTTTGTATGTTATGCTCATCCCCTAATACTCACAAACCCACATTAAAATAAGCTTTTTCAAGGGTTGGCTGCATTTAGTTTTTATTATGGGTCTTTCTTTGAATGGAGAAAACCTTTTACAATCATCTTTGCAGGCCTTTGCAGTGTTGTTTAGAAAATTGAAAGTACCATTTTATTAACACCAAGCACAGAACATATTCTTCTGAGAATAGAGAGGTAGAGGAACGGACAGAAGTGAGAGCCGGAGTAGAAAATGTTCTATATGTTCTTTCACCATTTATTCTCCATTTTAAGTCATCATCAATTTTATTAATTACGTTTACATGCATCCTAATAATCTGTTTAGAAATGGATTTGGTCTCCATGTAAACACCTCAATCAATTCAACTGAGCTTGATCCGTAGTAAAAGGGCTGGTGCAGACCTGAAATAATTCAGTCAACAAGAAAAACATTAATGCAAATAAGTATGTAAGACCTTAAATCTTAAAATACTTCATATTTGCTACAAAGCTGTTCTAAAATAAAGGTCGAAACAACATTTTCACTCATTGTAGCACTGATGATATTATCACATTGACGTTTTTTTGTAATACATGTCATGCAAATAAATGCATATGTGAAAAAAAAACTTTATATGATAAACAGATTTAATTTAGGCTTTTATTCACATAAAAACATTAATCATTGCGCACATAGGTATGGCAATTGGCAAATTAAGTTATTTCTTGTGTGTGACGGAGATTTTTAAGTTTCTATATGTTTTTCTTTTTTAGCATTTTAAGCTTTCTTAAGAACCAGTGAGGTTTGTTCTTAGGCATCAAGCAGGTACGCTTCTGTTGATGTTTGTTGATCAATGTAGATATGTGAATAAAATCCTTAATTAAATCTGTTCATCATATAAAGTCTCTTCAAAAACATTTGGACTAAACTGCTCTATTCATATAGATTAGTTTTACAATTTATTTTGAAGCTGTTAAATAGTGGGACAGAAATCTCTCAGGTTTCATTACAAATATCTTAATTTGTGTTCCGAAGATGAACGAAAGTCTTATGGGTTTGGAACAAAATGAGAGTGAGTAAATGATGAAAGAATAAAATTTTTTGGGTGATCTCTTTAATAGTTTTATTCAAAAATCGAACACCGCTATCTACAGTATCACAGAGGGGGTGACGATTTCTGAAAATAATGAGGTTGGCTATATCGTGTTTTTAAGAAGTGTATTGGAGTAAAAAGTATGATATGTTTTGGAATGTAGTAAAGTAAAAATAGAATCAGATAAAGTATACGGATACTTGAAAAATGGTGTCTTTAAATAAACTTAAAGGGGTCATGTGATGCAAAATTCACTTATGTTTGAACATAAACGTATGTGAACACATCCACCCTATTATGATAAAAATCCACCCAGTGCCTTTTTCTAATCCCCAATAATAATTTCTCAGATAGGACTGTTTCCACGTGATCAGAACAACATGTGAGTGTTTGAATTTTTGGACTAACTATTCCTTTAATTTTTTACAACCACCCTGGAATGAGAAAATACCCTGGAAATACACAAGAATGAGTCTTCATCTGGTAAATGTTGTAACAATTTTAATAAGCACAAGAATAATCATTTCATTTCGTTGTTGTTTAATTTAATTGTTCATTTTAAGAAACATAATTAGAACTGTACTTAAATGTTGCATTTGTGAAGTGTGATTAATGGCCTGAATACTTCATCCAAACACTCGGAGCTGCGGAGGGATGTGTGGTTGACAACAAGGAAATTCCCCTCAATCCCACAAGTGTTTGTTTGGATGTGCGCACTCATGTTTGCATGTCTTCTCAATCAATAGGTTAATTGCAGCTTTGTCAGTGTGTGTGAGAATCTGATTAGATGTATGTTCAGCAATTGACAAGCTGTGGGATTTTTTATTGATTGCCTTCAACAATGAACAAGACAAGAGAGAGCGAGAGACTGTGGGTGGTGTTGATTGATTGACCCCAAATTAGCCCCTTCTTTCCATCCTCCTCCCTCAGAGTACAGAGTCATTCAGGACAGACCCCATCAAAGCACTGGAAGAACCTAGATTAAGTACAGAGTTTTTGACTAGAGACATTCTGCAAATAAATCACTTAAATATAATCAGTAAAATGTTATGTTGCAAACTATTACAGCCAGCCAAACCATATTGTTTTTGTTATTTAATTGAATAAAAAGTCAGATCTTTCTAATAATTTATTTCCTGCACCCTTCCCCCATGCTCTCTCTGCATAAGCCCTCTCATGACTCCCGTTAAACATTTCTTCACCTCTTAATTGTTTTGACTGAAGCAACTGGCATCCTCATTAGAGCTCATTGATTTTCTGGTTGTTAGTGCATTGATTTTGAAACTTCCCATTGATCCCGGGCTTAAATCTCTCTGCCGTTCACTCTCTCGCTCTCTCATGGACTGTTTATCCACACGCAACAGCACTGAAATGGAAGTGATGAGTCAATAGAGGGATGGACAGATAAATAGATAAACAGAGAATTTATAGAATAATCAACATCTGCCAGCTCGTAGGATCCCAAAGAAGGAACGAGAAATAGTCAGTGAGATGGAAAGGAAGGTGATGGGATATCTATATAAAGAAAAAGAACTTGCTTTTTCTCTTTTATTTTCTGAGTGATTGGACACAGCTGAGGGTTACCACTGATGAAAAGGCTGAGAGACCTTTCCTGACCAAATGTGAGAGTGTGGCCTGCGTCTCCTCTAAAATAGTGTGTATTCATGGGGAATAGAACTGATCTTGTCCATTTGCCGTGATGTGTGCTCAGTCACAGTAGAGTGAGAGAATCCCACCTTTTTTCCCCAGCCTCCTTCAGAAGTGCCGTTATGAGGATTTTCATCTAGTTTGGAATGAGAATAGGGGTAATGTAATTGAATTCTACTTTTTCTTTTCTTTTCCACACAGAAGCAGCACAATGTGTTATTCTTGTTTGCTGGAACTGTCATTCTTCACCTGACAACGCTGTGTCCTTGCTTCTGTTATCGTTGTCTTTATGGTTGCTGATTTCTGTTTCAAATTCCAAATACCATACACACAGTCTCTCTATATGGTCTGTTTGAATTTCCCATATCATCCTCGTAATCATTTATTCTTCAGCCCCCACAATGCCTTGCTGTCATCCCGAACACAAGTCTCATTCTTTTGTTGCCATTGACTATTGTCTTATTCATGTAGGTTTGTGAATGACTAGTGCTGGGTAGATTACTCATTGTAGTCCATTACTGATTCCAAATTACATGACAAAAAAATTGTAGTTAGTATAATGTTATTCAACATTTTAGGTAATATAATCCAACTACTTTTTGATTACTTTTACTTTTGATCTAACTAGTTTATCGCATTGATTTAAAAATTTGTTGATATTAACAGCATGGAGTGCATTAACCATTACAACAAGATTTCCAGAACTGCGGTTTCTGTGTTTATTGAAAAGCTAATATTTAATTCAATCATAAAAATATAACAATAAAATAAGTAATTTTAAAATAAGCAACACTAAATTAAGTCACTTGCTAAAAAGACTAAATATTTTCTTTGTTTACCTGCATGTCATGATGTGACCAATACTAAAGTCAGAGAATCGTGGACATCTGAATGTCTTTAAGTAATCATAGCATATTATTTTAATCAAAAATAGTATTTTACTACTTTACATTAAGCACTTGTTTGCCAAATTAAATGCAAATATATAGTTTGACTGACATGCAGAAAAAAAAATCAGTTTCAAGGCTCTAAAAATATCAGGGCCGGGTTTCCGGATAACGATTGATCTTAGCGCTTAATAGCCTTTAATTAGTAATTTTACGAGGGTTCATTATTGTTTCACGTGCGTTTCCCAAAAATGCACTTAACACAGTCGCGTGTAGCTGTGCTTTAAGTGCTACTTAGGAGTCACTCTCCGTTTGTCAAGTGCTGAAATGTCACCTTTTAGAATGGCTTGTAATTGTTGTACATGCTTGTTTATTGAAATGTTAACCTATTGATAGATTCCAGAAAGCTTGAGTATAATATAATATAATAATTATAAGTATATTTGTAGAGACTTTATATCCTACATTACTTCTTGTATTAATTTTTATGTTCAGTAATTTAATCTAGATTTGTATTTATTTTTTTCTGCCCTCATTGATTATTTCATTGATAAATTCAAATCTAACTATAATCACATGAATAAAGCACTTGAATAAAGTTAAAGGTACAATCTGCTGATTGTCCTGCAGGTGACCGCATAAATCTGTCTTCTTACGATGCATTTATGGCTTTACTTTTCGTACAATCGTTTTTATGAACTTCTTAGGCTTATGAAGCTTTTGGGAAACACAGACCTGATCATTCATATTATATTGTTGAAATTATATGAAAAATACTTTTCACATTGTAAATATAGCCTATATTTAAAAACATTCCTGAAATACAGATATTACAGTAACACTTTAATATAGGGAGAAATTCTCACTATTAACTGGTTGCTTATTAGCATGCCTATTATTAACATAATGGCTGTTTATTACTACATTTTATTTACGTGACCTTAGAAAATGAAGTTTGTATAGGAGTTTGTTGAGGCAAAAGTCATAGTTAATGATTTGTTAATAGAATTGGACCGTGATTTTTTTTTTTTTTTTAATTCTTGATGGTTACACAACATTTTAATTTACTTTTAAGTTGAAACTTTTCTTGAAAATGGTAAAAAAAAATATATAGTATAAAACCATTTAAAACCAACATAAATTCATGATTACATTACTAAGTATTTGGCACATTTAAAAAAAAAAAAACTGGATTTTAAAAAGATTTCATGGGTTTATTTTTTATTGTGTCTTTTAATTACATGCCACTGACAGTTGTATTTGTTCATTAATGTATTTATTTCTCTTCTTTTGTGTTTGTTCTGTGGCTGGTTCTCCATTGTGGCCAGATTCCCATTTGCTTCTGACCAATGAGTTAGCAGCACCTGCTGTGTCCTAGAGAGAGAAAGAGAGCGAGGGAGGGAGAGGGAGAAAGAGAGAAAGAGGAAATCGATACGAGAAGTGATGAGGAAGGGAGGTGTAGATTAACGTCTGGAGGCCTTGGGTCCGGGGGGGTTCATGGGGGGCTGCCTCAGGACTTAGCCATGAGGCTGGAGCTCTCCTCAGTAAATCTCTCTGTACGCCACAGGAGCTAAAGCACCCCTAAATTATATATCCGCTGAAAAACATAAAAATGATGCAGTCAAAAGTAAAAAGAAATGAGGAAATCAAATTTAGGGCCTCAGTCCTGATCAATGTTCCAACATTTCCTTCCAGCAACTGTTACAAAATGCTCTGTATCTTTTCTTGTATTGCAACAACACTAAGAATCACAAGTCGTCGAAGGAGTATATTGCAGTAACACGCTCGCACATGAGCACTGCAGCACTGCTGAGGATAATAAATATATCTAATAAATATCATTATTTTTGGACCAATCTCCCACAATAAAAGAGGAGCAGTGAGGGATGGCACCGGGGACCGGCTGGGATATTGGCAATATATCAGCATTGATTATTGAGAGTACTGACAGAGACAGAGAAGGAGAAAAGGGGAGAGGGAGTTCATAAAAACTAATAAAAGAGACAACGAGTGAGGAAGGAACAAGGGCTTTAGATGGATCTGCTTTTCTGCTCTAAAATAAAAGCAAAAAATATGTTTGTGTGGTAGACTGTCCATCTGTTTGTATGTACAAGACCTAGATGAGCATGTTCACTTTTACTAATACTAAAATCGGTGGAAGAAATGTGAAACTATATTAGATAATTATGCAATATTCTATGTTTGTGGCGAAATGTGTCGTATAGAATCTTTTATCTAAGGCAGTGACGGTTTCTGAGCTCTTTGAATGTGTCTGTACGCATGACCAAATGAAAGAAAGAGCGAGATGAAAGAAACGCAATGTGTTGCTGGATGTAGCAGAGAGATATTATTGATCAGACTACCATATTGTTGATGAAAGAGAATCTAATCTGACTTACTCATCCGTCAACGTGGCATCATTGTTTAGCAGCAGCCATCACAAACACATACAAAACTGCTTATTCTGTGCTTCTTCATTCCTAAATATTCTCCCAGCCTGCTCTTTTGCTCCAATATATTAATCACACTTTCCACTCTGCTATATGTCTCTGTCTGAATAATGTGTGTTAGAGCCTAAGAGAATTTATTATTTCCTGTGAACATAAGCATGGAATATTTCTGCGGTTGTCAAGACGTGACAGTTTAATCATCAATAACAAACACAGCTGCATTAATCATGCATGCGTTTCATTCCTCGCTCATGTGGAGTCATTTGAAGATCTCCGCACTAAAGCCGTCACCTCTCTCTGTTAGACAGGCAGTTGCTAACAGCAAACTGGGTTTTAAGGATTCTTGTGATCTCATCTGAATAATTAATATGAGTTGAAGCAATAAGCAGAATGTCATGTTTTGTCTGTTTTCAGCACTGTGTGGAAAAATCACAAGCTGCTATACTCTTGGGGGGAAAAATGCTCTTTATTGGCACCTGTAGTTCTATGAGGAAGCTTTAACATCATTGGAACCTTATTTATAGTGGAAAAAGGTTCTTTAGATATTAAAAATGTTATTCAAACTAAATAAATGTCTATTTAAAGAGCTGTTCACTGAAATTGTCATTTTATTGCATTTCTGCAGAAAACAAAAAAGACTCTTTATATTTTAAGAGGATATGTTATACTAAAGAGTTTTTCTTCGTTAAGTTTTTAATAAAACTGTTTGGATTGGATTGTGTTATGTTAACCCAAATATTCGCCCAAAAAAGAAAATCACCATCTTAAGCCCCTTCACAGTAATTCCAGTAAATTCCGGTAAAATTACCTGAACAGCTTTACCGGTAAATACAAAAATATGGTGTTCACACTGGCAAAAATGTGTTTTTATTGGTAAAGCACCTTTCAGACATCAGTTTCAAAATACTTTTTTGTGTATACTTTTTTATATCTATAATTGTTGTTTATGTTTTCATTTTTATGTTAAATGTTCAAATTTATGCAGCTGCTTTTCTTTTAACTTCCGTAAACAATGCATCATCTGCCTCAGAATGTTACGATTGGCCCAGAATAAAGTCTTGTCAGCGTGTTTTGAACTTGAACATGCTCATACCGCTAAGTTGACAGAGCAAATTTACCGGTATTTTTGAAGAGGTCCTGTTCACACATCTCTTAACAGTAATTTAGCAGTAAAGACTATGTGTGAAAGGGAATTTTCACTCTTGAAATGTTTAAAACCTGTTTAAATTGGCTTCATCTGTGGAACACAAAAATATTTTGAAAAATGTTTGTCCAAACGTTTTTAATTTTTGTCCATAAAGTAAAAATGACCCACAACATTAAACCCAATTGACTGTGATTGTATCAAAAGAAGAAAAAAGTCATTCATTTTTGGAAAGACATGAAATAAGGGTTGAAAGTGGGATAAAAGAACGGTTTTGAGTTTCCCCAAAGAAACTTACAGTGAAGTATTAAGATAACAATTTTTTTTCTTTGTTTGAAAATACATTATTTTTTTAATCCAAAAACCCTTTTTCCTGGATATTAAAGCTTCTTCATGGAACATTTAAGAGTGTTTTACTTTAGGAAGTCAACACAAACAGGAACAATGGCTAGGTATGTGCGGATGAGGAGAGCACAGCTAGGAAGGTGGTGTTAGCTCTGTATCCTTCCAACACCATCTTATTTCCTCTCCCTCAATTTCGCACTCTCTCTTTCCCTCCAGTCCCTCTCTCCTTCTCTTAGATGCGCACAACCACACTATATTCTACAAGAAATAATTGCTTTTGTCTGAAAGGAGTACTGGAGGGAGGGGCCCGAGCGCCCCGTTACCTCAGCACGTCGAGGGGGTACGCGAGGGACAACCGGTCACTGCTTTTCATCTCTTTCACTTGACCTGCGGATGTCATCTGTCAATAGCGAGATGCAAGAGAAGGACAGGGACAATGAAGCACATCCTTCTACTGAACAAAATAAGGAGAAAACATGTTTTGTTGCAGATGGAAAGACCCCTCCAAATTGAACACAACAAACAACTACAACAAGAGACATAATCATGTTATTTTTATTACCATTATAAAATGACAATTTTTTTTTTTTGCTGCATAGAAGTAGATTTGAAATGATTTGTATTAGCAACATCTGTCTGCATCTCGGTCATTGCCAAGACTTCTGAGCCTGAGCTCACCGAGAGTTTTGCTGCGTAGTGGAATCGATTTACTCCTATCGACTGGAGTGTTTAGTGTATAGATTTTTCTATTTAAAAATCTATATTGACAATAATCTTGTGTGTAAGTGTGCCGCAGCATGGTTGTAATTGACAGGACGTGATGAATTGGTGGTAGGAGAGCGAGCAGCGAGCGCTCGGTGATTAAGGCCCCCGGAGGTTTTGCTGGCATGAGATTTCCGAGCACTGTGTTTCCCAACCCTGTTCTTGGAGGGCCCCCCAACTGTACACATTTTGGATGTCTTCCTCATCTGGCACACCCATTTCAGGCCTTTCAGTATTACACTGATCAGGTGATGGGTATAATCAGGTGTTTGATTTGGGAGACATCCTGTTGGGGTGCTCCAGGAGCAGAATTGGGTAAACTGTGTGTAGCACACAGCCTGTTTCGCTTCTGCTGTTGTTCTGCACATCGTATTGGTAAACAATGTTTATTGACAAATACTAATATAATAGTTTTTTTTAGTATTTTACTGATGAGCTGATGATCAGGTGCTTGAATTGAAGACATCTTGAATATGTTCTGTTTGGGGCCCGAACTGATTTAGGAAACAATGTTTTTCACACCGGCTCTCTTGAGATCAGCCCGTTTTGTTTCTGTTGTTGTTCTTCACATTATGTTAGTATTTAATGTTGGTTATTGACGAATAAAAACACAACAGCCTGTGTGACTTAAGAGATTCTCAGGTGTGTCCAAGAACATTTACACTCTACATTCTATGCATTTCTGCATAATCTGATTGATATTTAACTAAATTTAGTTGATTTTCATTTATGTCAGTAATGAGCAGCTTAAGCGAACATTACATTTTAGAACAACTCGCATGTGGTTTTATTAATCAGTCTGTTGGTACACGTGAACACCTCATTTGGAATAACCAAAAAGTCCAAACAAAAGGATAAAATTTACATACATTTTGGTAATATTAAATACATTGAAGAAACACATTTTAGAATTAGACTAATTTTCTTTTACGTATCAAGGCATAATGATTAAAAAACAAAACAAAAAAAAAAAAAACGCATGGTCAGTATTTATAGTGCACTTGTTTATTAAGCACAGGAATGGTGGTAAATGAGTTAACTAAAATGATAATTCACATAATTTACTCACTATGATGTTCTTCCAAATATGATTTTCTTTCTTCTCTTGAGCACATATCAAAAATAATACCTTGACTAGGTATTTTTTTGTACAGTTAAAATCAATAACAAAGGACAAATAAAAGCATAAATAAATGACATGACTATGACAAAAATTTAGAGATGAAATGTGTCAAATGTAATGCAATGTAATGCAAGAGTGTGTTTTAAAATGTTTTTTTTTTTTATAAGCTACAAGCAAATTAAATTTAATCTGAAAATGGTATGCATGTAAACATGGACATTGAGGGAAAGCCTTTTTTTGTATTAAGTATGAATAAGCTTGTCATGCTCGCTATATTAAAGAGTGTGTTGATGTTTCTACCATTATAATCTACATGAGATCAATAAGTGTTGCTAGAAAGAGATGTTCGTAGTTGACTGTGATTTTACCTTTCAGCGAGGCGAGCACAGGGTGTGTGTGTGTGAGAGAGAGAGGAGGGGTGTGAGGTGGGGGTGATGTGAGAGTTGTAACGGCTCCGCTCGCGCTTCAATGTTGCGGACAGCGTGGTGGATTCAGAGCGCGCGAGAGTAGGGGAGGAGAGCGTGCACGAATGAGCTATTGGGGTTCCCAAATAACGGGAACAGACAGACAGACCAAAACACGCAGGCGGATGGACGGAAATATAGGCAAGTGATCTTAAAAACCAGCGACGTAACGAGCTCTTTTCCCCTTGATGTTTTCGTGCTTTATTTATTTGTTTGCCTTGTTTAGTCATGTATCGATTGATTGCGTTTTAATTACTGGCGTGTGACAAGGTGCGTGGGAGGAGGGGCGAATCCGGCGTACACGTTGAGTTGCCTTATTTTTCTATAGATTTTTAATTTCAGTGAGCAAAAATGAGCAGAGGGTTTTAACCACGTTTAGTGACTAAATGAATGTGTAGCCTGTAGCTGCTAGAACAAGGAAGAGAGCTATAGAAGAGCTAGACCAAATAGATTCACCAATAAAATGCACCACATATCCAAGTAATAACAGAATCCGCTGTCTTTTATACGTTATACAGTCAGGGTGTGAAATCTTTTTTCTTTATTAGGACAAATGCAGAACCTTCATTTTATTCCACAAGCAGATAGCCAAAGTTAAAGCGACTGAGACCAGGCCAGCTGAACATACAGTGGTCCGTGTCGACGAGGACAGACACACTTCAGTTTACAGAGAGATATGCATTCATAGACGCTCGCAAACATAGTAAATATATGCCTTTGAGTGACAGAAACATATATGTTCGGCAAGCAGATCGAACAGTTATACCAAATACTGTAGCTGAATACCAAAACGAATAGACAAACGTGAAAGTAATAGTAAAATAACCCACGTTTGTCTTGTTTTAATCCGTCTATCCGCCTGTGTGTGCGCGCGCTGGGAAAATACAGTCGGGCTGCGCGCGTCTTCGTATCTATGCATGTAGATCAAAAGTAAACTACAAGCTCAAAAGAAAAGGGTTTTTATTAAAACATGTAACTGGAAAACCCACGCATAAACGCAATTTTATGAATAACAAGGTATTGTGTCAAAAACGCTTGGAACCAAAGTGAGATAAAGCATCTTGCCACAACTGCTAAAATTGCAAAGAAAAATCAACAGCAAAAAGAACATCTGATAAGAACCAGACAAGAAGACGGATCATGTTTGTTCCTCTGCCGGTGCCGTTTGTCTTGCCGAGAACTGCCTCTGATCTCCACGCCTGGCGCCTCAAGTCCCCGCTGGCTCTGCGCTCTCACTCCGGTAAGGCTTTCTTCCAGAGCAACCACCTTTTCTTTCTTCTAACACCGAATCCAGTGACCGCACTCAGTGGCCTAATCCCCGTATCCCTCGTGTGAATGAAACATCCTCATCCTCATGTTTTGTGCCGCGCGCGCTTGCCGCCCTTTCCAACCTTTCAGTTTAGTCCAGCCGACGCGAGTCAAGTTTGTCTACAGCAAAACTAACACTGCGCCATCGCGCCTTAAAATGCAGCTCAGGTCCGGTTTGTTTTGTCAAGGTGTTTCCTAAATATATTCCCGTCTCGTTGGGCTTAGTTTCTTCAGGGCTCCGCATCCGTCCGCCTCCTCCTCTCGCCTCTGCCTCTGCCTCCGTCTCCCCCGAACTAAACTCGCGGTGAGCTGGGAATATTCATGCCAACTTATCGATCTCCGCAGGATCGATTCCGGGGCCGGCGGATCGAGGGGAGAGAGGAGAGAATCAGAGCAGCTACATAGAACACAGAAACGAGCATTTGTGCTATTTAAACATCTTATGTTTGGCTCACAGATAGCTATAGATGTATAGTGTGATGGTCAGGTAGATAGTTGCACGTGTGATCGGCTATAAGCGCTTTGAATTCATTATCACATTCATTTATGTGTAGAATGTGATTTGCACCTCGTCTTTTGTAGTAAGAGACGCCGAAAGGCAAACGACGACTGTTTTCACTATTTTTTCATTGCGGGAACTTGCCGGTTGTTCGGTGGCTACATAAAGATGAAAACACAAGGAAGCGGGGATGGAGAAGGAGGGCGGGGGGTGGAGTAGGAGGGATGGGTGTAGTCTGAACTGAGGAGGCATAACTGCATAAGCAAGCTGCTCTTATGTTTACTGGCTATGTAACGTGTGGGAATACAATGAAATTATTCAGTAATTTAATATAGAGACTGTTTTCTGTATAACTGATGCATTGATTATTTTGTATTATGTTATATAAAGCTTATATGAGTTATATGTTGGAAAATGTACATTCCATTTGGTGTAAACTGTTATGCTTTAAGTATACAGTAATCATCATTTTGATAATTGTTTTATACTGTAGACATTCATGCCCTAATGAGCACATTAACTGAGGGATTGCGTCAAATATTTGGAAAAAAAATACAGTTCTCCTTATAAATTTAACTTAATAAAAGATAAAAATACATACATACATACATATATATATATATATATATATATATATATATATATATATATATATATATATATATATATATATATATATATATATATATATATATATATATATATATATATATATATTGTTTTTTTTTTTTTTTTTTTTTTTTTTTTGACAAGTTATTTGCATACAGGACTTTTTTCCTATTATGGTAGAAAATCCAAGATGGTGCTTAAAAAGGTCTTCAGACATTACTTTTGTTCATTTTTATGCTTTCAGAAAGTGTTTTAAAGTGACAAAGGAAAGTGTTGCTTTTATTCAGAAATTATTATTATTATTATTATTTGCAACCTCATTTTACCTAGTGGGATTGCGTTGTTCTCTAGCTGTGTGGTTTTACCAATTCAGAATTTTCATAATTCAGAGTCTTACAGGTTTTCTTGGGCTTTGGGACTATAGCATGATGTAGGATGGTAAAGGGGAAGGATAATGAGCCTCTTCCCCTCAGAGATTAACAGGGCCAAGGGAGAGGAGGAGGAGTATCATGCCCCTTTCCCTGAAAAATAGCGAGTGTCAAAAGAAGATAAAAAAAAAGAAGGCAGAAAAAAAAAAGCTGTGGACCACTAAAGGAAAGTAGGTGCAGATGACAGTGAAAAATAGGAACGAGTATGGAAAACCGAGTTTGAGCCGGAGAGGTGATCTTGAGCTCTAGGCACAGTTTATATGGACGCAGTTGTCTAGCTCATGAATGAGAAGCAAGGCTGTAAACTTTGATGTTTAGATCTACATAACACCTAATTTCACATAAGTGGGTGAATGACATGTTGAAAACTATCTGATTAATAATTTCACAAAACTTAAATCATTTTGACTAAACGTTTGTTATGTAAATTTTTCTTTACAGTCAACTAAACCTCAGCAAAATCTGAAAGCAGCAATCCTTCATTTTTATGCTGTCGAATACCATTACGGCCAGCAGAAATATGCATATCTCATCGAAGCCTCTTGATCACCATGAGAGAGAGCAGAACCTATTAACTATGATCCAGTTACTAAAATATGCAGCTATTACACCCTTTTCCCATTAGATAACGGATATAGACATGGATAGATGCAGAGATAGAGATAATCAAGACCTATTCTTGTAAGTGGTCTCGGGAATTATTGCCATTAATGGCTCCATTAAAGTTTTATGTGCGTTACAGTAACAGGCAGATCCTGGAGGATGAGAGAATATTGACTGAGAGAGAGAAAAAAAGTGAACATTAAGCAACATTCAGCTTTGCATGACTTATGAACCAAGGAAAATCTTTCTTATCTGTTCTTACTGATTTCAACACAGTCAAAGAAGAACTATTAAACATTTGATTGATTAAGATAAAATGACTTTAAAAGTACTAAAAGATAATTGTCTCATTGTCACAATGACAGCTGACAGTGTCAGAAATGGAATCCATATATTTTTGTAGCTAGTTATTTATTTATTTTTGGTAGCTTTGTGTGAGCGAATGTGAGAGTAAGTGTTTTTATAGATCTGGGCAAGTCCTGGTGTTAAGATGATTGGCAATGACAAAATGTCAGCTTGGGTTAGTTAGTAGCATAATGGGAAATCAGTAGATATAAGGAAGATGTCAATACAGAATTTTCTACTGCATTCCTCTCTCTCTCTCTCTCTCTCTCTTACACACATACACACACACACACACACACACACAATTTTCCACCCTCTCTTGCTCTGAGTGATATGCAATGTCATCATGATGTTCGTTTAGTGACAGTACTCCCACAGGTCTTTTAGTTGTACTGTTAGTTTCAGCCGAGCAGAAATGTGTTTGCATCCGTGTGGGTTGACCTTCTGTGGTGTATTAACACTGACAGCACCCTTCTCCTCATTAGCACTACTGGAAGACGTGGCTTTTCACTCTGTAAGACATTCCCTAGAGTTCTTTTCTCCCAGTGACCATTACAAGCACACACACACATTGTGTCTTTATACAACCAGAAAGACATTACACTTGAGTCTGCTCTGCAAACTGATGATGAAGATTTTAGACTGAATTTTCTGTCACATACAAAGTTTAAAGATACTCACAAGTGCTTGCAAGTTGATATTCCTCAAATAAATATAACAAAACTGAAAAAAAAAAATATATATATATATTCAACCAAAAACGCTAACTATTCTCTCAACCTTTCATGCACTATAATTTTAACCATACACATTTTTTATACCAACTGTGTGCTTAATACGCCATATGTATACCTTAACTGTGTTCTTTTATCTGTTTATACACATAAACTGTTCAAAAATTCAATTATAATTTAATAATTAAAAAAATATATATTTAAAAAAAAATATTTTTACTTAAGCTCCATGTGTTGACAATGGCGTGCCATGCATGGGACACTGCAAAAGACATGAAACTTCTAGCTTGATGTTTTCATAAAAAGCATTTTGGGTGAACGGCCCTTTACACCAGGTCTCCATTATTTGATCCACCCATATCAGGTTTTCGAGTCTCTATTAATGAGCTGAGGCGAAAAATCAGGTGTGTTTTTAATTAAAAAGAACTTCTCCTTCAGGAAATGCAAATCTATTCGTTATTATATTGTCTTTCTACCTGTTTTTTATTTTTATTTTTCTCATACAAAAACACTCTGGAGGTGTTGGTGGCTACATGATGGCACAAAAGTAGGCGAAGTGTTCAGACAGGCCCTTAATCAACACATCTGTGAGAGACGGCACCTGGTCAATACACCCCCTACCAGTACAGCAGCACTCACACAGATTCAGCGCTGCTGTGTTAATTTAGTGTGATTATCTGGCTGCACATGTGTATTTGTGTGTGTATGTGCACATGTGAGGAGAGAAAGAGAGAGAGATTATTCACATAGAGAGATATATTCACCTCAGACACACAGAACTGTTGTGTGTGTGTAGATGGATCGAGAATCGGAACTAGAATGAAAGATGAGCGTAAATAGACATGAACGAATGTGTTGATATTTGACATGGCAGGTGCATAGTGGCTATACTGACAAATGGATGTAATGAGAGAAATTTAGATGAGTGTGTGTGTTAAGCAGATGGATTGAAACAGAATTATGCCACTTTCTTTAAATCCGGTTCCTGCTTTGACTCTATAAGGTGAAAAACAGACATGAACTAGTGTAATTTGTCCTTTCAGCAGCTGCTGTGTGTGTGTGTGTTGATAATAGAAAATGTGAAATAAAAGCTTGCTCTTTGATTATGTCCTTCACTCCTCATGAACAAGCTCGAGACCTAAATCTGTTCTCTTCCTCCATTTCATTTAAGATTTATAGTGTTCAAGGTCTCCCGTTCACATGTAGGGCTTAGTGAATGTTTTTAAGGGCTTTCTCCCCTTTCTTTTCATGCTTGAAATGTGTTCTGGTGACATGTTTTGATTAATCATGCCAATTAGTTTATTAGTTATTAACAAATCGTTTTTGGGAATTAATTCATATTGTATGATAATGATGTTTCTCATCTTATTTATATGATCTTATAAATACAATTTGATTTAGATTAAATTAGTGGTCTACTGTTGCAGTGATAACTTATGCGTATATAGTATAAAGTATTTCAGACTGGATGCTTTTAAGTAAATGATAGTCAAAAAACATCAGTAACATGTTTACCTTATATCATTCCAAGCCTGTATGGCTTTTCTTCTGTGGAAGACAAACAAGATATTTTGAAGAATGTTGGTAACCAAAACATTATGGACTTGACTCATTGACAAGAAAACAAAACCCCCACTAAAACCTTTAAAGTAGATAAATGCAGTTTTACCCCAAACATGGCACTTAGAACCACACAGTATTTTTAACTGACAACACAAGCCGAAACCACCAGCCACCTACCCGTACAAATCTTGTAATTGGCCACATGCTGCCTTGAGTGACAAGTATGATCATCAATCAAATTAAGATGGAGAGAGGGGAGGGATGGAGCCCGACTCCCCAGACAGACTGCTGTTAACAGGGTTTCCTTCAATCTGGGTTTATCGATCAATACGTGGCTTGCCAATTTGTACTCTGCACCTGAGTACATAAAATGCCTATTGCATCAGATTACTCGAAGTTTATATCCATTATGCAGCATGTTCTCATCACTTCTATAAGAGCAAATTGTTTCCATTCACTTGCAATAGCATTAAAACAGAGCAGCAGAATACCGAGACATTTTGCCTTTAATTTGACAGCCTTACTCATACATGCTTTGAAGGGATAATTGTATTCCCCGAAAGCAATTTGTACTGAGAGTTTATTACCATCAGTGCATATAAGCTTGTTTGGTGTCCGGGATTTGATGATGCAGATGGGCATTAAACCAGGAATTCTGGAGGGATCACGGCTGTGGAACGTATCTGAGGTGACGTACAATGAGGGAGCTTAGGCAACATGGCAGAAGTGATTATGGTCCAAAAATACATTGAACTGCAGATTTTATGAGGAATTATTTTATTACTCATTTACAGCTCTCTGAAAGATAAAATTCTGATGTTGCTCATGGTTTTGGATTTGTAATACTCGCCATTGGCGGTGGCAACACTGTATATCAGACCGAGCAACTGAAACCGTCACTACATTCACGTCACCGCAACTTTTCTCCTTTCATAAAAATGCAGTTGGCACCATCTTGTATTCTAGTTATCGATTGTAGTAAAAATGGTCTTAGCAAACTTAAACTGTAATTGATAGTTGCTCACCTTCATTTTGTTCCAAAATTGTTTTACTTACTTTCTAATGTGAAACATTTTGAGAACTGTGCATTTTTTTCATACAGTGGAAGTCAATGGCAACCAAAATGGTTTGAGGTTACAAATTATTTTACAATGTTACACTTGTTACAGTGTAATTGTACATTTCAGTACTGAGTAATATTATGGACAACATGTACTATAAGGATAGTGTTAGGGTTAGGATTTGTTTTAGAGTTCTTGCATTATGCATAGTTATGCATAGCATTATTGTTATTACTATAGTAAATAAATGTATCATGTAAAACAAGGACTCGAAAAAGTGTTTGGTTACAAAAGATCTTCTTTTGTGCTACTCATAAGAAAGCAAGAAATATCAGAATTTTCAATTTTGTTTGAACTAAGGGTTAGTAAATATTAATAATACTGTAATAAAGTTTAATTGTTCAACTCGTCGCGGAGCTGATTGTTTTGTACTTGGTAGTGGATCATTTCTATAATTTCCTTAGTGGAAGATACAAGGTACTGTGTAGGTAATATTGTGATATAGTTTCAAATCAATTGAGTATTTCATATTTACTTAATTGACTTTTTTATTTTTATTTTATTGCTGAATAGTGTCCTTGTCTCTGGTCTGTAGCCTACATTATCCCTTACTTACATGTCTATTCCAGACAATAACATGATTTTTAAATGGTATCCCTCATAAATGCTGTCTGACCTTTTTGTCTGTTCTCTCCGTATTGTTGTCATATTACAGTGCGGGATGTTTAATGGAGTTTCTTTATAAAGGCTTATCTTCTACCCCTGTCCTTCTCTCCGTATATCTTGCTCTCTCTCCTCCAGTCCTGGTGTGGCATGATGGAGGGATTTTTAAGGAGATTTTTTTTCCCGTGTTCATTGGACGTTGATGAGCTCCTCTGTCTGTCGCTGCTGGCCTGTCATAGCCTCAACACTGCTTATAGCAAAATCAATCGGTCTCAGTCACAGAGGGCGAAAGAGACGAGAGCGTTAGTTGGCGCTCCGTACGCACACACACGTTCACATACCCAAAGTTTATAGCCAACAAACACACACTTGGTTCAACTTCTGCCCTCCCTCACATCTTAAAGATGGGATGAAGGGATGGAGGGAAAATGCATGAGAGGAAAGGATGACAGAGGAAGAGAGGGAGCTCGAGCGAGGGACAGATAGTAGCATTAAAATTCATGGCTTTTTTACTCTCTGTGCTGAAAAATCAATAGTGTTTACTATGAATGAGAGGAGTGCAGGACAGCAGAGCTGGGGGCAGAAAGACGGGGGGTGAGAGAGAATGGGGAGCTGGGGGGGGGGGCTGACTTCATTACTGGAGGCAGAAGCACGAGAGGTCAAGGTTAAAGACTCAACCTAGCGGGTAGAAGGTGGGGGTAGACTACCATTTACTCACAATGCTGCAATAGTAATGTGAAGTCAGATACAACAGCCCTATCAGTGTAAATGAGAAGATGTCGGTTTGGGATCCTTGCTTTCTCTATCTCATGTGCCCACTGCATTCGCTCGTGCTCGCGTGGATAAGCATCTGTAAATTCACATTTGGATGGTCCTGGAACAAGTTGGATGTTTTGTACCCAGCTGTGTTGCAGCTGATAGCAGCATCTGCCACTTTTGTAAGTTTTAACGAACCTTAACAGCTCATACGAAGCGAAACACTCCGAAACAAGTTAAGGGGAAAAGTCACATACCCTTTCTTAAAGAGCCTGGGAAAAAGTTGATTCTTCTTCAGACTCTAGTTTTTAATATATTTAGATAGTTAGACTGAATTAAATCTCTGGTGTGGGTTTTTATTTGGGGTTCAATACATGATTAACAGCACTTGTGGCGTAATATTGATTACACAGATATTTCTGTTTAAAAAAAGCTAAAATATCTGGCATACAGTGAGGCACTTTCAATGGACATTAATGGGGCCAATCTGGGGCACTATAGAGCCTCTAAACAAAATGATAACATGATTTTTGTCACGCGGTTGTGGTTTTAGTAAAAGCGCACAAAGTAGGAATAAAGGAGTTTTTAATAAACACACCTAGACCATTCAAATAACATTAATCCAACACAAAAGAAAGATGGAAACTGAGGGCTTATAAAGGGCAGGCAACTAAGGAGTAAATGAGATGAATAATAATGACACCAAATAATGACAGACAGGAACTAAACAGAAACCAATACGTGACAATTTTAATGTGGAAAACCACTTGCCTATATTTTCTGTGGTCTAATTTTGTAACTTCATTACTATGATAGCATATATATATATATATAACATACACACACACACACACACACAAACACACACACATATATATATACATAAGCTTAATATTTAAAAAACTACCTATCCAATCTAGGTGTCTCAATGTTCAAATTGAACTTTATTTATGATCAACATTATGCCACAAATTCTTTCCATTGAGTTTAAAGGGTTAGTTCATCCAAAAATCATAATTATGTCATTAATAACTCAGCCTCATGTTGTTCCAAACCCCTAAGACCTCTGTTCATCTTCGGAACACAGTTTAAGATATTTTAGATTTAGTCCGAGAGCTCTCTGTGCCTCCATTGAAGCTGTGTGTACGGTATACTGTCCATGTCCAGAAAGGTAAGAAAAACATCATCAAAGTAGTCCATGTGACATCAGAGGGTCAGTTAGAATATTTTGAAGCATCAAAAATTTTACATTTTGGTACAAAAATAGCAAAAACTATGCCTTTATTCAGCATTATCTTCCCTTCTGTGTCTGCTGTGAGAGAGAGTTCAAAACACAACAGTATAGTGATATCCGGTTTGCGAACGAATCATTCATTGTAACCGGATCTTTTTGAACCAGTTCACCAAATCGAACTGAATCGTTTGAAACGAGAACAAGTCAATCTTTTGTTCGTTATCTGGCTCGGTGTTCATCTTCAGTTCTCTCTTCACAGCAGTTCAGTCAGTGTACTGTTTCAGTACATTACTCCAGGATATTGGTTTGTTTAAACTCAGAGGGAGTGTCAGCCACATTAAAAAAGTTAACAGCTTAAGTCATTTGAGGATTAATGCGTATTGGAGACGCAAACCATTTTTCACGATTCAGGTCGATTTGGTGAACTGGTTCAATAAGATCTGGTTACATCAAGTGATTCATTCGCGAATCGCATATCTCTACACTGCAATGTTTTGAACAGTCTCACAACAGACCCGGAAGAGAAGACAATGCTGAATAAAGTCGTAGTTTTTGCTATTTTTGGACCAAAATATATTTTCGATGCTACAACAAATTCAAAATGACCCTCTGATGTCACAAGGACTACTTTAATGATGTTTTTCTTACCTTTCTGGACATGGACAGTATACCGTTCACACAGTTTCAATGGAGGGACTGAGAGCTCTTGGACTAAATCTAAAACATCTTAAACTGTGTTTCCGAAGATGAACGGAGGTCTCACGGGTTTGGAACGACATGAGGGTAATTCATAAATGACATAATTTTGTTTTTTTGGGTGAACTAACCCTTTAATAGTATAATTCATTAAAATTCTATCACCTTCGTGTCATTTAAAACCTTGGGCCAGTTGCATAAACTTAAAGTTGCATAAAGCCTCTATGTTAAGACAGTGACATAAGAACTAGTCTGACCAACTAGCAGTTAGCCAAGGGGTAATCAGTCATTGTTTTGGATTTATGTAACTGAATTAAAAAAATATGTCCAGTATTAAAAAAAAATACTTTTTAGTCTTAACCTTTTATGCAACCGGCCCCTGTATGACTTTATTTCTGTGAAACAAAATATCAAATAATATTTTATGGTCCACAGAAGAAACAGTGTCATACAGATTTGTAACGACATGAGGGTGTGTGTTTTATATACTTTTTTTTTTTTTTGAGGTGAACAATCCTTTAAACATGCACTGAACCCAGTAATACTTTAAGTAGAAGTGAAGGCAGTGGGTTATTTTCTGGATTGGAGGTGAGATGGCTACTGGAGTCTGCTAGATCTATTGGCCTGCAAATCTCCACCCCTTCATTATTCTCCTTTGGTGGAGAGTGTGTGTTTTCATGGTGATGTATACAGTATTCAAGCAGCCTGATATTCAAGGAGGCTCATGAATGATGTAACAGGAGATGCTTGTCTCAGGCCCGTGTGGATGTGGCTGCAGGAATATATGAAATATAAATGGAAATGTGAACTTTTACATCAACATAAATTTACATTAAAGCCATATGATTGGAGTACAATCATAATAAATCAATGAATGATCAATGAATAATAAATCAATGAATAGTTTCCTCTATAAATCCTGGCAAATGAAATATTTTTTTCTCAGATATTAATCAGCGTTCACATTAGTTAGACAGTAGTTTTACAGATACTGAGATAAAAGACATTTAAAGCCCCGCGGCTTATTTCTTTCATTCTTTTGTATTAGTAAGTGAGAAGATGGATGTGTAGAAAAGGTGAAGAGGCACACAGGCTGCTCTGCAGGCCTTGACTTATGCCACCTCTTAAATAATGTAATAAAATCTTGCATCCAGAATCTTATAATGTCTTGCTAGAAAACACTATCTAATAAGCTGTATTTAATATGACTTATGTAATGTTTCTAATAATCTTCATGTAATACTATATTATCTGCTTTTATGTCTCATCCTCTCTTCCTCTCACTCTCTTTTGGTGCTTTCTTTTTCCCTTTTTCTCGGCAGCACAGGATGCTTTCTTATTCTCTTTTATTCCTTCTGCTCTTTTTCACCTTCTCTCTTTCTCTCTCTCCCTCCCTCTCTCTTTCTTAGTCGTCTGTTCCCTTAGCGACCGTTTCCAAGGCACCCACTCCCAAGGGCTGGGGGAGGGGACCTGTGATGTCATGCATGCATAACTATACACCTGATTTCTGTTGGTTTTAATCTTTGTGCAGGACTCTCTTTCAAAGCTTTAGTATTTCAGACCCTCTTGGCTCTTTATACACTTCTGTTGTTGTATTTATTGCCTCTAGTTACATTCTGTACACAGACTGCAACATGATTATTTACCAGTGTGTTTGTGTGTGCTAGATACATGTAAATAAGGATTTACTCTGGTACATTATAATGCACAGAGATTCTGTGTCCTTGCCGAATCTGTTGAGATCTGATTCATATTAAACAGGTCATTTATCAGTGCAGACAATACAGTGTGTGTGTGTGTGTGTGTGTGTGTGCTCCTTTGCTTAACCTTGCCTCATCTTAGGCTGTAAGGTTTGTCCCCATGATGCAATCTGGCCTGACGTCTAAGTAACATTTGCAATTATTTAGGGGAAAATATTTTTTTTCTTAAATTTATTACCAAAAGTAATTTTGAATACACTAAATGTAAACATCTATTTCTGGCATCATAATACCTGTGTCCACCATCCAATCTTCCACTTTTATTGTCTGTTTCTAACCCAACAATGCCATTTTTACCAGGAATATGTGTTTCACAGAGAAAGTAACTTACTTTTTGCATTCAACAGAAATATGTTTCAAGTGTTTCAAAGTGACTTAATCTTGTTTTGCATAAATCACGCTTTGCATTCGCTTTGGTCATTCAAGCATTTCATTTACCTCAGGCAAGTCATCAATGTCCACAGTTTGTTTGCTAGAGAAATGAAGTCTAGAGAAGGGTTTTTTCGTGAAATGTTAGACTATATACTCATTATATTTTATTTTCCCTTTTAGTGATGTCTTAATTATTTAATGTATGTTTTAATAAATCTGTTATGAACAGTTAATGTGAAAATTTATATATTTCAACAACAATAAAAACGTAATGTAAATGTATGATTTAGAAGCAAACCGTGACATCAAAACTGAGGTATGTACCGAACCGTCATGTTTCTGTCCCGTTACACCCCTATATGCATGCATGCATACACACACACACATACACACATATATATATATGCTATTTAGATTGCAAAACAAAAACAGTATATGCATAGACATAAAATAATAATAATTAGTTAGATTTGTTGATTATTGCACTGCCTTTGTGCATTATTTCTGTATTATTCATTTTTAAACATCTGTTTTTCTAATGCATTTACAAAATATGTTCATGTTCATTTTGTTCTATAAGGCCTTACCCGAATGCACTCTTTGTTGAAAACTTTGGTTTTAAAACCCCAGCTAAAGTGCACTAATACATGCTTTTTAGACAGTGTCGCATTACTAAGCAACAAATGAGTCAGAGGATGTAATGAATGTTGTGTTGTTACTGGTGTTAGCTGATGAGGGTCACGTTACTAAGCAACGGCCAGCTCAGCCTGTAGATATGCATTCGGCTCCTAATGGGAGCGGAAAAGGGGAGTGTGTGTGTGTGTTGGGGGTCAAGATTGCCTGAAAGGGGATTAATATTTTGAGAAGGGGCAAGCAGTCGCTCTGTCTACACTGCTTGTGTCTACACAGTCGCTTATTGTTAGTCCTCTTTGAAGCTTTTGTCATGGTGTTTCACACATTTCCGAGGGCGAGAGGTGGTCTCGGCTACAAAGTACCCAACATGTATTCAAACTCAACTCACATTTTCAGTGTGTAAAAATAAAACTGATTGCACTACTAATTTTTAGGGACCACCGGTGGCAGTGCTTGCCCACTTAGGCCAATAATCATCTTAGTTAATTTTTTATACAGTTGGGGAAGTCATGGCCTAATGGTTAGAGAGTCGGATGCGTAACACAAAGGTGGTGGGTTTGAATCTCATAACGACAGGGATTGTAGGTGGGCGGAGTCTCCACCTTCAATACCACGACTGAAGTGCCCCTGAGCAAAGGCACCACATTTTTAAACAATTCAAATAGGTTTGATTTATTTTATTTTATGCACTCCCTAGTAAAAAAGTAATACATTTAAAATACATTTATTTCATATTAAGTATACTGTAGTTCAAATCTATTGACATAATACTGATTTATCACTCGAGACATACTGATATAAAAATTATAGTTCAACTTTATTAGAGTACTACTTGTGCACAATGCACAATTCTTAATATTAAGCCTAATGTTACTATTGATGAGGTTTATATGATCTCTGAATAATATCGGTCTTTAAATACAAGATATTGAATGTGTACCTAAAGTATATTTGCAATAGTTCCAGTTTAGCACAATCATCAAGTACAAAATTAGTTGTTGAAATTTAGCAGACCTTAAGTATACCACTTTAGTATACTAAAAGAACAACTGCAGAGTATTTTTTATTAAGTACATAAATATGCAAATTTATTTTTAGTATACTTAGAATTAAATCAATTTGAAAAAATTTTTTTTAGTATATTTAATTTTTCACTATGACTGTGATTGCATTACCTATCTTACTCTTCTTCTCGTTTTCACTCTTGATTTCGTCCCTATCTCGTTCCCACCCTTTTGACCCTCTTTCCCCAAACAATTCCCTCTCTCTCTCCTTCTCTCTCTCTATTGATCGACACATAGTGAGCTCTGTTCTTCACTCTGCTGCCTCCCTTTAATCAATACAGATAATTGTCTGCTCTCTCTCTTTGCCAAATACTCGCTCTCTCTTACTCTCTCTCTATCAATGAACCCCCTAACCACCCTAAGTCTGGGATTCCCCCTGTCTTAATGACCAAAGGTAACCTGTTCTCTCTGTCTCTCTCTCTTTCCATCGATTGGCGTGGGAGCGATTGACTCACATGTGTAAACATGGTGTACGATTGTGCTGCGTCGAAGTCTCTTCAACTATTCCCATGTGGTTATTATAGAGACAGACTTTTCAGTGTTTGTCAGGTTAAAATCAAGTAATCCAATTCAAATTGGGAAGTCACTGACTAAAAGAAGAGATATTGGTAGATATAAAAAGTTTTTTTGAGTAGCCACTCTGATCCTGCAGATACAAATAAACATATGAATATTATATGAATCAGGACATGTTGCAGGCTAGATTTGAATCAGATTTTCCCACATGAGCACCAAGGCTCAATTTAATTTTATTGCAAATATAAAAATCTAAAACTTTAGAATTGTATATATATATATATATATATATATATATATATATATATATATATATATATATATATATATATATATATATATATATATATATAGTATATTCTAAATTACTCCATAAGGGAGTGATGTGCAGATGTGGAGATGTGGAGATGGGTCCAAGTTTGATCTCTGTCGGTCAAGCTTTTTCAGCTGGATAATAGAAAATTTATATTTTTTGTATACTGTGTGATTTTAGGGGGGGAAAGCATTTTCTTCATGATGACAGTGTGGTTTTGTTTGGTTGAGGTGTTGGAGAGAGGGCAAGGACGGGTGAATGGTAAGGTGAGATTCTTACCTTGCCAAAGTCTGATTTAAAAATGAGGAATTCTGTGAAGAGGGAGATTACAGGTGATACAGGCCTCATTCCAGAGTGTGACATCCCAGTGGGATCTGAACACATAGACACAGTGGAAAGGAATAGCCTTGGTGTTACACACAATTCACAGGATCAGTATTCATTCTCTGTTGTGAGTCTGTGTTTTTACTCTGTATGTGAATGTGTGAAGAACTATGCAGTGCTGGACCCTACACATCTCCAATGATTTCAACCAACACATTTTCATGTGCTATTAAAAATATAGAAGATACGGAATAATAGTGGATTGAAAGAATAAGAGGAATGTAGCACTTCATATATATTCGTAGGCTATTGAAATATTGATATATTTTCTTTGCTTTGTGTCTCTGTTGGCTCTTTCTTTATCAGATTATGTCTCCTCTCGCTTTCTCTCCTTCTTTCTCAGTCAAGCCTCAAGGATAGAAACCTTGAATTTGAATTTCAGAGGCAAAGAAAGAGAAAGAGGGGGGTAGGGTGGGGTGGTGCTCTTAGGGAGCGGTCGTTGAGAAAGTGCCTCTAATGGGCGTCTGTGCACTCCCCCTTGCCTAGGGCCCCGATCGATACCGACTCAGAGCAATAAAGCTTTCCCCTGTCATCTCCACAGAATACAAAGCAGTATGGGGAGAGAGAGAGAGAAAGAGAGAGAGAGAGATAGGTGAAAAGCTGTTCCGCTAGCCAGACCGATTTCCTATACCCCCCCCCCAACCCATCTACCCCCATCTAACAGCAGTAGAGCCTCTACCCCCTCTCATTCCTTCTCTCCATCTTACAGTCCACCTCTCCTTTCCCCAAATGTAGCACGGGTCCCCTGTGCCGGCTCTGAGTAGGTTTTGATATCTCCTTGCAGTCGGGAGAAGAGAAATAAATAATGGCAGAAGAAACTCTTATTTTAGTTATTATCACAAACACAGAGACAAGGACGGATAGAGAGAGATGGCCAAGTGGGGCATAAAAAAGGAAAGGAAATTAAACAATAAAAGAGGTAAAAAAAAAGAAAGGTATCTGAAAATGGATGGACATACAAAGGGAGAGAGAAAGAGTGAGAGATGTTGTTTAGGAAGTGAAATGGGATGAGATGAGAACGAAGACGGGGAATGAAGTGATACAAAAAGGAGGGGGCAGAAAGCGAAGGAGAAGGGGATTATGGGAGAGAGAAAGATGGATGTTGTGATAAAGGTGGAGGGGGAGTGGGAATATTGATGAGTAGGAATGACAGACAAAATGAAGGGAAAAAACTGCGCGGGGAAAGGTGAAAGGCAGGTTAAAGGTCGAATTATTCCTGAAATTGTAAATCAGTCACTTTTAATCATAACTGCAATACGGTAACTATTGGAAAAGATAGAAAGAGTTTCTGTATGAGGACGGGGGAGATCAAATAAGGATGTGCAAAATGAAATATTAAAAATCAACTAGTGTATGAGCTGCCTGTTTGACCGGTTTGGTTTAGCTTCACCTTTTCTATCAAATATAAGATGGATTCTTGAGTTTAAAAACAAATAGCACTACAGAATGTCTTATGAAACCTGACATGTATTAAAGCTAAAAAATCGAATCAAATATATAAGAAAAAACCTAGGTAAACTAGTCAGCCTCTCTAGTTGACCATCATGACCCGTCCTTCATGTCAAACCAAACGGTTCCTCATGAAAGTGACAGTGTCGGTGTGAACATGTCCGTGTTTGTCCTCCATCAGCGAGTGCTTGTGCTTTTTCTGTGACAGCTCTAGAGTCGCTCCGTCATTACGCTGCTGTCAACCTAATAACATCTCTTCCTCATCTCTCAAAAACAACACTTTTTGTGTGTATGTGTGTCTCATCTCTTTTGTTGTACCCTCACCCCTCCATCCTCCCCAATTCAATCCCTTATTTCTTCTTTTATTGGAAAAAGATGGGATGAATCCTTCATCTTCTCTCTTGTAATGCTCTTCTGTTATTATTCTGCAGCAGGGCTGGGAGAGAGAGCTAAAAATATTATAGACGTAATTTTCAGGCTTTTGACGTTATTTTGATATATATCTCGATTTTTATGTAATTGTTCTGAAATTGTGTGTTTTTATTAATCTGAGGAATAGTAGTTTTCACCGAGAAGTCACTGTAACCAATTGCATTCAGAATATTTCATGTTTTAAGTTAAAAAGTTAAAATAATGAATGTTTTCCTCATGGTTTTTCACTAAATAATGTTTTCTATATAAAATTATTGGTAACACTTTATTTTAAGGTGTCTTCGTTACATGTACTTACTATTATATTAATAATAAATGACGACAAGTCAAGTCACCTTTATTTATATAGCATTTTCAACAAAACATATTGTGTCAAAGCAGCTTTACAGTATCAAATTGGAAAATCGTGTCAAAATAGTGTGCTAAATGACAATAGTAAACACTCAATTTTCAATTATTATACATAATTAAATGCACATAACCCTAAGCCAAAATCTTATTCTAAACCTAACCCTATAGTAATTACATGTGGTTAATTAATATTACTCAGTACTTAAGGACAACTTAAAATAAAGTGTAACACAATTATAAATATTATCTATTTTATTTTATTAGATTATATTTTTTTTAAATATTATGAATAAAAAAGTTATATTGAATTAATTCATATTTAATCAATTAATAAAAAAAAATAATAATAATAATAAATCAATTATAAATATAAAACTTGTAGTGAATGTAATGCATAACAAAAATTACACAAATTAATCAGTTTTGAATAAAGCATCACAGGTTTATTGAAACCAACGATAAAGTCAAACCAGTATACCAAAAATAAAAATAAATCAGTTCAGACGGTCCTTTATAGCGACCAAGAGCATTAAATTGGTGGTACTTTTTCAGCTTACACACATTTCTTTCTACTTTCTAGTCTTATCTTCCAAGTTTTTTTCATTTATTTTCTCATCTCTCTTCATCTCCCCGTCCTTTTCTTTCCCTGTGAGATTTTACTATCAATTCTCCCACTGTGCACTTCTTTTTCAAGTGGCCTGACTCTCTCCTGCATCCACATTCTTTCCCGTTCTGCCGTATGAATTCCTCTCAGCTCCCCTTATTTCCCCCTCTACCTTTCTGCACAGTAATAATGCTACTGATAGAAAGAGGCCCAAGTGTGTGTGTGCATGTGTGTGTGTGTGCGATTATTGTCGTGTCGGGAGTCAGAGGAATCGATCGATGCAGAAATATGAGGGTCTGTGTCAAAAAAAAATAACAACCACCTATTCCCCAGACACACACGCTTTCTCACACACAGCTGCGTTCACACACACCTCTACAAGCCGAAATATTAAACATGCACATGTTCGTTCAGGAGAAACGATACACAGCCCTCACATTACAGGAAAAACGCTCCATTTCAGATAGGAAACTTATCAGCACAGGAGCTGCTCTCCGTTTACCATTTCACTGTCTGTCACAGGGGTAAAAACATACACATAAGCACAGACAAACACACACACACACACACACACACAAGAGACCTTTCACTGCTGTTGCCTGGCAACGTAGGCCAGTGACCAATCACAGTGCAGAGCAGTGTCCAGTGATGTCACAGCTCTGCTGACCAGCAGGGAAGCAAGAGAAAGAAATGTCTGGAAACAATTTAAAAAGAGGATTTTCATCGTTACGTTACGGGACGTGCTGATAGTTGAACAGCTGGAGGAGCGAGTGGGAAGCGGAGAGAATGGACAGTTGTGTTTCTGGAGGTGAAGAGGTGGACGCCTCAGTCTGGAATGAAGAACGGAAAGTAACTTTATCAGCATTAAAGACTAAGACACAGTTGTGTTGGGCCAAACACGATTGCATCTGCAGCGTGAAGAGCGTTGGCTGTGAGAAATAGTTAGTATCTAATCACTCACACCCATACACACGCATACGGCTCTGAGCTGTGACAGCAGCAAGATTGATGGCTCTCTTGAGGCCTGTAGCTCACGCTCTTAAACGGACAGCTGATCAGATAAACATGGAGAGAAGGAGAGAGAGGAACGAACGGATCAAGAAACACACTCGATTTTAAAGATGAAAGAGGCTTGTGTGCTGGTGGATCCCAAGATGTTCCTGCTTGTTCCACGAATGCAGGAGGCTGCAGGTCATCACTCAAGCTAAAAATATTGTTTGCAATTATTACGAGGAAGCCCTGGAAATGGACATCATGAGACGAGGGGCTGGCCAAATGGTCTGAGACCCCCAGTGACATATGCAGATGTGTCTGTGCTGTGTGACCTCTGGGGTCATGAACTTTAACCCCAGCAGCCGCACTGCATACAGGCAGGCTGTCGATGACCGTGAACCTGACGATCTGCTGTTTTTGTGTGATACAATACATATACAGGTGCTCAAACTCTCCAGTATAACAAACGTCTGATTGTTATGTTATAGTGAGAACATAATCTTACAATAAATCAATGAACAAACAGGGTCTTGCATGGACTTGAGTGACTATTTTAGGAGTTTAGAAAGGGGCAAACAGATTAGGAACTAAAGCGTCCGATCTGAGTGTAGGACTATACATGAAGAAAATACGAGGAAGTAGATAGAACTGTAACTAAATTAAGCTCTAAGATGTCTTTTGTTTGCTTGTGTCTGTTGTACAGATTAATGCAGACTACGAACCAGACGTTATTTTGACATTTTTATTATGGTAATATGAGCAGTGTAGTAGCAGTGTAAATGGAGCTCTCAGAGATTAATCAGAAACTCTTCCTAACGTTGATTAGAAGTGGAGCGATGGCGCCTCCTCGTGTTAAACATACAGTACTGCAGTCTCTTAAATCACCCATACATCCTGAACTTCAACTTCACCTTGACTGTGAATCATTGTAGCGGGCTGAGCCTGTGTCTAACATTTTCCGAAGGAGCTAACCCTTTTTTGTATGTTCAATACGCCAACATTCAGTAGCCTATTATTCAGTATTTTCTACATTTGTAAATCTCGTTCTTACTGCTGTAATTCTCTAATTTCCTGCAGTCTGCACTTGAATCTCTCTTTTCCGACCACCTTTGAGACTTTGTCTGAGAGCAAACTAACAGTGATGAATCGTAAGCCATCCGCTACAAAATAATAATAATAATAATAATAAATAATAATCTAAAAATTTCAGATGGAATGTTTTTACATCACCCCATCAACATTATCTTCACTCAACACCCTAAAACTATTATCATAAATCTATAATATACTGTGTGCATATGTATGCTAAAAATCTTCCATTTATAGGTATTGTTATTAACCGTAATTTTTTTTTTTTGTTATTGTTCAGATTATTGTGATTAAATTGTCTTGAATCCCTTAATATTTATGAAGATGCAATTACAGGTGGACAATTAAACATATAGCATTATTCAAATGTTACTGTTTCTAAAGGTTGATGATATATAGGGCAACATTTTGAGCAATTTAGCTGGGCAACCTTTTTTTAAACAGTGTTGCCTGTGCACTTTCCCATTGAGAATGAGTAACAGATTTCTGTCTGGATCGGTCGAGGGCCCTGTGTGTAACCTGGTTGCCCTTTGATGGCAACATTGCCCAAAAGTTGCCCTTTGTATCATCAGTCTAAAGCCCTTCACACACCAAGAACAATAACTATAAAGATAACAATATTTTATTATTATTATTTATTTATTTATTTTATTGTGTGTGTGTGTGTGTGCGTGTGTGAGTGTGTGTGTGTGTGTGATTTAAATTAAAGCAAACAGTGAAAAGTAGTCAATAAGGATCTTCAGCACAAAAGCATCCCAGGATGCAGCTCTGTTCTGTTGATTTATAGCATTTAAGATCTTTAAAATATTTCAAAATGTGTAAAATAATTCAAATAATATTACATGAAACATATTAACATCAATTTGGTCTCTCTGTGGTGTTCTCTGTCGCGGAACATGCAGTTTGGACAGTTTCCCTGTTTCCTGCTTCAGACACGTTACAGTTTTACATCACAACACATACGACTTGTTTTGCTTTCTCTGCTTTGTTTTGGGCTCCTACAGGGTGATTCATGCCCCAGTGTGGACGTGTGAGGTTGGAAAAAAAGTCGTGTGAGCAAGCGTCCTCATTCTGTATTTTCTGATGGAGGCTTGTGTTGATGTACAGTAGAGATACGGCGTGAGATGGGTGTGCGAGAGAGGACTCGTGAGCGACTCTTTCCAGCAACCCCAGCACTTTCCAGCGGCACAACTCTCCCCCTCTTTTCACCTCTATCACACCATCTGCTTATTCTTTCATCTCTCGCTCCTCTCTGCTGCCTTCCCACTCTCAACCTCTTTCATCCTCTGTCTCTTCATCTGACCCCACTCTTCAGCCCACCGATCGACAGGGCTTCACTTCCTCCTCCGTGCGCGCACCGTTCCTGCTCGTCTTCCTCGGCATTTCCTCTTCCAAACACGCAGAAATTTGCTCAGTCAAACGACCTGTGACATACGGAATATGTGTAAAATGCAGTCAACGTTGCGTTCTTGTAAATGTACCTTGTCTACCCCGACCCGCTCTTTACTTGCTCTCTCGGCGTCAGGAAGTGGGCAAGAGGGGGCGGACGAGTGGGTGAGTATAGCGTAGAGAGGAGGTGACGGAGGGAGGAGAGAAGGAGGAGTGGAGAGTTCACCCCCCACTTGTTATCAGTTTGTTCCTCCTTCTTGGCCACACACTGACAGTCAAAGAGACGTGGAGAGAGTGAGACAGAGAAAGAGTGTATTCATGTGTGTGAGAGGAAGAGGACCTCACTGAACGACTGTACACATATTCATCAACATGACAAAGACCGGTCCTGTTGCATCCATGGACTACTCCCATATGTGGTTGCCAGGTATGTGTCTGGAGCATCTGGGGTGGTTGCCAGGTTGGTCTCTCTTTTTTATTTTTTGTGTTTTATTGGTGGATTTCTTTAGAAATGTAGGCATGTTTGAAGTCACTGGACCAAGAAGGTTAGTGTAGAGAAACTGAAAGAAAGAGCTATGCAAAGTTACAGAAAGGCTGAAATTCCAAAATATGCGTCATGAATTTCGGAGTGTTTATTTTCTATAGAGCGATTTGTTTATGATGCTTCGCAGGAGAATTCAGATTTCCGTAATTGCTTTTTTTTTTTTTTTTTTTATAAAAAACTGAAATAATATAAATAATTATTAAATATTCTAAATATTTTATTTGTTTAAATACATTTTAGAGCCGTTATGAATGCTTTTTTAAAATAAGTGCCCAGATTCATGCTGTTCACGTAGTCAGGCGATGATTGCATGTTGCAGTTTTTTCACATTTACATTTATTCAAGCATCTTACAAGTGGAATATGACAAGCGAAACATCTTATGATTCATCTTTTCAGGTGCCACCAAAGCTTTGGGTTAAAATCTGGGCCAATGTAGGACATGTTCTCAGAGTTTAAGATCACTGTCCTGCTGAAGTTCAGCTCAGCAGACAGAGAGATAGTTTCTTGCAGTATTTCCTTGTGTTTTGCAGCATCTGTTTTTCCATGCACTTTGATAAGACGCCCATCAGTCTCTGCTGATGAAAAACAAATCCACAGCATAACGCTTCAAACACCTTCTTCACCATAAGGAAGTTGGTGTTTGAAGTGTGGCCAGTATTAAATTTGCACAACATGTATACATTTTCACACGTTTTGACCACAATTCTTTTTACACATCTTAGGAATATAATGTTTTTTTTTTTTTTTGGCAGACCAAGTTTGTTATTATTATTCATGACTGTTTTGGAGTAGTGACTTAATTCTTGCATTCTCAGCTACTGACCTCTGTGGCTTTTCTCACTAGACTCTTGCTGCCACAGTGAGCTCGTGAAGCTTGGGGGGCATTTTTTATAGCCAATATCATTATCTCATTGTAGAATTTGTAATTAAGTCAATCTGCTTTTCTTTTTCTTTTTTACTAAGCATTGTAAATGAACTGGTGGTTTTTGGATTTCTGTTGTGAAATCCTCAAAATGATGAACATTTATCTGCATTCATTTCAAAGGCACAATCATTAATTACAGCATTTTAAAAATAGATGACCAAAAGCTCTTTGCTTCCTCCTAAATTCAGAGAGCTCAGCTTATCTGACTTTTAAGTGGTTAACAACAATGTCAATTTGTGGTGTTATGTGCATAAAGTCTTTAAGTTATTACACTAGCATTACGTATCTCTCTCTCTCTCTCTCTCTCTCTTTTTTTTTTTTTTCTCTTTTTTGCTGTTTCGTGAAGTTATTTTTAGTATTCAGGAGGTAATGAAATTATATTTATTGACTGGAAGTGTGTAAGGGAACCTCTGGGAAACCCAGTGTTAAGTTCTTCATGGGCTTTCCCCCTTCCTCAGCTCCAAACTGCAACTTTGACTTAAAACGCAGCTGTCTGCAGCTCAACAGATGGATCACAGAACAGGAACTCTTGCTTTTAATAATGAAAATTAGTACATGGTGGAGTATAATGTTCTTTGTTAGTACAGTTTGTGTTTGAGAAGGAGTAAGAATTTATCCTTGAGGAGTGACGTTCCTAACACATTTAATATTCCCTAAGACAACTTGCATTATCATAACTGATTATCTGTCCTTTCAAACATTGTAAAATGGGAGGTCAGTAATCGGCAGTCAGAAGGAGCAAGTCTACTGGAACCCAGACACCCTTAGATGATGAGTATGTGTTTAAATACAAACCTATTTATTTATGCAGTGATAAAGATGGTGATCTGAGATTGCCCGAGTCTTGCTTTCTTATAAGAGATCTCTACATCTTTACACGTGACATTGTGACGTAAAAACGACTGTTGACTGAAAATGAGTCGCACACGCAGGGATCCTGTAGCTCAACTAACACTTAATAGTAGTAGAACGTCCTAGAAAAATGCAGTAGTAGAAGAAACATATATGCTAAACGCAAGCCACTTTTAAAAGTGGTTACATGGAACGGTCAAATTGAAAATTAAAAAATAAGAATTAGGGATTATGTGATTGACATAGAAAGGAGTAGATTTATTTAATTTTTTATTAATATTGCATTACTATAATTTAGGTCGGAAACTGTTTCCAGTATGTGCAGGCGGTGTAAGCATATTTATTTCAGAATTAAAAAAAGAATGGAGATCTTTGTAATACAGAAGTTGTGAAATGGAGAAGTTCGAAATATATAAGAAACAGAACTGTGTCAGCTACTGTATAAAGACTGTATATTATATAGCAGCACCTACATTGATGTGTGTGTGTGTGTCTGTGTGTGTGTTTGTGTGTGAATGTGCGTATTAATAGCTGGCCCGACAGTAAGGGTTTTAGTTTAACACTTTTTGTTTGGCCCAGCCTGAGGGGAAACAGAGAGGGAAGTGAGACATTGACACCAAAACCATCATGCCCTTTTTTATTTCAACTTCATATGAATGATGAACTGCATATTCACTTCATATAAAACCTTCTAATTTCCATAATGCGAAACTGTGGTGGATGTATTTCAAACCAGTTATCATAGACTGCAAGGTGTCATAATTAATCCATTATTTAATACACTTTAAAAAAACACTTTGCCTCTCTGAAGACCTCTAGTCAGCTTATTTTATTCAGATTAATTATGACACCATACTCAAAATAGTCAGAACCCGTGTGTGACACAATCTGAAAATATTCTCAAACTTTCAGCCTGAGGTATCATAGCACCGTTTTACCAGCAGGCCATTCTGTGGAAACCCTTCTAGATACAGCGCATTGGCTGACGGGCCTCGAGAGGGGCTTTCCTTCCCTTTTACTTCCTTTCACCAATCACTGGCGCTGGACCCTGGATTTGATCGTCTGAGGAAGTCGGCAATTCTTCAGCTTTTTGGTGGCTTTTTCACAAGTGACTCAATTTATATGAATGAAGTTTGTTTCCTGTGTAACTTTCTCTGGGATTATTACAGTCACGTTTTAAATTGTACTGCCCCCTGGAGGAGTTTTTAATTATCAGTATCTGGTAAGGCTACAATGTTTCATGTACTTGGCAAGAAATAAATATCAATGAAAATATTTGTGAAAGAGTGAGAAATTAAGGATGAGGCATGAGTGTTGAGGGGGAGAGAGATAAAGAGGATCATATGAGATAGTGGTATATGCAGGTGGGTGATATTATTAGTCAGTCGTTGGCTTTATTTGCATTTTTTCACAAAAGGGAAGTGAGTGTGTTTCTCTGTATGTGTGTGTTTATACATGTCTGTTTGAAAGCTTTTTTGGCTACAGATTTTATAACGCTGATGCTTATAACTCCTTTGTATTGTAAAAAGTGCCGTACAGATAAACTGAACTGGCTTGAATTTGTCAGAAACACACACACACATTCAGCTGTGTTCCGACTTTTATGTAAAATATATCTATGATTTACATAATTCAGTTTAGTCCAGAACTTTTTTAACCTTATTTCTAAAAAAAAAATGGAATTATGATTCTTTAAAGATAGCAGATATTTCAAACACACATTTACTTTGCACGCTCTGCTTCTCACCGCTGAGGGACTGGGACAGTCCCATGGGCTCGTTACAGTTAAATTTGAAGTGATACGTCTGTGGTGATGTTACCATTATTAGTTGTTTGTTGGATTGAGCACGTCTCCAGTTGTGTGAGAAAGGAGGAATCTAGACCTCTACATTTTTTTAATCAAGATGTGTGCCCTTGTTATTCAAAATATAACATATTTGTGTTTGTTACTCTTCCATTCATCATCATCAAAACTATTTAATAATAATTATAATATAATTAATAATTATATATATATATATATATATATATATATATATATATATATATATATATATATTCTTACTGTTGAACTGTGGTATAGGATTTAGCTGTTAAATCATTGTGCAGGGCTGCTAGTTGTATGCAAACTGTAATTCATTTGAACAAAATATGTTAACAGAAATGCATCATGTAGCAAAAGCTAATGACTGAACTCATATCCCTCTCTCTTTTTCACAGATATCAGAATGTCAAAGCCAATAGAGGTTGAGAATCCAGCGGCAGACTCTCCGATGGAGGGCACAGGTATAAAACTACATTATATTCGTATTTTTCACATGTCTGCAAAAAGCCTCAACAAAAAAATATTTTCTGCTCAGATATTTACTTTACATAATAACATTTGAATCACATTTTTATGTGTTAACAACTATCAAAAATGATGAAAAAATAAATCAATAATAAAGAATAAACAAAATTGCTGCTTGGCAACGATTAATCGTGATTAACTGCATCCAAAATAAATGTACATAAGACTGCGTATATGTATTATGTATATATAAATACACACACATGCATGTATATATTTTTACAAAAGTATGTTTATATATATATATATATATATATATATATATATATATATATATATATATATATAAATATATAAATTATATGAATATACATGTAAATACATGTAAATATGTTCAAAGTATATGCTGTATGTGTCTTTATGTATACATAAAAAATATACACAGTACACACACATATATTGTGTACACAAAAACTTTTATTTTGGATGCTATTAATCGTTGTCCAGCACTAAGTAAATTTTACAAATTAAAATGTATATAAATAAATAGCATGTCTTTTGCTAAATTAAAGCTACTTTATATTTAAAAAAACTAACTATATGGACTATCTAAATTAAAACTTAAATTTTCTAAATTAATGGAAATGTTGTCTTCTCTCATTGTGTTTGTCAGACTCAGAAAGAAATGGCTCGGATTCAAATAATCAGGTAAGTGACAGCCAGGTACCGGTGTTATACAGTATTTCATCTGAAAACAGCATGATCAAAAAAATCAAGCCCGTTTCCCTCCAACAGGTTCAGCCAATGAAAATCAGCCCTTTCTCTCTTTCCCCCACACTGAGCAGCAGCAGCAAGGTATGCATGCGACAGTGTTCTTCCTCACTGGCAAGTGATTGTGATACAGATCTACACATATTATTGTTGTTAGTTTCGAAGACCGTTTAAAAGTTAGTCTTTTACAGTTTTTAGATATTATAGCTTTTTTCCACCTCACGAGCTGCCAGTATTTTAATAATCTCATTTCAATACCCCCACTCACTGTCCCTTTCAGTAACAAATGAATTCATCATCGATGATTCTCTGTCACTATGTCTCAGACTAAGGTGGAGGATTGTGGTGAGATGTCTCCCGCTGCTGTACAAACTCCACCTGCCCAGACGCCCCTTCCCCACACACAGCTGATGCTAACGGGTGGTCAGCTCGCAGGGGTGAGACACATATCAATCATTATATGTCTGTGTGGGTTCCTACATGAGCTTGCTTGCTTTAGATGTGCTTTCTTTTCTAACTCTTCTTTTGGCCGCACTCCTTCTCTGCCGCTCTTTCTCTCTCTAGTTGACTGCACTTTTGCCAGCACAGCAACAGCTGCTCTTACAGCAGGCGCAGCTCCTCGCTGCAGCTGTGCAGCAGTCGCATGTGGCCCACGCGGCCAGTCAACAGCAAGCCCAGCAGCAGGCAGCTCAACCGCAGTCACAGGGCCATTCACAGAGCACACAGGAACAAAACGCCACCCCTGTCCCGCCGCCTCCTCCTCCTCACCAGCTTCCGCTTTCTCAGCCAATCCAGCTCACTGCGCAGGTACAGCCAGTCAGCGCTGGGCAGCACACCTGAAAAGTCTTGATATTGTTCCAGAATCAGTGTTTTTCCTCTTTCAGTCCTTCGTCAGAGTGAAACCGTCACATCCTTTCAGCATCTGTTTCTTTTCTCTCTTTCAGGACATTCAGCAGTTGTTGCAGCTGCAGCAGCTGGTCCTGGTTCCAGGACACACTCTGCCTTCACCCGCACAGTTTCTTTTACCACAAACACAGCAAGGGCAGCAAGGTAGCTTACTTTCTATAAGTATTCTCACGCCCTGCCCTAAATAAGTTTCCAACATCAGATCACTAGTTTGCCAATCGCAGTCAATCAGAATGAAAAATAATGTTTAATATGAATTAAACAATTAAACATAGAGATCTGTTGTATGTCAGTTAAGAACATTTCTAATTTACGCCTATAAGAATTTATGGTAACTCTTTATTTTAAGGTGACCTTGTTAAACATTACATGTACTTAGTATTATAATAACATAATTATATGCAAGTAACCCTAAGCCAAGACCTAATCCTGGCCCTATAATAAGTACATGTAGTTAATTAATATAACTCAGTAATTAAATGTATAATTACATTGTAATAGGGACACCTTAAAATAAAGTATAACAGAATGTATTGCTTATTATCACTTTATTACATTGTAATTTTTCATGATGTATCGATTCGCTAAAAATGGTCTGATTTAATTGTAATGAATGTAATCGTATATTTCAGGGCTGCTATCAACACCAAATCTAATTCCACTACCTCAGCAAAACCAAGGAAGCCTGCTGGCCGCTCCACACAGACTTAGTCTTCAAGCACAGGTACATCATCTGATCAAAGGCTGACTTATAAAAGATACTTAAACACTATCCAGGGGAACTAGGAAAGATGTTTCTTTGTTAAATGTAGAAAACTCTAAAGAAAAAAAACATACAACATAAGTGATTAATTAAATGTATGACATTTTCAGTTCCCTTTTTGAAAAAGGGAAACAGTATTGTTTATGAACTTACTTTTGTGTGTATGACAGCTGTAGTAAGACTGGGCTGAATAAGATGTTTTAACAGTAAAATTAGTAGATTGTTACAACAGATTTTTGTTTTAAAAGCATAAAGTAATAATACATTAATAATAAAAGTTAAGCATAAGTAATAATAAATATTAATATGAACAGTTTTCAATATTGATTATAAAAGAAATATTTCAAGAGCACCAAATCAACATATTAGAATGATTTCTGAATGACCATATAATTATAATAATTATATTTGACAATATATTAAGATAGAAAACAGTTTTAAACTGTAATAGTATTTCACAATATTACTGCTTTTGTTGTATTTGAATCATATAAATGCAACCACAGTGAGCATATAATTTCTTTAAAAAAAACAAAAACGTTTGAACAGTAGTGTGTGTACATTCTGTGGTATCATATTTTCATCTGACACTCACGCTGGAGTCTTGTATGTGTGTGTCTGGTTTGTGGCAGAGGGAGAAGGTTGCAGACAGCAGCGTGAACACAGTGACTCCGGTGAGCACTCATCCTGAGGAGCCCAGTGATCTGGAGGAACTGGAGCAATTCGCCCGCACATTCAAACAGAGGAGGATCAAACTGGGATTCACACAGGTACACACACACACACACACACACACACACTCAGAAGATTTGTATTTGCCTGTATAGTAACGTTTGGTCTCTGTTTCTCTCTACAGGGTGATGTGGGATTGGCCATGGGGAAGCTCTATGGGAATGATTTCAGTCAGACCACCATCTCTCGATTTGAGGCGCTCAATCTCAGCTTCAAGAACATGTGCAAACTTAAACCTCTGTTGGAGAAGTGGCTGAACGACGCAGGTAACGGTCACAAACAGCTGCATTAGATATAACTGCTGTCAATCAAACCTAGAGCTTAAAGGGACAGTCCACTCAACTCTGAAAATTGTATCTTCACAAAAGACATTTAAAAGAATGTTGGCAACCAAACGGTTTCAACTCCTATTGACTTGAGTTGTATTTTTTGTTCATACGATGGAACCCAACATTCTTCAACATTCGTGTTCCACAGAAGAAAGAATGTCATTCAGATTTGGAATTATATGAGGATGAATAAATTACCATTTTTGGGTGAACTATCCCTTTAACTTCCAATCAATCAATCTCAAACATGTTCATGTTCATACATTAAAACTACAATTTATGTGGCATTTAGGCCACATCATTATGAAAAAAATAAAATATAAAAACTGTGATATGGCAGTAAATAAAACATTTTGTGGTTGATATAATAAGCATAAGATGTTTTTAATGGTTTACTTAGAAACAATGTCGATGGACAGCACCTTGCCAAGTCCCAGTGCTCTTTCCTCTCCCTCGCTGGGCTTCGAGGGCTTGCCTGGCCGCCGTAGGAAGAAACGCACCAGCATTGAGACCAACGTCCGCGTCGCTCTGGAACGCAGCTTCATCACGGTCAGAACACATCATCACAAGTCCACTGCACAACATACATTACCGGTTAAAAGTCTGGGGTTAGATTTTATTTGTTTCCTAAAGAAGTCTGTTATGCACACCAAAGATGCATTGGCTTATTATAAATGCAGTATAAACAGTAGCCTAATATTATTAAATGTTATTACAATATAAAACAACAAAGTTTCATTTGAATATTTTCTAAAATGTAAATTATTCATGTGATAGTAAAGATGAGCTTTGATTGGCTATTACTCCAGTGATCAGTATCACATGATTCTTCAGAAATCAATATGTTGATTTGGTGCTCAAGAAACATTTCTTATCACTGTTTAAATAGTTGTGCTGCTTACATTTTTTTTCAGGATTCTTTGATTGATAGAAAGTAAAATAAATAACAGCATTTATTTAAATCTTTTGTTACTGTCACTGTATAATGTCACTGTAGAACTGTGGGCAAGTTCTGACCCCAAACTTTGAAGTGGTAGGAGATAACTAATCGCTTCTGATATGAATGTCCTTAAATAATCCTATCCTAAACCACAGTTCTGTTTTCTGCATTCAGAACCAGAAGCCTACCTCAGAGGAGATCCTGTTCATCGCCGAAAAGCTCAACATGGAGAAGGAGGTGATCCGCGTCTGGTTCTGCAACCGCCGACAGAAAGAGAAACGTATTAACCCCTCCAGTGCCACCCCTCCCTTGCCCAGCCAACCCCAGCCCACCTCGCACAAACCCCCCTGCTACAGCCCGCACATGGTATGACCCGGCTTGCTCCCTTGGCCCATAATCCCGTCTCCAACCACCCTGTGCCACAACACTTCTAGTTTCTCCTGCATGTGCAGATGATAATAATCATTCCCATAATGATACATATATCATTCACTCCTGAATGTGGTTTCACCCACCCTGCATTGCTTTGCATTTTAATGTGTATTAATTCATATCTTCATAGCCAATTTTTACAACTAGTCCTTGTCATAATAATGTAGGAGGATACAGCCTCTGTTTCTATTCTTTAGGAGAAATATTGCATTGTTTATTATTTTAACTTTCAAACTCAGTCTTTGGGTCTATCATTTTGTAGCTGAGTAACTTAAATTCACAAACAGAGCACAAGCCTTCCACCAGCCTCTCTCCTTTTTCGTCCTCCATTACTCTCTGTCCGTCATGTTTCCCTTTTGACCTGTGACATCATATCCACGTCTTCCTTACAGATGCCCAGTCAGGGACCATCACAGACAGTGAGCCGTCTCGGTACACCAGGTAGGGCACAGAAGTGGACATCATCTGCTGATCAGAGATACATATAATGAGATATATATATATATATATATAAGATGGGTGACTATTTCATATTATTTCCCTCTGTCATTGACCACTATGTCATCAGTTTGCCCTTTGACCCAAAATGGACCCTCCTTAAGCTCTGCACCATCTCCTGTGACCCCGCCTCCCCGCAATGATGCCAGTCCCGCCCCTCCGACTCACAGTACACTAAGTGTGAACACAGGGTGAGTTGATTTCTCTCTCTCTCTCTCTCTCTCTCTCTCTCAAAACCACACACACACACACACACACATCCACTCAGCACATACTCATCACCTTTTACTCCCTGTGGCTCAGCAAATGTAGGTAACTGCAGTGTTTGTGTGTGTGCACAAATTTATTTTTGTGTGTGTGGTTTTGTCATCCACAGTTCATGGCATAAAAAGAATGGTGACGTTTCTAACTACATCAATGACTTTGCTGCATATTTGAGGTGAATACAACCAGCAGAGTCTGTGTTCTTACACACACATACACACACACAAATCTAAAATACACACACACACACTTTCACATAAACATATTTGTAATTGTCAAGTATAGAAAAATGAGGATTTAGGGCATAAGGTGAATTATGGAAAATTGACCTTGATATTGAGACAATTGTGTATGACGATGTAATATGTATGTGCATATACATAATGTAAATGCACAGTTGTATTATTATCAATTATCAATCAGTATTGTAGAACTTATAATAATTAATTTAATTTAATTTATAAAATATTATTTGCAAATATTTGTTTTGATACTACAAAAAATATATATTACAAATGTTTGAATTAGAATTTTAGTTAGTTTTCATTTATTTACATTTCTTATTTTTTAAGTGCTTTTTTTTTGTCTTTTTTACCATTTCATATTTGTTCAAAAGAATTGGACAAATCACATTACATCTTAGCATAAGGATTGTTTCGAACTGATGCGCCACTGAGGTCTGCTGGTGTGTGGCCTGCATTGTATTACATGAAAAAATGCATTTACTCTGCAAAGACCTGTTTTCTTGCACTGTTTTCTAACTCTTAACTAGGGGTGTAAATCAGATGGTTCATCACGATACGATACCGATTCTCATACCCAGTGATATGATATTTGCCTATACTTAAAACAATTATACGATACAATTTGATATGATATGAATACAGGAGAATATAGATCGATATATCAATATTATTATACTGTCTTATATACTTATTTTAAACAACCATCTACATTTTTATTAACTCACAAATGCAACCAAAAGATATAACATGAACATTTATCTAAAATTTTCACATCCTGTTTCTCAAATGGGACATTTGCAACAAAAAATAAGCCTACACCTTTTTTTTTTAAGAATAAAGAAATATAAATAATTGAAAAAACAAAAACAAAAAAGTGACAAACAAGATCAGTAATCATAAGGTATGACAACAGTGCATATAATATGCAATGTGTAAAATAATGTAAATCCTCATTAGGAAACAACACAAATGAGGTACTCTTGTAGGAAAAAAATACATTAATGTATAAATAAATAAAGCTTTTAAAACTATTTGAGACTTATTTAGGCTAATACTATGGGCTCAGTTCTAAAAAAAAAACCTTCTACAGTTAACCAAATTAGAAGCAATAGCAGAAAATGAACACAATATAACAAAGACATAAATTAAATGAACAGTGCTTTTCAGGTTTTTCAGGCAGATCTAAAAGACATGTTCAACTACAGAAATTTAATAATAAAATAACACTGCATAGTCTTCACTGTATATATTAAATATCGATTAATCCTTATAAAAGTTGTTCAGTCAAAATCTGTTTCTTTGACAGAAGTTTTCTGTTAGTCTGCTTCCACTTTAACGCCTGTTTCACACATACTCCATCTGCAGTGCGTATGCAGTCTGTGTGCGTAACAAGTCTTATTTTGCTTTCACATAGGACGCATTTGCAGTCTGATACTGATCCTTACCACAAACACAACATTTATCCATTATTTTGATTTTCAAATTGCTTACTCACTGCAGATGGAGAAACAGGTGAAACAGGCATGTGAAACAGGCGTAAGAAGGAAAGCACGGATCCAGTGTAGCCAACTGATACACGTTTTCTTTCTCAACTGTTTATGTTAAGACATAGGTCTATCCGACTGCGTTTACTAACATATTAGCCAAGGCGCACATGTAATTTGGTCTGTATTTGTTCGTCCATGCACAAAAAAAGCGGAAGAGAGCTCAGTTAGGCGTTAGCGCGCTGTCGATTTGGCTGTATGTATGTGTACACTTTGGATGTGTGTGGGTCACTGCTAGCTGAAAACTTCTCACAAGCGCTCGGCGATTCAGTCAACTATACTCAACCCCAAAATGAACATTTTGTCATTAATCACTTACCCCCATATCGTACCAAACCCATAAAGGATTTGTTCATCTTCAGAACACAATTTAAGATATTTTTGGATGAAAACTGGGGGGCTTGTGACTGTCCCATTGAGTACCAAGTAAATTACACTGTAAAGGTCCAGAAAATATTAAAATACATTGTCAGAATAGTCCATCTATTATATAGTCCATCAGAATAGTCCCCCCCCCCCCCCATACCTCCTGCATCTCAATACCATTTCGGAAAGATAATGACCTGTATATGGAACCATGTATATGGAACCAAAACCCCTAAAGGGAACAAATACGAGATGGGAGGAAAATATATATTTCTCTCTTTTTCTCTCGCAGTTATATCACTGGGTAATTATACTGTAGTCTTATATAAATTACGGGCATCGGGGAGCCGCTATCATGCCTGGCACTGAAACTGCTTTTGAGTGCACAATCGCTTTTTAATTTCACTTTCACTTTCAAGATTCGCATTCGCACATACTCTGTTTATATGGAGCCACAGTACTTGCCACACATTTTACAAGATTAGATGTTTTGTCAGTGGTGCTCAGAATTTACAAATCATTTGCCATCATCCTCAGTCATCTCTGAGGATGATGGCAAATGATTTGTAAATTCTGTGGTAACTGAAATTGTATGTACTGTATTGTAACAGGCAACCATTAGCAAACATTATTTATTTTCCTTGCCTTTCTGAATATGGATTCATGTTTTGGCCACACCCCTCAATCATTGAAAAATAACTCCATTTACTATGTACAGATAGGTGCAACAGTAACTGTAACAAACATATTTACATACATAATAATTCAGGTGCATGTGTGATAATTGCGTTAAAATGCTCAGCGAGTAAGAAAACATCTTCTGCAAGGAAATTCAAAAGGCACGGTGGTGAAAAACACTTTGTTTCTTCGACAGGTGAAAACTTAATGCTACAGCAGCACTTCTTCTTTGTTTTTGTCTTGTCTGATCACTCAAGCGATCTAACCACAACCTCGCCCCTCCCCACCTCCCAACCATTACAATTTCCATAGGCAATTATTTTAATGATATTCTAACGGGCTGCTTTGTGACATTACAAAACTCTGGAAAACACCGCTGTAGTCCAAACAAGCCGTTCGCTCTAGTACTTGAAAAGAGATTTTTTTTAAACAAAATGTCTCTCTTTGGAGTGGACTTTGAGTTTTGTAACTTTGTAAAACTTTTTTATGCCAAAACACACACTAAACACTGACTAAAAGTGAAAAAGCATAATAAGACCCCTTCAATCGATGTATCGATCCATATCGATGGATTGTTACGGCGCTACTTTAAACTATGCTTCTAAATGTTTTCTCTTTTTCCCTTCCTCTTCCCTGTATTTCTGTTTCCCATTTCTGTCTGTGTGTTCTGTGGGTTGGTTATTTGTTTGTGTGACTCAGGAATATGGTGAGGGGAGTTAACACAGGAATGAACCAAGCTCTTCTTGGCTGCAACCCACTTGCTACTATCCAAGGTTTGTGTAAAAGGGAGGGTGAGAGAGACACCAATGACTTTGCCACCTCATATCAGTCATGTGTTACTGTGTCCTCTCTGTTTGAATGTTTGTTTAAGTCCTTCCACTCCTTTTCACCCTTTTCTCACATCTGCTCATCAGTTCACATGGTACTAGTGCATCCTGTTTAATGCGTAACATGTCAGTTTCGGTGATGTTTGTGAGTAATACTGTGTTTCTCTCACAGCTCTAGCAGCCAGTGGTGGCCAGCTGCCCATTTCCAGTCTTGAGGGAAGCAGCAAGGTGTTAATTGGTGGTTCTGGAGGCCAAGGAGCAGGTCTCCCCTCTTCCCTCTTTCTCAACCACTCCTCTTTGTTGCCCATGGCATCAGGCACCGGCATGGGATTGGGCAGTTCAGCTCTTGCCAAAACCTCATTTCCTCTCACAGGCGGCATGAGTCCCTCCCCTTGCTCCAGCCCCATCTCTTCCTGCTCTTCCGGCGATTTGCTACATAGCCCACACTCGATTGGAGGGGCTAAAATCGAGTGACGTTGCCCAAGGCCAATCACAGGAGGAGGAGAAGGAGGAGATGAAACCTTACCTGTCAACCAAAGCATCTCTTGATCCCCTCGTTCCCTTTCGTTTCCTCTTATTCACACTCTCTCTCTTCCGCTCTCCCACTCTACTGATGCCAAAAATATACAGAGTAGAAGAGGGGAGAGATGGAGAGACGGAGTGGAAGCAGGAAGGAAGAGGAGAGGAGGGAAAACGAAACCAAAAATACACCATGCGGCTTAGCTGGATGCAGCCAAATATATAAATAAAAGGAGAACAATAAACTATGTAGTGCAGTAAGAAGAGGACAAAAAGAGATCCTTGAGCACCAAAAACAAAAAAGAGAACAAACTTTACTGTGTGTTAAAGAACTCTTTGAAGCAAACATGTGGAGTACTGAATACCAAAAAGTATAATGGAACTTTGAGAGACTCACTATGACAAAAAAAAAAAAAAAAATCCAAGCATACCAAAATCTCAAATACCAAAAACAAACACCAAAAATACGGATGGAAAAGCTTTATCCAAAGGACCTGTAAATAGCCAACCGTCCAGGACCAGACCCAGTGACAACAGTCCAGCCATCTCCGAGCTCATCATCTTATCTGCCATGCAATCACATTATTTCTTTCATGTTTATTATGATTTAATTTTAAATATGAACGAGCCGGACTCCCAACCTTGTTGTGTTTCTCTGGTTCTTCATCATTCTTGTCTGTTTTTTTCTCAAAAGTAGCAGATATTTCCAACTGTCTTTATTGAATGTTTCAGTACATATGATCATCATAATCATCATTCCATGCCTTTTCAAGTATATAGAAAGGATTGGGTGTTTGGTCTTTGATGTTCATTATATTAGCACTGCATAGCTTGATGCACTTGTTTGTCTGATGACATGAATGTCAAATAGTGTAATAAAAGTGAGACCAAGCTCCCCTATAGCTTTCACGCCTCTAGTTAAGTGTAAATATTCTCATTTCTCTTTTAATTATTAATTGCTCGTACCTTCCTCATTCCATTTCATGCCTTCCTCACTCACTTATTCTCCCTTTTGAATACCAAAGCGATCCATTCATACATGATCAGTTCATCATTTACATGATGCAGAAAGAGATCCGGGGCCCAAACCTTCAGGAGGCCGCTCTGGTAAGACAGCATGGCAACATGGGAAATGGTGAAGGGGCTCCCATCCTCTGCTTCTTTTTCAAGCCAAACAAAAATGGAGCAAAACTTCACAGCCAGTCAAACTTCCCATAAAGGAAAACCAAAAACGAACCAAGCCAAAAATCAGATGGTGGTGTAAAGTGAGTCGCTGTACAGAAAAAGAGTATCCCTTCATGCATCTCTGGACCGAGGTCACCCAGAACCATGTAGCAAGGGATCCGCCTCTGCCTCCTGTCATTCAAACTCTTCCTGGTCCTGGGTGGCGGGATCTTTGGTGACCTCACTGGACTCATCTGAAGAAGATGTTTCGGGTTCATTTGAGGGTTGGGAGGGTTGTTACTTTTGGTCTTTCGTTCCGTCTGTCTGTTTTGTGGGACTTTCCTTGGCTGTGTGTGTAGATTTGTGTGCTTTCTTTTGGGGAAAAGGTATTCACGTATTTGCGGAAATCTCATTTTTTTATGTTCCTTACTTGTTCCTATCTAGTTGTGTTAGAGACTCTAATCAGGTGGTTGAAACAATACTGTGAAAATTCAGTTCAACAGATAAGAAACCAGGATAAACATGCTCAAGTACATCCAAAGAACCAAAGTCGAGTATAAACAAGCTTTAAAGAGAACCAAATATCACATACACAACAATTTACATGCTCTCATCCACCGTACCGTTGTATTTATATCGTGCTGAAATCTGTAGTCGGTGAGTGCTGCAGGTTCAACGAGGGACGGCTACATGAACTGAGTTCTCTACGTTACCGTATAGTCCGAATGGGTCAGTTAGTGCTTCTTTAGATTTTGTAGTAAATGATCTATGTTATAATGCTTACTAATTGCTAATGAATGGAAGAAAAACATTGTGAAAAGATAAAAAAAAATGTTGATATTTACTTAGACCAAAAATTCACAATTCTTTCTTTTGGGTTTTTGTGTTTTTTTTCCTCCCCCATTTTATTATTTAGATTTTTTTGTGTGTGTGTGTTTCTTTTTATATTCTCCTCTTGCTCGTTTGTGAATTTCTTAACAAACATTTTTTTTGTAATTATGATTAATATTATTATTTATTTAATATATTCAAGATGCTGTTTTGTAGTGGGTGTGTTTGAGGCACCAGATTGTATTCAAATGTAAACTTCCTTTGCCAAGGCGACCTTTCGAACCAAATCCATCGACAAATGCAACCGTTGGTCCTAAAGTGCCGGCCGCTAATCGACAGCGTAGGGGCGGACACTTGTCTTCTCGACCTCTTAGCTGTTCCTTACTGGACAGAGCCTGTGGGAGGGAAACCTATCAGGGGAAAAAGCAGCACTGTGTTTCTTCTGCTCAAATGTTTCGGTAGCATTCATTCAGCGCTGAAGTAACCTTCCAGAGTAAAAGCATACACTGCCATGGCTTAGAAGGGATAAGGTCCTATATGATATGTGCGTACCTGTCTTGCCACTGCTGATGTTAGGGATGGTGTTGCTATGGTTACTGTGGCGAAGGCTACCTCTTGTGACGGCGTCGAGCGCAGTGCTGCCATGAGCCTTGACCTGAAAGCTTTAAACAGCTACAAAACCAAAAACTTTAGGAGAGGAAAGACGGAGGGATTTGGGGTTCCTTGATAGAAAATACAGCGGAATGTATGTATTGTATGATAGCAGAAATGTATCAGTGCTCCATCTTCCTCTCTTTTTGCTCTCTGCCTCACTCCTCCTCCTCTTTGTCCTATTTCTATTCCTGCTTTGTTTTTGTATTTATTTTGTAGCGTGTCTGTTGTTCTGTCTCCTGGTTAGGGGGTGTAGAAGAGAGATAGTTCCTCATATACCTCACTCTCTTAACAACAAACCAAATAGATGAATGCTTTAAAACAAAGAAGCATATGTAAGTCTGAAAGGTGACTGAAGAGCGGGCGGCGACTGTTGTTGCTAGGTGACAAATGTTATGTCGTAAAACGCAAGAGATGTTGAAGAGGAATATAAGGGGAACCCTTTCAATCTTGCGTTATCTTTTCTCTAGCTTTCCTTCTTACCGTTACAGTCAGGCGCAGTTCCGGGCGTCTTAAAAACTTCTCGGTGTTTATATGCAAGTAGGCTAATAGCTGCAGCTTAAGGGAGCGTGTTCAAAGTGTGCGTCTCTCAGTGGCGTGAATCTCCAGAGAATGATACCAAAGCAACACGTCATTCTGAGACCGAACACAACACACACGCTCCCTAAGATCTGTACACAATCCTTGAGTTTGATTCGCAGCGTTTTTCAATTTAAAGGGGTCATATGACGTTGCTAAAAAAGAACATTATTTTTTGTATTTGGTGTAACGAAATGTATTTGTGGTTTAATGAAAAAAAAAAAAAACATTTTCCACATACTGTACATTATTGTTTTTGAAACCATTGATATTTACAAAGCTCATCGTTCTGAAAAGCGAGGTGTGCTCTGATTGGCCAGCTATCCTCTGCGTTGTGGCGAGGCATTTCTATTCTAAAAGAGGCATTTGTTGCATCTATTGGGGACATAATTACTGTTTAAAATGACTTATAGTCTTCGTGTTGCATTGCATCGCGCCACATAAACATAAAATTATGTCGGCATTCGTGATTGGAGAAACAACAACAAGCGCTACTCTACACTGATCCAAACTTGTGTATCTGAAAATTTGGGTTGAACTGTTCTGGAAAAGGACACATATGTTACAACTTAACCACTGATTTCTATCGTCCTCTTTTGGAAGGCCAAACAAAGTAGTTTCACTTTTGCAATAAAACACACAGCATTTCAACAACACGGCGGCGGCATCAACAATACTACAGCCAGAATCAAAGTTATGCCTTGTTTCTTTCCGTGAACAGTTCGGTGGCTTTATGCAAATCTTCCCACACAGTGATGCAGACATGTTGGGGCGTGTTTAAACGAGGTGCTTTAGGGGACGTGGATGAGTCTTAACTTTTATAAAGAATATCTCTTTGGGTTTGAGACTTTAGTCTTTGCAACTTTAGAAAGGAAAACTTGAAATCACATCATATGACCCTTTTAACAATCGGATATGGGTGAAAATTCCAGAGGAAAGAAAAAAAATCTGATAATTTCAAATCGCCTAAGAGAACTGCAAATTAGTTTTTCTGTTCTCGTTTTATTCTATAGTTGTTGTTTTACCTGCTCTCTCTCTATATATATTATACATAAAAAAGAAAAAGAAAAAAATAACAGCTTCAGTCCAAAGGTGTTTAAAAAGATTTTTTTAAATAGCAAATAACTTAAACAGGTCTAGTTAAACCAAAGAGCTCCACTAACACATCCTCAGCTGTTTTCTTTTGTCTCTTCTCTTGGTCACCTAGCAACCCAGTTTCTGAAGGTATCACTTCAACTATCCAAAGTAACATACGATGAAAATAATGATGAAATGTATATTTTTAAATATTCATTATTTGGGGAATAATCTTCATGGTGACGATGATGATCTTGAAGTCAAGACTTGGTATGTCTGTGATTAATTTTTGTTTGCCGGAGGTTAGCGGTGTTAATCTGTCCCCTGCATCTTCTCCCTGATTTCATGTTCGCTGCTCACTCAGTGCGTAAATGAAAGCGCGTGCGTGCGTCATTGTCTGTGCGTGCATATGTTCATGTGAGCGTATTTTACACTCTTAAATCGGACAGATATGCGGTTATTTTGGCATATGTGCGTGAATGTGTGTGTCTGTTTTGCTTGTTGATGTAGGCTACGTTGTCATGTTTTCCCCTTTCCATCGTTCTTTTTTTCTCACTTGAGTTGAGCAGTTCCTTTTTCTTCTCTTCTGTCCTCTGTGTCTCTCTTTTTCTCCCTATGGTGTCAGGTTAGCCTTTTGGTGTAATTATCTCTGAAACCAAAAAATAGTTGACAAATAACTCGCTTGTTCATTGTACAGTGTTGTTCATTTAAAGTCATTTTTGTAACTGAAAGTGTTTCACTCATCTGAATAAAAACGGTAGAGAAAAAGAACTGTGCATGATGTTGTCTTTTCCTCGAGTGTGTGACGCTGTCAGTCCTCGTTTGGCCGCTGGGTGGCAGCAGCAGCCACTCGCTGTTCTTCATATGGATGAATCATCCGTGAAGAGCTTCTGCCTCCACATGGTGCATCAACTTAGTCACCTTCTCTTCCCCTTGCTTCCTTCACTCTCTCTAGATCTATCCGTTTCGCTCTTTTCTCCCTCTTTTTTTCCACTTTTCACAGCTCTCGTTTGCACATCTGACTCATATAGGACATCTGGTCTTTGCCAGACAGCTCGTCCTTTACTCATTTTCTACTCCTATCCAATTTAGACGATTCAAATTTAAGATTATATGTCTTTACATCTGCTACTGAAAAAACAACAACATCAGCCAAAGTTTAACTTTAGTTAGGAACCTAAAGACCTAAAGTTGAGCTGATCCGATCCTTTCCACATTAAAACGTAGTATGTTAGTAAAAAGTTAAATTAAGCAATATACAAGTAGCCTATATGACAAATCAAAAATGATTATTTTAATGAGTTCATAATGTCAGAGTATTTAAGTTTTGTGTCTTTTGTTATTTCACACTTGTTTTGTCCACAAGCAGATGAGTTGGGCTGTGGAAACTGTGCATCACTGATTGCGAGGAGGGATACAACATGTCAGCGTCACAGAAACATTTCCGAAATTTGTCCTGGGTTGAGTGGGTTGGATTGTCAGGTCGTTACAAAGTTGTGGGGAGGTTAAAAGCAAAAATATGCCTGTTGTGTTCACAATGCCACTGACATTACCTACATGGAGGATTTTGTTAGCCCTAGTTAAAGACACTGATGGTCCTTTCCTACTTACATTATATTAAGTCCAGCACAAGCTGCATGTTTCTTACCAGCTTGTAAATACTGGTATTATTTGGAGGCACTTAAATGCATGAAACAGAGTCCAACAGTCAGGTTCTGGAAGCAAAAAAAATCCCCTTAATTTTCTCCAAAGGGGAGTTGATTTTTAATGAAAATGTATAAACCTTTAATTAACTGTTGATTAGTCACATGACATATACTTTTTAGGTTTGGCTGTATTTAAACTGTGAATTTCCACTGAGGATGCTATCACTAAAGCTCGTCCAGGTATCATTTACCACCTAAGACATGTGGCATAAGTAAATGTAATTTCAGTCTGCAGGAGCTGTGAGATGTTTTCAGATTGGTCACAGGATGCGTCAGTCATCTCCTCTCCCACTCACAATCTGCCTCAGTCAGACTGTACCCGCCCACCCACAGAGACAGGTGGTCAATCTGTCGCTTCAGTGGCACAGGTGTGTGTTTGTGTGAGTGTGTAACAGCACTCCAAGACGGAACAGATGACGGTGGCATTTCAGGTGTGTAACAAGAGCACAGTAAATTCCACAAACATGGGGCTGGAGCATATGCTCTTTTGTTTATGTTATTATCAACCATAACACTCTATCTTTGTCATGGAATCCTGCAACAATGATTACAAGCTAAACAAATGCAGTGTGGGCTTGAGGAAATCATCTGACATTTAGTGTTTCAGAGGACATTCTCACACAAACAATCAAATTCCCTTCCTCTGCCTGAATGTTTTCACACCCTTCCCTGAGCTGCCGCACCTGCAGAGCACACACAGTGTCAGAACTATTCAACATATGACAACACTCTTAAACAGCTATTGACATTCAGTCTAAACACACAAATGGTCAGTGATCAGCTCTATAAGTCACACTTGTAACCTTTGTGAGTAATGTGTGCTTGTGATTTACACATTTTACAGGCATTCAAAGCCTCCCAAATGACAGATGACATGGTTCCATTTAGCAGAAACATACAGCATCTACTGTAACAATTTTGTCTAGTTACGGTAGTACCTCTGTGCAACTATTGCGTGATCCCATAGCTGAACTATTCAGTGCCTAGAAATCATACAACATCATTTTATGAATTCTATGTATGTCAATTAACTGTTGTCACAACTGTTAAAGGGTTAGTTCACCCTAAAATTTTACTGATTTACTCAACCTCAAATCATTAGGTGTATATGGTGTATCTTCATTAAAGGGATAGTTCAACCAAAAATGAAAGTTTGATGTTTATCTGCTTACCCCCAGGGCATCCGAGATATAGGTGACTTTGTTTCTTCAGTATAATACAAATTAACATTTTTAACTCATATAAGTCATATAATGGAAGTGAATGGGAATCATGGCTTTGAGTCAAAAAAACAAATACACAATACACATACACAAACAAAACCAAATTAAACACTGCTGCTCGTAATGATACATTGATGTGTAAAGACACAAGAAACTTGCACAGTATTTATATAGTTTTGTTTTTTTTTACCTCTGATTCACCGGAATGTCCAAACAGTCCTGAGCGCATGCTCAACAGCCGGCAAGTGTCACATCTTCTTCTTCTTCTTCTTGCTTTACAGCGGATTTGCGGTGAATCAGAGATTGTAAATCTGCGGTAAAATGAAGTGAACAAAGGACCAAGTTCTTACTGACACGGTCTGGATCTTCGTTAAAAATAAAATGAATCCACAATTTCCTAATGTTGGGATCAGAATGAAGGCAATGCAAACTCTGTTTTCCACATCTTGGCACTGCACAGCATCTTGTTGTCTTCAGACGCATCTTTTCATCTGGTTTGTGCATAGTGGAATACTTTTTTTTACACATTTCTTAATGTGTACAACTTTAAAAAGTTTTACACATTAAGAAGTATGTTTATGTGGAGAGTCAGTGGAGGAGTGGATGATTCAAGTACACTCACATGAGATGAAGATGTAATCATAATAGTTTAAAAAAAAAAAGTACCTTAATTGTCTATGGTGTGGGTTGCCCCCTTCAATGTATTTTGTCTGTTTAAACGATATGATCTGTGGTGTTTCACTAAACACTGAAGAAAATCACTCGTTGGCTGCCGCCTTTGTAGGTACACTAGTGCGAAGAATGAAAATTAGACAGTGCTGTAGACACTTATTATCATATAGACACTAATTATCAAGTTTTACCAATAGAGAATCAGTACCTGTACAGCTGAAGAAGAAGAAAAAGAAGACAGCCAGACTGACTGGAAGAAAGGCTGATGACCCCGTTGAAAAAACATCACATGCTGGTTAGGTATGTTTTGAAGCATGGCTGCTGGTTTAAGCTGGTTCTTTGCTGGTCATGAGCTGGTTGAAGCTTGTCATGTGCTGGTCCTAAGCAACTCAGTAAAACAGCATAAACAACAGTACGGAATACACCAGATAAAAATATTTGATGACAGAGAAAATCCTGAGTAGTGATGCCCAAGTTGCACCAAATTGTTTAAAATGACAGGTAAGAAAAAAATGAATGTGTGTGGTATTGATGCTTAAAGTAGGCCTACATGAGGGACAGCAATACTAATGCAAGCTAAAGAGCTACTGGATATATTGTTAAATGTGATAATATATAACCAAACAATAGTCTGTGAAATGAAACATTTTTTTGTCATTTGTATTTTCTTAATTTGCTATCTTTTTGTTATCAAACAGCGTACTAGTTTACCATACTAGTTGATTAGCCTGCTAGCTTAGCCTATACGCTGTGCAAATGACCAATTATACTATTTTATATGTACGGTTTTTCTGACCCTTGACCTTATAAAGGACAAGTTGTTTGGAAAATGCATCGATGTTTTTAATGATTGACAAATTGCTAACCCTTGGTTTCCATGTCAGAGGCCACAGAAATCCATTTTTGAGTCAGTTATCTGCAATGTAAATATCATGTGACTAATCACTTGGTAAATGTAGAAACAATTATGTTACGGTAATGCTGAGAACATAGACCTAAACCCTTGTGACAATACTGAGATGTGATGATGAGTGATGCTAACCTGCAAAACCGAAAACTTGCAGGACTCGAGAGCACGTCGCTGATACTTTATTCCCTTTCAGAGTTTGAAACGAGGAGCTTTGGGTTACCGCCATCTATCTGGAACACACCACCACATCTTGTCAGTTAATACAGATCCTACGAGCATGAGACAAATACACAAAACTGAGAAGATATGGGGGTGTCCCACATTACACATGGACTTGGTGAGTCATTAGGAACATCTAGTGCCCACAGTATGAATTTGGTACCTACACAGATTTCCTATATTTGTGATTAGCCCACACACACACACACAGAATAACATACATCTGTCATAGCATGTTACAACAGAGGACTCTTCATCTTTACAAACCAAAGCAGAATCAAACAGCTTTACAGTCCTGAGATGTAACTTGAGGTGGTGAATGCTGGATGGATTTTGAATTATCAGAAAATGTATTTAGCAATGAACTGTCTGAACTGTCTGAACAGCATGGCTCTTGCAGCTCTGGAAACAGATTGCTCAAATTGTTCTTATAAAAAGGTTTTCATGTTGTTCCATTCCAGCATGGAGTTTTGTTTTAGGTGCAACAAGAACATTTAAGTAGAAATTTAATACACAGATTTTGCTATTTAACTACTCTAAATAATACTTTTTTTTTTTTTCTTTTTTTGGCTTAGGGTAAAAATTTGGCTGATTGCTATTGCACATTTAGCCCCCTGCTGTTAGATGTTGTGACTACATCATTTGGACCCAAAAATAATTTTTCTTCAGAAAGTGCTATTTTTTTTTTTTTACAGGAAGATGATTCTGGTTGTCAAGGGATCCTTTCCACATTTTAGGGATTCTCAGAAGCGGAAGTCATCATAATTGGGAAAATTTCTATAGTGGTGAAGGGAAAATATAAACATATATTCCCCTATATGACTTTAAAAGAGGGGAAAAAAATTTGATAGATTGATAATTGTTAGAAAAATTTCATATGTGTTGTCACTCTCTCAGCCATTGTATTATAAACACTTACAGCAGTGTTAACCAGTTTTTATTTTTATTTTTTTTCTTCATTTAATGCCAAGGTAGTACAACACAAAGTATAGTGCTATAAGTGTAGATGAAAGGGGTCATGAACTGAGAAACCAAAATTGCCTTGATCTTTTGAAATGTATGAGGTGATTGTACTATAAAAACATCCTGTAAGTTTCAGAACTTAGAACTTTTCATTATTCTACAAACAGCTCGTATTGAAGCCAGTCGGCCAGAATGACAGCTTTAAGAATGTTCTATACTCTATGATGTAATAGTGTGGCTAAGCACCGCCTCCACAGTAGAAGTTCAATGCCTGCTTCGACATCACTGTCTGTTTAGCCCCGCCCACCGATTTGCATTAATTTTAACAGTTATTAATGCGTTTTTGACTTAAATCACAGCAGCATCTATCTGTGAGGAATGTACACTGTCAAACATACACAACTATTAGCCAATCACAGCACTGGGCGTTTACTTCTGAGTCTGCAGTCCACCACGCTTGTTCAGACAGAGCGTTCTGATGAGAGGGGTTAAAACAAAGGCAGTCCATGACCCCTTAAAAGTTTTTGTGTGTAAATTAAAATAAATTTCAAGGTAATGCATTCTGGGAAATGAAGTGTTTTTCCTCTGATGTCCATAAAATTGATTTATTAAATATGATGAAATAAATAGCTAAACACAGTTGTCTATAGTTGGCAAAGTTTAAAGTGGCTATGTGTAAAATGGCAGTTTATGACTTAAAATTATTTTTGAATTCTAGTTCATTTCAATACAACTTCCTGACATTAAATTGCAATTCTGTTTGCCACTGCAATTCTTGAACCCAATGTATAGGAACATTTTATGCGTAATATCTTAAAACCAGTTTACAGCGCAAGTTAATTTTTTTAATATGAATATTCTGTAAAACAGAAGGCCATTTTTGTGCATCTCTCTATCTGTGAAATGTCATGTAGTGATTTGAGACGGTGCTTGAATTACGTGAAGTTCAGCAGCTGGTGTACTTTCGGCAGCAATGAGTAGCAGCCCTGTGGTGACCCCGCTTTAGGCCCGTCATGCTGCTAAATCAGACCTCTGATTAGCTCCACGCCTCTGAAATGACAGCTGTACTGGATACAGATCCATTGCGCTGGAATGAAGGTATGGCAGTATATTCAGTAGTGGAAACAGTGAACTGTGCCAATAGGAAGAGTTTGATCCTAAGCAAGATACTGGAGACACCATCAGCACACTTATGTGCTTAATATAGCAACTGACATAGAGCGAGACATACCTCTCTGTTGCTCCTCAAATATCACAAGCCTGTTACTCCTAAGGACTTCAGATTGGGTGTGCAGCAGCATGGCATTCTCTTCTTTAACTTGTTCTCTTTATTTCCCTCTTGCCATCTTTAACCTGCCCTCCTGTCTCCCCCTCCGCTCTCTGTCCTTGGCAGAGCAGTGTGTGGTAATCCTATTACTCTTGTGTGAAAACCAGCTGAGAGAAAGAGAGGGAGACGGAGAGAGAGGGATTGTCAGGTCTCTGTTATAGTGGAGAGCAGACAAAAAGCACTTTAAGCTATGGAACATGACCCTAAAGACTGAGGGACTGTTACAGGGACGAGAGAGGAGGGGCGCGAAAGGGAAATGATGGGACTCCTGACAGCTGGAGCGCCAAACTTGAAAATAAACATGTTCTTTGATGACAAAGAGCCCATTGACATGCTCTCTCTTCTTTCCACTCTCACAAGGACACACACAGATAGAAAAACACAAGTGGATAAACCGTTTTTCTTGTAAATGGTAATTTTTTGCTGTATTCATCTGTTCACATAAAGTTAAGTTTATTTATCCAAAGTGATTTGCAACAGGCAGTTCATCTTAAAGGGTTAGTTCACCGAAAAATGAAAATTATGTCATTAATAACTCACCCTCATGTCGTTCCAAACCGTAAGACCTCCGTTCATCTTCTGAACACAGTTTAAGATATTTTAGATTTAGTCCGAGAGCTCTCTGTTCCTCCATTGAAGCTGTGTGTACGGTATACTGTCCATGTCCAGAAAGTTAAGAAAAACATCATCAAAGTAGTCCATGTGACATCAGAGGGTCAGTTAGAATTTGTTGAAGCATCGAAAATACATTTAGGTCCGAAAATGACGACTTTATTCAGCATTGTCTTCTCTTCCGTGTCTTTTGTGAGTGCGACTGCTGTGACTGTTGACGTACGATGCTGCTGACGTGTTTTCTGGTGCGCCCAATAACAAAGATAACACGTCAGCAGAGTCGATTAACCTTTCAGTTCAAGATTTTATATGCAGTAGACACAATGCTTTAGCTGTGCAACATAAATAAAAATATCATAGTATAAAATTCGATGCCCAGTATAGCATTTCATATTTGTTCCTCCGCCAGAAAACAAAGCAGACATACTGTGTTATCTGAATAATTCGCTTTTAATAAAAAAAAAAATTAATAATTAAACATCGTGAATTTTATAATAACAATTATTAAACCAATAATTACTACCAATCTACATTTGAAAGTGTGGAGCATGATGCATGAGGATGTCATGGTTCCTCGTTCTGTTTACTCTCTTGCTCCATCTAACAGATCCGTCACTTTTGTGTGCTTCACTCCACTAGGAGGCCAACAGATAAAGAGATAATGAGGCCCTCTTAAACAGAGTACTCTCTCTTTACCATCGAACTTGAGAGTGCAGCAACACTCATGGGTGAAAAAATGCAATGCTTGCTAGCACATATATTTGTGCTCAGGACTCTAATTTCTGAGAAAAATCAGTGCCACACAGGAACACTTCTTTATATTGAGACCATGTACTTTGATGAACAGCAAAACGGAGGGAGGAGAGGCTGCAAGCACTGAATCACCCCAGCATCTGTCTGTCACCCCGATTTTAAATGCTGATCATCTCATAAAGAGGAACAGGGATATTAAGCTGACAGGGCAGGGGAACAGAAGAGGGGGGTTTCTCCCATAATGCTCCAACTGAGAAAAATCACGGAATTACATCAAACAATGAAGGCAGTATGATGAAATGAGAAGAATGTTTTTTTGTAAATTATCTTTTAAAACAAAGGCTTTTGCTTAAATACTTTAAAATTATGTATATGGCGTATCTGTATTGGTTTATTTACAAAACAAAAAGTATTTGTGATGCATGAATTTCACCAGAGAGTGAAGGAAATGGTGTTTTTTTTATTGTGAGATATACAGTCACAACTTACTGTGGCTTTGTATCTTTCAGTGTGACTTTGTTTAACACAACTGTGTCTTAATATCACACCATATGACCATATGAACTTTGTCTCATAATCTGGTTCATTGTTAGTTCATGTTAACTAATGTTAACAAATGGAACCTTATTGAAAAGTGATACACAGTCAGTGTTAAAGTGGAAACAGCTTCCTAAAGTACCTTTCCAAACTTTGACTAGTGTTTCTCCAGTCACTCCCGCACTTTTCTGTGTTTGTGTGAAGCCAGTAGACTTTGTGAGAACGCTGTTGGTTTTACCTAAACATAAACAAAGTGCGGAGGAGAAGGCGAGTGGTGTGTCAATGCATAAACACACTGCATGTGAGAGCCAGAACAGTGAGGAACTTTTCTTAGAAACGGATAACCTTGAGTTTACTGTGCTAAAAGACCTGACATAAAGTCCAGGAGTGGAAGAGAATCAGGAGAGCGGAGGATGTGGAGGAAGAGAAGGTTGATGGGGCTAAATAATGGTGTGGATGAATAATACAAAAGTGAAGGAAACTGCTCAAGGATGAATAGGATGAATCGGACAGCAGAAGAGAGACAGAGAGTGTAGAATTTAGAAGTTAGCAGAGAACGATTTTTCTTTTAAGTTGAAGACATTTCAGCACACTGGGAAACAGAGACACAAGAGAGAAAGAAGTAGAAAATAGAAGATGCAAGTGTGAGAGAGAGGAAATGGAAAATTGTGTGTAAATACAATAGTAGACTGTATTTATTGTCCATTACGGTCAAAGGAAATTGCCCATCCCAATAACAGCTCTTGTTTTCTTTCCTGGGGAAAGAAAACCGAGGGTGTCTCGAACAGATGTGACAGCAATGGATATTTCCAAAACACACACACACACGTTCACACGGACTGCCGCAGCAGCATTATGGGGCTGAGATGCTTATCTGAGGTACGTCTGTTTCCTGTGACCAGAAATGACTGCTGACACTCTACAGCTTGACTAGCACAAATAACAACAAGAAGCACAATCCTGAGAACTCACAGCACAATGACAACTGTTTCCTCTCAAATAAAGGGACAGTTGATCAGGTTAAAGCTCATGAAAGCATAGACCATCTTGTCAGTCTTGCCTTAATGTTCCCATCGCATAGATTTAAGAAAATTTGATGAATTACTAAACATTTCATTCTAAACCACATGAAATGTTGATCCTTAAAGCAGTGTGATTCTAACTGATGTTCTGTTTATATGTAAAGTATGTGGAAGACTGTATTCACACAGAATTAAAAAAGGTAATTGTGACTTTATCTCAGCTTTTGTTTCTAGAAATTCTAAGAAAAGTCAAAATTGTGAGATGTAAACTCGCAAGTGCAAGAAAAAGGGCAGAATTGTGAGGAAATATATTCAATTTATTGAAAACAAATAAACAGGATTGTGAAATATAAACTCAGAATTCAGACGTTTTTACTCACAATTCTGAGTTTACATCTTTTAAATCTGCCCCAACACAATTCTGTTTCTTTGTTTCCACCACGGAAAAAACTAAATTACAAAGTTTCATTCTGACTTTTTATTTCACATTTCTGTCTTTGTTCTGGCAGTTGCAAGTTTAGACTTTTCTTCTCAGAATTGCGAGTGTGTATCTCACAATGCTGAGTTTTTTCCCCTTCAGTTTCAATTTTTATGTCTCACAATGTTGAATTCATAATTTGTAATTCTACAGTCTCAGTTCTGAGAACAGAGTCTGAGAATAAATTCATTATTGTGAGGAACAAGTCGCCGTTACATTTTTTTTCGTGGCGGAAACAGGCTTCTATAGATATGTCAGCCATCTTTGATTTATACTGACACCTAGTGGAATGAATGCAGAATTATAAAACAATTGTTTGCAACATTAATGTTTTTACTGAAAAAGTGTCTGATGATGGTTGGATTATGTTATTAGGGAAAATAAAAAAATTCAGTGCACATTTAAAGATATGTTGTCCCCTGTTTTCTAGCAGTAGGATGTTCTAAACCAGAACAGGAGACATGCTACACTGCTCATGAGAAACATCACATTTACTCAAAAACTGTTCTCCGGTGAGGGATGGAGGAGGGTCCTTTTAAGATTCAGGTGCTCGGCTTTAAAACAGGATGTATGTGCTTGAGCAGATGGATCACATTCAAATCATACAGGAAATGAACATACATGCTTTCTCACACTGCACACTTCTCATTCTCTCTCATGCACGTGCCAACAGAATTCAGTGGGATTGTGGTCATTTGGTCACACCATTCTGTTTTACTGGCAATCTTCATGTAATCATGAGACTTGAGGAAGGTCATGTTATATGTTTCTGAATCTTACTTCTCATCTCACCTTAAATGAATAATATAATGGGTGGTAAAATTAATTTATATAGACTATGTTTTTATAAATGTATGTGTGTGTATGCGTGTGTGTATACAGTGTCTTGCGAAAGTTTTTTTTCACGATTTGTTATTTTGCAGCCTTATGTTAAACTGCTTTAAATTAATTTTCCCCCACATCAATCTACACTCCATAATGATATATATATATATATATATATATATATACACATACGTATATATACATATATATATACATATATACATATACATATATATATATATATATATATATATATATATATATATATAAACAGGTTTTTAAAATCAGCTAAAAATGCATTTTAGAGCAAAGACCAAGCCCTGAGGTCAAAAGGACTGCCCGTAGAGCTCAGACACAGGATTTCATCAAACACTCACATCTTTGGGAAGAGTTCAGAAAATTATTTCTGCTTCACTGAAGGCTCACAGAAGCATGTAGCCTACATTATCCATAATGGAAGACGTTTGGAACAACCAGCACTCTTCCTAGAGCTGAACTCCTGGCCAAACTGAGCAACTGATGGAGAAGGGCTTTGTTTAGACTGGTGATCAAGAACCTGATGGTAACTATAGTTGAGCTTCATGATCATATGTGGAGATGGGAGAAACCTACAGAAGGACAAACATCACTGCAACACTCCACTGATCAGGGCTTTATAGCAGTGTGGCCAAACTCAATCCTCTCCTCAGTGAAGACACATGAAAACACACTTTTGGAATATTGCAAAAAAGCCCCTAAAGGACTCTCAGACTGTGAGAAACACGTTTATCTGTTATGATGAACCTCAATTCCAAGCATCATTTTTGAAGGAAACCAGCGATCTGCTCATCACCTGCAGAGTATCATCCCAAAAGTAAAGTGTGCTAGTAGCAGTCTCATACTGTGGGGCTGTTTTTTAACAGCAGGGACTGAGGGACTCATCAGAGTAGAAGAAAAGCTCACCACAATATAGAGATAGCCCTAATGAAAACCCAATCCAGAGCATTCAGAAGCTCAGATTGGGCAGAAGGTTAACCTCACAATAAGACAATGACCCTAAACACAGCAAGAGTGGCTTACAAACTCTGTGAATGTCCTTGAGTGGCCCAGCCAAAGGCCCAGCAGTTTAACACAAGGCTGCAACTTAACAAAACGTGAATGAAAAAATTAAGGGGATTGAATACTTTATATTACTTGAATACAGTTCTCATGTTTTTAGCTTCTGAAATTGATTGTCATTTTTTTGTGTGCCATTTAGTTCTTTCAGAAATAATGTTGGATTGATTTTTTTCTAAAAGAACAGGAGCAATTACCAAATGTTGGAATCAACATTAAATGCTTTTGAAGTAATTTTCATTATTAGTTTATGTTTACTAATGTAGTTAACGAATGTTTAAAAATGGAACCTTATCATAAAGTGTTAACTTATTTTTAAATATCATTTTTGAAAAGTTTTTTTTTTCTTTCAAGTCAAGTGTAGTATACTATATAAAAGTATCTTGATGTATTATATAAAATGTCTTGATGTAAAAAGTATGATATTTATGAAACTGGTAGCTAATAAAAAATTGTTACCTTGGGAAATATATTGTAGGCTTATTTGTCACTGCCCCTAACAATAAATAAATAAATAAATCCATTATACAACTGAATGATGTATTATATGATACATGAGCCTCAGAATATTTTACATTTTGTTTTGATAGAAAATATTTGAGTGGCCAAAAGTGCCCTTAGAGTTGAGTCTCTGATCTTGCGGGGTACATTCCGGAAATCATAATTCGATACACTAGTTATTAGTCTACCTCTGGATGGGGGTAGATAATTATCATTAAATGAAAGAGAACGAGGGATAATTAGCTCGAAACACACTTGTTGCTGACGTTAACAGGCGCGATGACGCTGAATCTCAAGTTCTCTAGGACGCGGATGTGATGTCACCACGGACAGTGGCTATGGCGGTCTCCATAACGACGCCTCGTGCTGCAGTGACGCCAGCCCCGGCGCTGAGGGGGCGTGACTCAGCCGATGCCCCATTCCCCTCCTCCTCCCCCCGCGCGTGTGGGCGCGAGCGAAACACGACACCCGAGAGAGAGCGAGAGAGAGAGAGAGAGAGAGAGAGAGAGAGATGGGGGAGGAGACAGCGAGTAGTTTCAGACTAGGGAGAGCGGAGGAAGGAAAAAAAAGTCGGTGTGAAAGAGAGAATGGGAAACGGACTGATATACTGCGCATGGCGAGCCTCGGGAGAGTAGATGACAAACTAACACAAGGATAAAATGTTGCGAAAATCATCATCAGGGATCAAGAGCGCGAGTTTTTAACAGAGAGACGCGGAGCTCTGCTTTCCTGCGGTGTTGGGATTGTATCGATCGCTCCCGGGACAGACGGGAAAGCGCTGTTTCGGAACTCCGCTGCACCCCGTCCCGTCCCATCCCGCCTCGCCATTGGAAGTACCGAGCCGCTTTCCCAAATTCAGCGCTGTCGGTCGGGGCTTTGTAGGGATCGCGAAAAGAGACCAGAGCTCGTTCTGCGGGATCAACAAGAGCGCTGATCATTGGACAAAAGTTTGGCCTTTTGGAGACGGGGGTGCGGGAGAGGCCGAGTCTCGCGCTGCTGAACTGACACTTACCCCAGCTCGCTGTGAGAGGGGCAGATAACTCTCACCATGAAGACCCCCGGGGACACGGGTGAGTTACCCAGCATTCATTATCAAGTGCTGCCACAACTTCTGTGACCTGTGAGCTTGTTGAGTCAGAGTATCGAGTCAGGACTTTACCAAACATCAGCTTTATTGAGCAGTCAGCAGTGTCAAACTGGATGAAACGTTACTAGATTCACAACGGACCTTTAACTTACTTTTAGAAAAGTTAACTTTTTTTTGACGATGTATTACTCTGACATTTCAATAGAGTAACACCTCGGTATTTTTTTGCTTGTTTGTTTGGTTTGCATTACATAGTAAATCACAGATGTGTTTATCTCGTGATCTTGAATGGGCAGATTTCAAATATTAAAACTAATAAATAATGCGGTCAGTTGTCCATTCATTTTAATAACCCCAATTGTCACTAGAGGTGTAGTCCAACTCAGTCGGTTCATTCTAGTACTCCTAATATTAACCATTTCTCAAGTTTGCGGTTTTACTTTAATTAGTTAAATTCAAACCGCTTCATTTACTTTCTTCCAGTCCTTTCCGCTTGAACCTGTTGAATGGCTACAACTTTAAAACAGCAGCTTGTACTTCTTTCTCGATCTTGGAAGTATGTCGAAACCAATGCTGTGAATTCCCAGCAAAATGTTAAATACCATTTTTTCCCCAAAAACATGTTCCTCCTCGCACTTTGCGCCTGTAGCAGTAGCACGGCACACTCAAAATGGAAGCCCCGCTTTCTCACCGGAGTATTTAATTATCATGTTACTTTGTTTACAAATGGACCAATTTACACTCGCTCCAGTTTCTAGGGTTTTAAAAATAGACCTTTAAGCTCATAAAGGGCAGTGAAGCCTAATAACACAGAGCTGCGCACTAATGTCCCGTTTGGTGAAAGGGTTGCCTACTTTTATGATTAATGCTTTCCAGTAGTTTGAATTCACTTTAATCACTGTTAGCATACTTGCCCCAAGTATTCATTTGCTAACATGTATCTACTTGTCCAGTGTGCACTTGTGAAGTTGCTGCTGTCCCGCCAACTACAGGGAGTTTCAGTAGCCGTGTTCAGGAGGCCTTTTGTGGCATGTTTGGGAAACCATGTTGAGACTCTCTCGCTTTCACTCCCTCAATCACAGTCAGTTCTCTTACATCACGATTTTCTCAGCGGTCGTACCCCGCCACCCACACAGCTCGAAGTTTCAGGGACTTTTAACAATTATTTTCATCAACGCTTTGAGCACGCCACGTCATTATCTTACCGAGTGTCTACGCGCGCGATGCGTTTAGTTTTGTCTCGCGCTATTGACTGGCCTTAATGAAGTCCGGCTCTGCGTGAAGTCTTACCACTTCATGGTCACTTTCACTTTAAAAACCCTGTCTTTCTCTTCCTCACTAGTAAAGCTTGTTGTATTTAGCTTAACTCTTCATTTTTATAGTATGTAGTGTGTTAAATTGCAAGTACATTTGTTTATCATCTTTTTATTTCAAGAATACCATAGACATCAAGTGAAAATGATTATATCTAAAAAAAAAAAAACCCTAGCCCTTCTTGCCTTTTCTGATTGTGAGTTTGAAAGCCTTGGTTAGCTAAAGTTGTTTTCTTTAATATTATTAATAAAAAATATTTCTATATCCCAGAGACTGTCTGCATTTGTGAGTCGTCAGTGAAACTCATTAGGTCATAAGTTCATTATGTATGCTGTGATACCAATATCAGCCCATTCAAAAACCACATTTGACTTTCAGCTGTGATTTGCTTAGACAACATTATCCAAACTTTTCTCCACATGGAGTGGATTTTAACTAAGCAGGTGCGTAAAATTGAAATTTGATAAAGGTTTTGTGGTTGACCTCTTGACCTGTTCAAAAATACATACTTGTGTTAGTAGCATTGGTTTTCCCGTTTTGCATGATAAAAGTTTCGTATCACACATCTCTCATCTTCAGTCCACAGACGTTGGCATTTTTCTGTATGTTGACTTTGTGGATCTGAACATCAGCGATGAGGTGCATAGACGGGATGAAATGTTGTTTTAAGTCAGGTGGCAATAACTACTACAAGTACCTTGTGGTTTTATCATTCTACGGCTGTGCAGGCCACATTCTGACCTCGATAGTTACAAGGTGAACTCAGCCGCTGAGTATGCAAGCGAATGAGCGAGCAAGAGAGAAGAGAAGAAGATACAGTACCGAGTATAGGATGTGGTTTCCAAGTGCTTCACTCTTTATCAGATTTTAGTATCTCTTCAGTCTGTGTTCTTACCTGCAAACACCCGCAGTGGTATAAATACGTAGCGCATTTCGGTGAGAGAGCATTTTCTCTGAAAGCCGTGGTTTGTTATGAGAACAGGAGGTGACAACAACGTTAGTATGGTGTGCATCCTGATAAAAGTTGTGTGTGTCTGTCAGTCTTTGTAAAACTGACATTATCGACTTCATCAAAAAGCTCTCGCCACATGAATCGAATTAGATAAGAAACTCTGCTCTTATCAGTTCCTCACTCTCTGACTGCCACTTTGCATGAATTCAGAGAATGATGCGCACCTCTTCAGGCTTCCTTCTTTTCCGGGTGCTGTGTGTCTGCACACATAGGCTTCGGTTGACCCTGGCTGATCTCGTTTCCTCTGTAACATCTGAAAGTGTCTGTGGTTCAACTATGGTCTACTCATCAGGCCTCAGTGTGTATTTAGTACAGCAGTATCCTGAATGGCTAACCCTGTAATTTGTGTGCTGCCTCATGAGATGGTCGTGAAGAGTCAGTGGTTAAGATTCCAGCTTTAATTTGTAATATTAGTTTGTTATTTTTAAAAGAGATTGGTGTTGGCCATCAGTGTCAAAATGTATTCAATATTCAGTAAGATGGAACGGTTCGCAGGAAAAAAATCAAACTGTTTCCAGGTAGGGTTCGGTAAGCGCTCAGACCGCGGTTCAACTTAAATCTGACAACGCTGTAATATGGTTTGCTATAAATAAAGCATAAAACAAACAGGGTTCGGCTAATATATGTGTTTGTTGATAGATGTGCTTTCAGGGTTCTCAGTACATTACAACAACAGCTATATATATATATATATATATATATATATATATATATATATATATATATATATATATAAAAACCTGGACTAATCATTCACTCTTGTTCAATGCGAGTGAATGGTATGCTGGAATATGAGAATTTATTCCATTATCACCCGGGTGCTGATAATGCGCGCATGTGCGCGAGACCTGAACAGCACATGTTGATCTCTGTGTTTAAGTTAAACTCATTCAAGCCTTGCCAGTTTAAACATTTAAGAGCCACAGGATTTGAGCTCGCGCATGCAGTGGGAAGATTTGTGCATGCGCTCAACCAAAGCATGCCTACCGCGTGCAAATATTAAGTTTTCTCTGAAGTATTGCGTTTATACGGAGCACCACACATGACATTAAAAAAAAAAAATAACTAGATTGTGCTAAAACATGCACACGATTACTATTTAGTTCCCCTCGATTTGCTAAATCATGCACACAATTTAGTAATTCATTCTCTTGATTTATAAATCGAGTACACGATTTAGCAAATCGAGGGAACGAATGAGTAAATTGTGCGGACAATTTATAAATCAAGGGAACTAAATAGTAAATCGCGCACACGATTTAGCCTACTTTTTTTCCTGCATGCCATGTGCAGGGCTTCGTACCTTTAAATGGACAAATTCACACAAAAATTATGTTATATTTTTTACTTAATGGGGTCACCTTTTTCAGTCATATTGTATCAGCCTTGTCAGATAGCTTATAAATTAAGTTTAAGCAATCATTAAAATAAATTCTCAGTGGGTGTAATTACACCTGCTGCTATTTATTAAAATAAATTAAAATGCTTACAGAGATTCAGCACAGTTGCTAGTGTGATATTGCTTTTAGACAATAGTTAAATAAACAAGAAATGAATATTGAGTAACTTACATTTTAGAGAATACAGCCAGCTACCTTATTATTTTTGTTTGTTTAAGGTTAGTGTTAGTGTTTTAGTGTTTTAAACAAATTAAGTGAATGATTCAATGACTCCCTCAATTAGTCCCTTGTTTTGTTCTTGAGTGAATCATTGGTGTTATTTGAATCACTTAAGTGAACAATTCAATGATTCCCTTATAAAGAATTCCACAGCCAGTCAAATTCAAATTGTTGCATAAATAAACGTTAATAATAGAAACTATATCCCACACAGTCCCAGATAATTTTCGAACCCTGGCACGGTTTTCATGTTGCTTACTCTATTTGTGACCCTGGACCACAAAACAAGTTTAAAGTCACTGGGGTATATTTTTAGCAATAGCCCAAAAAAATTGCCAAAAATCATTAGGATATTAAGTTAAGATTATTTTCCATGAAGATAATTTATACATTTCCTACCATAAATTTGTAAAAACTACATTTTTGATAAGAATATGCATTACTAAGAACTTCATTTTGACAACTTGGAGTTTTTCCCCACTATTCAGATTTTTTTGTGCCCTCAGATTCCAGCTTTTCAAATAGTTGTATCTCAGCCAAATAATCTCCTTTCCTAACAAACCATACATCAATGGAAAGCTATTTTCATATTTTGAAAAAATGGGCACTTAGGACTGGTTTTGTGGTCCAGGGTCACATATATTCTACATGTTTGCCTGTGTGTTTGTGAGTTTGTCCTTGTCATGCTCACTAAGCTTGTTTCCATGTAGGTGTAATAGATGGTTCATTTGGAATAACTAGCAGCCTTTTATCACTCGTTCACATTGTCACACAGGAGACCGTGTGCTCCATTTTAGTCAGTGTTATGCAGCCGCCTCAGTTGTTCAGGTCTCTCTGGAACCAGTTCAACATCAACAGGCATTCTCTCTGTTTACATGCTTAAGTATCCTGTTCGGCAGCATGTGCGTGTGTTTGTGCGAGACAGCCACCGAGCGAACGTGTTTTGTATTTTCCGAACTGCCTAGTTTCCCATCAGGCCCATCAAACAATTGTGCCATCATGCTATTTCTGTGAACGCCTGTAAATGTCACACACATAGGCAGGATATTTCGCTGACATTGAAGTGTGAGACCGTATTAAACGCTGGAGCAGTAAAGTCTGTACTTTTATTCCTACACCGCTCACCTTGGGAGCACTTGTACCTCGATTTGGGAGCGTCGGGAATAAATGTTTCACTGGAAGTGTACGGATGGTGTATTTCTAGGGATGAATGAGGTCCTTTGGGGTTGAATAGTATTTTGTTTGTTTTTACCCCTGGAGAACAATAATGATGTGTCCACCGTCGGGGGAGCACAGTGGTTTGTGTGTGTTTGCCATGTCAGTGGGTTACGGGGGCAGTGCAGAATACGAGCGAGAGCGTCCATGTGTTGGAGTCATTTATGGACTGACAGAAGCACAGAGGCCCTTGTGTATGATCGGGGGGAGGGGGGCAACATGTGTGTGTATGACCCTGACCTCGTGACCTTCCATAGCTGCACCCCTAACCCTGCATTCCAGCACACGCCCCTGTCCCCTCCGGTCACATGCCTCGCAGCCAATGGCACAAGGGCCCGATGCCATCTCCTCAACCACATATGATACTCTATGAACCACGTCAGCTTGGTTTCATTTCCTGATCTAATTTCCTAAATTCTTCTGTGTAATTCCCCATTTCTTCACATCAGAAGCACTACAGATGTACAATATTTGATTAAGGTCAGATGTCATCTCGCTCTCACTTTCCTTCCCTTCTGTTCTTCCTCTTCAAGCGTCAGGAGAATGTTAAACATTCAACGCAAATGTTTTGTGCGTTAAACAAAGTTGTAGCGCACAAGAACACGTTGATGATTGAAATGTTGTGTGGAAAGAATAGTTTAACCGATGCTCTATTATGTGGTTTGATGGATATTTGCATGTCTTTCACAATAGCATACCTCACATATCCGAAGAGCCTTCAGTAGGATGTTCATTAACATGATAAACCACTGAAGATGAACTTAGAGGCCTTTATGAAAGCATGTAAAGATGTGTCAGGGTGCCAGTTTTTGGGTTTCCATTTAAGCACAGAACAACTGAGCTTTGATTTTTCTGATTACATAAGTTTGGGGATTTTCAACCAGATTCGTATTGGTAAATTGTCGGTAGCATATGTAAATGAAAAGTGTGTATTCTTTCTCCTGGTGTAATTGTCAGCTTAAACACGTCATCTGGTGGATTTTTGACAGGTCCAGGGCTTTTGTGAAAATTACTGTACTTTAGCATTTTTATATTCTCACTCACAGTCAGCCGTATTGAGCCAAGTGCATTATGGATTAAGTTTCACAACCATTTTGGCAAAGGGGAATGCCACAAGCCATCTTGGTGTCCACAGCGGCGAATCACCTTTTTAAGTGCCATAAAACAGCAAAAAAAAATTACACTGTTATTTAGAAATACTTAAAAATAAACTTAATATTATAGTATTATTGCAGATTCTTTAAACAGAAATGTGTAAGATAATTGGTTTCACATGCACTTAAAACAACTTCCTTGTCTAAACAGTCACAATGTCTGATAACATATTCTATAAAAAAAATACCCTTTTCAAATATAATTAAATAAAAAACCTTTGATAAAGTATACATTTTTTGTATGTTTTTTTTCTTCTTTATTTTTCTTTTCTTTATATTTGTGGCAAACCAAAAAATATAGTTTTTTGACTGATGGTGGCATTGTTTCATCTAATCTCGTACAACTCATTGTTTTGTTGATGATAATAATAGCAGAGTTAGATAAAACAAAAATGGCAGATAAAAGTTGACATATCTTTGCAACAATTTTTTCCTGACTTTTATTATAGGTCTGTCTAGGGAATATAAATACTACTTCTCAGTTGTTATTATTTCAATCTGCACCTGATCCCTTTAGAAACAAATATGATTTATTAAATAAATAAATATGTTCAGCATTTTATTGAACTGATGAAACCACGAAAAATGTCATTTTATGGAAGTCAAAAGTAAAATCTCTTATCTTCTAATATCCTTATGCCATCTGCTCCTAAAGGCTGCGCTTTCAAATATGTATGCCATCTTTGATATCTAAGAAGGCATGTCATGCCAACCAAATACTTGCGAGGGCATTAAAACATATGGCTTTATTGATATATTTAGCAAAACCCTGGTTCACAAGCTTACAAAACAGCATATCAGGACTTGGTTAATCCTGTTACATTACCTTCCTATATTCAGTTTTTAGAAGTACTCCAAATAATCTACATTGATATTTAAATGCTCACTATCAATTGCTACTTTGACTGTACCTATGAAAAACTAATGTCCCAGACTGCATTGCACAGCATAATAGCTAGGCAGAGAAGTACCATTCATTCACAAACTCTTAAGTAGTTTTTTAATTGATCATTTTTATTAAATTCTGTGTCTGTGAATGTTAATGTTTTTTTAATTAGACGCTAAAGGTTAAGTGACCTTTTCTGCTGATTTTAAACATCTCTTTCCAACCACTGTTTACACTTCATACTGTAGCTTTCCATTACACTTTCAGAGAAACCTCCATTAGCCTTTTATTAGACTTGCACATAATTGCACTGCACAAAGAGAGTCCGGACATCTGCTTTCACTCATTTAGGACGATGCAGAAGAGCCACAGTCCTACACACTATATATATATATCGAGCCACGTTTATTGATTTTGAATAATGGACAAAGTGTTGATATTGACGGACGTGCCATTGACATCCGATAATAGGGCGATCTTCTCATGGTTCAGCAAACACTCACTCTGTTAACGCTGACACACATGCTCTCACACTGGTTTGTTTTGCAGAAAAAAAAAACGTGGACCTCCCACATTCCTGCTCAAAGCTTAAATCACTGCAGCCTGTGTGGCATTACTCATTCCAGGAAAAGCATTCTGCCAAACACACACACACACACTCATTTACTCAAGCACTAACTCTCACACATCGAATCACATTCTTGGAAAAGCGTGCTTTTTTTGGGGCTTTCTTGAACACGGATGCTTCAGACATGGACATAGATAGCATTCCACAGATGCTGAACGAACAAAAACGTTGAACGTTTAGGTTATGTGTCTTAGCATGACTTCATATCTTTTTCTCAGTGCGATTAGAGCTTGCACTATGTTTGTGGCTGTGCTTCTCTCTGTCACGCTGTACTTAGCTGTTTTCCTGACACTTTTTGTGCTGATCCAGCTGCTCATTAGAGCTCAGCTGCTGTTAGATGTGTGTTCTGGGTCCAGACTGTCATCAGGAGCTTCTGTGCTCGAACCTGATGAAATGCAGCGTGCCCTGCTGTGAAAGAACATTGCTCTGTGTGTGTGTGTGTTGGGAGAGAGAAATGTAATACAGGTACTTTACAGAGGCTGCATTGTCATGAGCGTGACTCAGTGCAACACCTGGATTGTGTGTCTGTGTGTGTGTGTTTTTCTGAGTGCAACATCCAGCGACGTTGAGACGTTAACGGATGTTAAGTGCTGGTCATAAGCACTTCAGATAAGGAGCATTTTGCTCACACTTTGTGAGACTGTTTCCTTTTTCTCTGTCATCCACCTTTGACTTACTCCCCATGAATCCCTGGATGTTAAAGCATGTTGGAGGTGTTTTGATGTGTTGTGATGCTGCTATAAGGTGTGTGTGCGTGTGTGTGTGTGTGTGTGCGTGTGCGTGCGTAGGTCAGGGTTCGCCTATATTGTGTGGTCCACATGTCCCATTAAATATACAATGCATATACAAATATAAACAATGTATTAATGAAAATGTAAAAAATAAATAAAAAGCACTAGGTTTAGTAATATAATAGGGACGATATACAAAAGATAATATATTTATATTATAGACTTAAAGATAATAATACTTTAATGTTTAGAATGTTTTTATGATATTGTATTTATTTATAAAAATATTTCTGTATTTAATATTTAAAATAGATCATATTTTAAAGGTTTATTTATGAAATGTTTAAATATCAGTTTTTTCATGTTTTTTATATTTCATAAAATTTAACTAATAAAAAATAAGTAAAATAGACAATGAATAGATTTCAGTAGAAAGTCTTCACTGTGAGAACAAATGTAGAACAAGGAAAGGAAAGAATTGTAACCAAGTTATAGAATTGTTTTATTTTAACAATAGCATTATGGCTAGTTTAAAAATGTCAGCAATAATATAAAAAATGATGTCTGTGTTATGTCCTCATTTAGCTAGGTAAACATGTCTGTGTATGTGTTTGAGTTTGTGATAATGCTATTCAAATAATAATGAAAGTCAGTGCGCACACACTTTTATTCATTATGTACACGGATTAAACCTGTGTGTGTGTGTGTGTGAGTGTGTGTGTTTGTGTGGTCAACTGCCGGGAATTCAAATGCTGTCTGGCGCCACTTTAACACCCCACCCCACCCCACCCCTTCTCCTCCGTACCCCGTTCCCTTTCCATCTCTTCTGTGGAATGCAAGATCATGTTCACTCTCTCTCTCTCTCTCTCTCTCTCGTTTTCCCTCTGTCCTTCTCTTCATGCGCTGAAACCTGTTCAAGAGCTTGCTGGAGTTTGTTCTGAACTTTGAACCAGTTTGTCATCAGCATTTACGGCACTCACTTTCTAATTCATCAGTTAGGGTGTGTGTGCGTTTAGTGAAAGGAAGGTCTGTGTGTGTGTGTGTGTGTGTGTGTGTGTGTGTGTAATGTATTGGATATAAGCAGGCGAGTGTGTGCATGTGCACCTGTGCACTAAGTACTGTTAATCATATAAAGGCCACGATGGAAGACAGGTGGAAAATGTTTTCAGAGCTGCGGGGAGAGGACATCCTTCCCTCACGTGCCGCCTGCTTGTCGTGTAGACACTTTGTTTGAGTTGTGATATTTTGTTACAAGTTCAAAGAAGGCCGACTGGATTTTAACCCAACTCGCCTTCAGTAAGACTATATTAAATAACATAACTGTGCAGATACAAGTTGCCAGGTCTGAATGTGAAACAAGGTTCAGTAGGTTTCTCAGCTACACCAAACGTCAACTACACCAGAAAATGAATAGTGGAAAAAAGAATATTAATAGTTTTTCATTTAGGCCTAAATATTTAAGCATCAAGTGTATCTAAAATGAATACATAAAGTTGTCCTTCAGTTGAAAAGTTAAGTAGTCTTTCAATTTGAATCTGAAGCACTGCAACAGTTCAGTGTTTATATATTTATATAAAATTCCCGCCCCTGGCTTCATGCTATTGGTCGAGCCATTTTTGTTGTGTTGCGCTGGATTGGATGTAAAAAAACAAAAAAAAACAAAAAAACGGCACATTCGCAGCCATTTCAAGGAAGTACTTTGAGTATTTTAATATCGAAAAATGACACTCTTCAGATCTAAAGTGCCATTGGAGTTTTATCACACACCTCTGACACTTCCACAGTCAGACGAGATGATATTGGTGCTTGACATGTACTCTATACTTGTGTGTGTGTTCAATGATGAGTTTTGTATTTCATAGGGAGGATGTGTGTGTGTGTGTGTGTGTGTTGGTGTGACTGAAAACCTTTTAAACCATCGATTACACCTCCATCCCTCCACTCCTCTTACACACACACACATAACCTCTCTGTCACTAATCCATGCTGGAATACCCCAGTGGCATCTCATCTTCCATCACTCTCTCTTTCTCCGTCTTTTCCCTCCATCCCTTTCTCATATTTAGGCTGGGTGTGGGTTGCACAAGCTTGTGAGTATCTGAGTGACTTTTAAGGCCTAGTGGACTTGCTGTGTCATCACTGTACGCAAGAACACAAACCATTCAAGCTCTTAACGCTGTTCTGCTCTGTCTTTTGACGTATGGCTGCGTTATGTCTAGTGGTACTGAATAACGCATAACCGCCTGGTGTGAGAGTTGCAAATGTTAATGGTGTCTTCACTAGAAAGTCAGCTGTCCGTTAGCTCTGTTATTAGTCTTTTCATTCATTATTATATTCCCTTGGTGTCTGTGGCCATTCTTGTAAAACAGCCCATCTTCTCTTTGTTTTCACACGCTTACTTCTGTGGCTTTGGGTGATGTTGATATTCTGGGCTGTAGATGACATCAGCTATAAGCTGCTTGTGTGTGTGATCTCTGGCCAAAGTGCTTGCCTCATAATTGTTTTAACTGTACCATATTTAGCCTCAGACATGGTTTGGCTGATTATGCAATGCTCACAAATGCTCACACGCGCATGTGGGCCAGATTTTAAGGGACGCGCTCGATTATTCTCTCTCTAAAGCGGTGTAAGGCAGCGCAGGGCAGCTCAGGGCTTGCCTGCATAACAGTGTGGGATTGTTGTTTTAGGGGATTAGGGTTTATAATGGATGGGGACAGAGACGAGAGGCCCTCAGTTCAGCAGTCACAGCAAGTCAGAGGAACGCTTGCCCTGTCTTACACTTTCTCAGATGAGGGCTTTGTAGATTAAAGTGGCATTTCTGATATATAGTAGTTTCTTCTGCCCAAATGTAATACACAGAGACAATTATGAGTCAAATTTAAAGTATAAGTGAAAGTTTGGGACAGAAGGGTTTGTGAAAAGACCTTAAGATAAACACATCTCAGTCATAATTAAAAAAGGTTAAGAATTATTAATTTTATAAATTTAAAAATATAGTTTTATATTAAAAAAACATATGAGGTGGGAGTTGCATCACTTGTCATTTTACCCTCTGTACTAACTTTACCTTTTCATAAAAAAAAATAAAAAAAAGAAATCTGACTTTATACACAACCATGAGGGTCTGCAAAGGTCTTCTGAATATTTTTCAAATATTATCAACATTTTATCAAAATGGCTTCACTGCTTTTCTAAGAAATAATAATGAAATATTATGCCAAAGTATGAATTGCATTTATATTGTGCTGAAGTACATTTAGACAAAATAAAAAAGAGTATCATGTCATATGCAGAATGTATAGACAGGTTTATAATACACTACTGTTCAACAGTTTAAGTAAGTTTTTTTTCCCCTCAGCAAAGATCAAAAGTGAAAGTAAAGACATTACATTTGTTTTTGTTTGTTTGTTTGTTTCCTCAAATTAAATGCTGTTCTTTTGAACTTTATATTAATCACAAAATCCTAAAAATGTGTCAGAAATATTAGGCAGCAGCTGTTTCCAGTGCTGATAGTTAGAAGAAAACAGTCACAGAGAATGCTTTCTGAAGGATCATGTGACACTGAAGACTGGAGTAATGACGGCTGAAAATTCAGCTAAAACAACAACAACTCAATTCATATTTCTCAATGTTGCTGTTTCACTGTATTTTGGATCAAATAAATGCCTTTGTGAGACTACCAACAACTGAAAGGTAGTCTATAAGAATAAAACACTGAACGTATTGTGTTAATCGTGCACACATATTACGACTGAAATGTAAACATTTGCAATTATAGAAATTACACTTCACCTTTAAACGTACAACAGGTTTCCACCTTTGGCATTTAAGATAAGACCTGATAAGTACTTGATCGATCACTTGTAGGGAATTATGAAAGAAGGAAATCCCGGCATTATAGACTAAACTAACGAAGAAGATCTGAAAAAAGTTGTGTGCCACAGACCACCTGAAACCAGCTCGACTGAGCGGCCATTTTGTGCTGATGTGTGATGAGAGTTATTAGGTTTACCCTGTCCTGCTGCTCCGAGACTGTGTCTTATTTCTGTGTTATCTCACAGCTTCAGTTTGCAACCTTGTATTTCTGTTGCTGAATGCGTGTGTGTGTAACAATTCATAGAAAGATTGTAGAGCCCTTTGTAGCACTTCGTGGAAGATGTGTACTTGTGTGTGTGTGTGTGTGTGCATGTGTTTGGATGACTCAGCAAGGTGTGTGTTCTGAGAAACGTGCACTTCCATTGTTTCTGCCCACTGGTACTGTAACTCAATGCCAGCTGCCTCAGAGTGTGTGTGTGTGTGTGTGTGTGCGCATGGATGAAGCACTGTTAGGGTAGATGTGTTTTTGGATGGGATTCCCCTGGGTGGAGTACGGTCCTACTATTTTCCATCTCATATTGTGTGTGTGAGTGGCATGAGTGTGTAGACGTTCAAATACTTACACATATTTATACACCCATTGTGTAATATCATATGTGTATTGTGTATTCACTCACATATATATTTTAGTGACAATAAAGTGCTTTGATTAGACAATTTAACTTCTTATCTCTGTCCAATGAGCTACACTGTGGAAGTGTGTGTGTGTATGCTCATTTCCCCATTACATAACACACCAGCAATAATCAAGAAGTTAGAAAACTGACCAGTCTCGGGCTCTCCCTTGTTGTAGTGATAACCTGGTCAGGAGGTTAGCACTGTGATTTAGCTGATTTGATAATAATGAGACACCCGTATCTATGTCTTCCCAACAAACTCTGTTTGAAAGTTGCATTAATGTAATCTCGTTTCTGTGAGCTAACCTTTAACCTCACTATTTTAGGAACTGAAACATTACAGACAGAGCAGTAGTGTTAAGAACCACAAATCAATTCATGTTGCAGCTGGTTTGCTTTAAAAGCAAACACTGGTTGATTGAGGGTCGTTGACTTTGTCAGAGGTGAGTGTTACGTGTGTTTCAAGTGGAATCCTGTTTAACAGAGCTGAATCTGTTGCTATACGAGTCCATGTGTTGATGATGATGGTGGTTGTTGTTTTGATTCTGTACATCCCAGTAGCTGCTGCTTGTTGCTGTGGTGAGACACAGTGTGTTTTAGAGGAGTGAGTGAGTGAGTGAGCGTGGTTACATCATCAGTGTCTTGCATAATGCAGCGGCCTTTATAGCTCTATCTGAGGAGGGTAATCTGTCCCTGGAGGCAGAGAGACAGGGTGAGAGACGGGGGGACTGGGACACAGATACAGACAAAAACCAAGGGAGAAATGGGGGACCAGATAAAGACACATTGTTTTTGTTTGTTAGTTTTGATACGTTTAGTTTCGTATTTCTTCATTTTGTTTTGTTTATTAGTTTTGCTTGGGTTTGTTGTTCCATTTGTTTTTTGTTTAATTATATTTTTGTTTTGATGTTTTGGTTTGCTTTTTATCTTTGTTTCTTTTCATTTTTTTCTATTTGTTTAAAATTATTGTAATGTGATTTGTTTGCCTTTATTATATTATGTATTATTTAAATAATTACATTTAATAAAATTATTGCCGGCACCTCATTTTAATAATAATAATAATAGTAATGATGATTATTAGTGTTTTGTGTCACTGCTTTTGTTGTGTGTATTGATGCAATATCAATCATGTTGCTCAATCACACCAATGAAGTACTTTGAATTTGAGTAATGGGTCAACTAGTGTGGAGAAAGAGAGATGTGGGACAGTGAGAGACGGGGGACTGAGACTGAAGGAAGGTGATAGAGAGAGTGACACAGAGGTAGCTGATTAGAGATAGAGAGATGGATAGTGATCATGAGCGAAAGACAAACAACAGGATGAGAGGAAGATGGAGATGGCTGTAGTGAGGTCTGGACCCGAAACACTCTGCCCTGATAATTCAATCATTCCCCTGCTGCGTGCATATATGTGTGTGTGTGTGTGTGTTTCTCCATCCATGGACAACACTGATCCATACACACACACACACAGCTGAAGATAAACCCTGAATATCTAGACAGGCTGAAGAGACACTGCACTAATACAGTGTGTTCAGACACACACACACACACGGTGGCGACTGTAATCCACGTCTCCTGTGGTGTGAGTGAGGTGAGTGTTATGTAATGACGAGCAGCAGGACTTTAATCAGCTTGAGCAGATCCATTTAAGCATCTCTCAGATACAGAGCACAGCCGTCCTGCTGCTTACCACCACACCACCACCATCACATAGAGACCGTCTGCCCGTGTGTGTGTGTGTGTGATGGTGACAGGCGGCATCTCTGCATGTCTCCCAGCCTTGTACATGTTTACCGTTGGACACACACACACACACACACACACACACACACACACACACACACACACACACGCTGTGTCCTGTCCTCTGTCCCCTCTCTCCCACAAACACACACAGGGTCCAAACTGAACACTTGGAAGTGCCAAATGTGAGTAAAAATTGGCTTGGGTTTGTAAATAAAGTTACTTGCCAGTTGTGAGGAACTACCAGTTTTAAAGAAATGCAAGTAATGTGAAATTATTTTATACATATAATAGATTCTAAAAATGAGATAGATTATTTTTAGTGTATACACTAAGAATATATGTTATAAACAAACCAAAAAAAATACAGTATATGGTGTATATTAATTAACCTTTAATTAAAACATTAATATAAAACATTAAAAATTAAATACATTTGTATTTATAAATCACATATTTATTGATATACATTTACATTTTGTAGTGATTAAAAAAGAAAGAAAATTCTAATCCTAATTGCCATTAAACTTTCTCAGTTTACCCGCTATTAACAGATGAAACAACAACAAGGACATTTTGGACCCTGGACAAACACATAACACACACACTTCCATACCTCTCACAAAAGATTCCCACCAACTCCAAGTGTTACAACTGTGTTACTGGGATAGAAACACTCGTATCCCTCTCTCGCCCTTTCTCTCTCTCAGATTGTTCACAGATGTGCGGCGGTCTTTTCCCCCCACTATCTAAAATTAGAGAGGTAGAAGAATAGCAGGAAGAGTGGGAGAGCAGGACTGATGGAGGTGAAGGAAGGAGGGGTGAGGAATGGGGTGATGGAGATAAAGAAGAGGGAGTATTTTTGGCCGGTTACACGTCATACAGACGCAAGTCAGACTGCCGTACACAAACAAAGATGAGGAAGGTGATAAAAGCGCTGTGCTCTGACGGGAGGGGGTCGCTGTTTGTGTGTACACTCGTACAGAGGTGTTGACGATGTCACTCTTAACCATTTCAACGACCAATTTAACAGGACACCATGTGTGTTTATTACAATTGAATGATATGTTTGCTTTTAGCCAATCATTGAAAACTGTTTCTGAATGTCCAAATACCCTTTTGGGCCACTGTTTATGCAGCCAGACTGTACTCTACTAATGTATATTTTATTAGAGAAAACAAATGTCCAATTCACTTAAAATACTTTAACTCGAATCATTAGAAAGACTATTGGTTTGAATCAGTCTGACAAATCATGCACTGAATGAACTTACTGAATCGTTCAAAGCGGTTACTGAATCAACATATGACTCAGTTACTGAAATGCAAGTTATCTCTGCTTGCATTGATATGTTTCTGAATGAAGCACATTTTGTCCTTAAGGTCCATGAAAGTAAATAAAACTTTTAATAAAAACATAACATTTTTGATTAAAAACATTAAAGCTTGGATGAAATGTAAGTTGGCGCTATCCTTTTTCTAAATGCATTATTACTAAACTTATTAGGAATGATCCATGAATACGTTTCAGTTTTATCTTTTTTGATCTTTCCCATGAAATGACAGTTATTTCTCTGGTGACAAATTGCTGTACTTTTCTAATCATTTAGCCCACTTAAACCCTGCCCCTTTCTTACAGTCAACTGCAGGCTCCCTATAATCACCCTACATTTTTCACCCAATGATCTGCTGCACTCCACAATACAGAAGAAAAAAATCTGTTGCATCTGTTACACTGTGACTTCATGTTAGAAATTGTATATATTTTTTATATGTTTGCCCTCAGTTCCAGTTGCCAAGCACAGTGCTTTGCAATTGATGTGCGTTAAAAGTCTGTCAGAGAGAAATACGTTTCCTCTCGTTAGACTGACTTTATTATTGCTGCTTTATATATTTGATTTATATTTCATTTCCTCTCCTTCCTCCATACAAGCAAAGAGGAAGTTTGTGGTAGAACCACACAATTTAGATTAGGTGTGCTAATAAAGTATGTGTGTGTGTGCTCTCTCAGTATTACAATCCAGTTAAGAATGCATAAGAGTTTGTTTATCTGGTTAAATTTAGGACAATTAAAGAGAGCAGGGTTTCCCTTTGACCCGCCTGCTACATGAGCAAGAACTTTAACTTTATATTTAACTTTAACTTTTTTTTATTATTTATATTATAGGGAATCATATCAAGCTTGTGAGAACATTTTAAGTGTTCTCCACTCACAAATCAGACCAATTGAAATGTAATCTAATGATGCAGACTTGTTTTTGGAGGTGAGGTTCAGAAGAAGAGTAAATATAACTGCTTTGGTGTGAAAACCATTGCGGTTATAAGAGTTTCTCAGTAATATTGTGTGTGTGTGTAGATTCTAAAAAAGTCTGCTCACTTCCCAGCAAACTAGAAGTGGTGGAGTGCTCGAGAAAACTAACAAATACCTGTTGCTGGCTCTCTCTCGGTTTCTTTCTTCTCTTCTTTTGGGCCTCACTTCTTTCTGTTGCGCTCGGTTCTCGCTCCTACCTTTTCTATTTGAGACTCACGCTCTGGTGAAAGGATTAATTGTCGTTTATGTTTTATTTCTTGTTCTCTTCATTTCTAGGGGTTTATTTTTAGGCCTGAAGTGTCTGGTTGCTAGGAGACGGTGTCCAAGAGAGAGAGGGAGGGAGAGGATGGAGAAAGCAAGGGAATGGAGGAGAGAGATTGTTTGCGTTGTGAAGGCTGAATTACAAACACGCTCACGCACTGAGTCAGCGCTGACGCACGCTCACACACACACACGCACTGTGCCTGTTGCTTGTTTTTCTTTATTATCTTTATCACTCCGTGCTGCAAAATGTTTGTGTGTGTCGGTTGGCTTGATTCTCGTTTAAAGTTTGCGACTCCCATCAGATCTGATACAAATGAGAGAAAAGTGACAAATTTAATGGTACGGATGCTTTGAGTCAAAATCTGTCCCTCACACACACACACACATATGCATGCACGCACATATACAGGAAGCAGAGATGTTGTTGTGGTGCAGAACAGTTGCTAACTTCCTGTACCGCAGTGGTGACACATTCCAGGAAACACCCAGTCACACATACATATATGCACACATGTACGCATACGCAAACACACTTTACTGTAACTCTCTAGTGAGTTTAACCCTACTGCTCCTGCTGTACAGGCGTTTAACCACAGCACTAAAATACTCCATGACATAGGGGTGATATAACCTGTCAGCTTTATAGCCTATCAATGATACGTCAGACGGTTGCGTCACTTGGCCGATATATCTTACCTGAAATTTTTGTGCTGTTTGACACAATTGTGGTACCTTGAGAAAAGGGGTTCACCAGGGGCGGGTACTGGGGCTGATAACAATCTTACACAAAGACTCACACGCTCTGATCAGTTATGTGTTAAGGTGAGTGGGCTGAACTCTCATTTTCGCACCTACCTGTTGGAACATTAACACTAACTGGAGAGAGGCTGTGTATGTGTGTGACTATACTTGTGTGGGTCAAATTTTGTCCTTGCAAATGTAGTGAAACATGCTGAGAAATGACATATAATGGATTTTAAGTGTCCTTTACTATTTGAAATATTCACAAATCATGCTTAGATTTACATCTAATAATAAGAGGTAATTCTCACAAAAGTAAAAGTTCCAAACAACATATATGTCTGAACTATCCCTTTAAGTTTGGGTATATGGGTACTGGGTAGGATTAAGCAAATGTCATTATCTTGGTAAAGTCTGTGCAGGATCTTCTCTTAATATAGTTATAGGTTTTGTGTGTGTGCCTGTGTAAAAGAGAGAGTGGAAATAGAATAAAGTGTTTGACTGCAATAGTGTGAGAAGTTTGAGATGGTAATTTAAATAAGAGAGAGAGTGATAGGGGATGAGTGGCTCTTGTCTAGGGATTGAGTGAATAAGTGATGTTAACAGAGAGAGATGGAAAGGAGAGATAGAAGTGTAATGAGCGGAGGATGAGAAGACAAATATACTCCGAGCTCTGGGACACGGGATGCTCCACCTCTCCTCTGTGTACTGACATTTTGCACATACTCAACACTCACAATGCGTAATGAGCTGTGTGTGAAGAAAGACATGCTTAGCTATTCCACCCAAAAAGTTCTGTCTTTTACTTACCCTCATGTTGTTCCAAACCCATATTACTTTATTCAGTAGAAAAAAGGTATATTTCGAAGAAGATGTGGCCTTGCGGAAGGGGGTTCAGCATGGGTAGATTCTGGGTCCACTAACAATTTGCAATAATGATATTTGTAACTTTGTCATTTTTTTATGTAGTTCTTTTGAGCAGTGCCTTATCACAGTATGTTTTCATTATATGGAAAAAAGTGGTTTTGAGATTCTTCCACCTTTTCGTTTGTGTTCCATGAGAGAAAGTAGGTATACAGGTTTGGAATGACATAAGGATGAGTAAATGATGACAGATTTTTTTTTTTTTTAGGTCAACTATGATTTGCTACAGTTTGTTTTTGTTAAGATCTTTATGAGGAAGTAATTGTTTTCTTTACACACACTAAGTGCTTGTCTTTTTGTGTCAGGAATTCAAAAAGAGAATTTTTCATTGCGCACCTCTCCACCCTTTTTTTTCTCTCTCTCTCTCTCTCTCTCTCTCGGTTCCTGGAAAGAGCGGTAACTTGTTGGAGAAGTACTGGAGTGTGAAAAAAAAGAAAGTTACAGCAAAAAAGTGTGAAACCCCTTGACTTTGTGTTTCATCCTTTCACTTGATTTTCTTTTTTTTAATTAAAACAATAACCCCAGTGTGTTTGTGTCTATTTTTGGAGCTTCAAGGCCACCACTAACCCCCTGGTCTTATTTCTAAGTTCTTCAAGGCACATCATGAAACAACTCTTGTTTGCGTGTGAGTGTTTACTGTTGACAGTTAAAACCCTGTTCATACACAGGTTCACACTCATTCATCTGTTGTAATGCATTCTCTCTCTTTTCTGTATAAATAATCTTAAACAGCAGTATGGTTTCACTAAATTCATGACATTAGTTCATTGTATTTAGCCAGTAAAACCACTGTTCTACTAACATGTGTCCAGATAATTTCAGCCTGAACGTAACTGTTCATTTTATAATGGATTGACTTTTGTGATCCTATCGCAATGTAATGCAGAATTTGCAATAATAACAATGTAATAATAATGTAACGCAGAAGCATACTGGAGTTAAAAACTTCATTTACAGCAAGCTCTCAAGCCGGTGTGTGAGAACTGAAGAACGGCTAATTTCAAATGTGAAGTGGCGTTTCAGTTTTTGCAATCAAAGTAAACTTTATTTTTGTGGCACAGTAAACTTTTGTACCTTCAGAAGCAGAATTTATTGAATAATTGGAAAATGTATGATATTAACCCATTTCAAAAAAATTTTACATCAAAGCAGCTTGTAATATCACATGACTAAATTAAATTACACTGAATTTTAAAACAGAAATAAATATATAAACAAACATTAGCTTTTGTGAGAAGGTTATGTTTTCAGGTAACGTGGCACAGTTTTAAGAAAAGGACTTAAGACACACAGTATGTTGTCAAAAAGAGATCAGTCTCAACATGCTCATCCACACACACTCACAAATTCACTTGTGGCCTCAAGACACACTTTGAATGCTGACTTTGTGCTATATTCAGCCCTCACACTCACCTGTTAGTGTTAAGCCACAGATGATCTGTCTCTTTTCTCTTCACACAGAGTTATTTTCTATTGGTTTACATACACACACACACACACACACACAAACTTGCTCACAGTCTCAGCAGAGGTGTGAAAATGACCAGGGAACACTCACATGTCCAGTGTACGTTACATAAAGATCTAGTGCCACTGAAATTACAGGAAATGAAATTATGCCCATACTGTTTAGTCCTGTTGGAAACAGAAGAAAATGTTGCAGTACTTTCGGAGAGCGATGTAGAATGATATCCTTCTGTATCGTAATGAATTTGATTTATCTATCCATCCTCTTTTTCCAAACTCTCTTTGTTGGAAGCCACCATCTGAGAAAAGTGGAGACAGAGGAAGAACTGTCTTTGTTTTGCTTCTTTTTTTTCAGGAGTTTTTTCCAGCCAACAGCTGAATCCCTCCTCTGTGCTGCCTGACAGAAACTCCTTAAGAAGTTTTTGAGAAGTTATTTTGAGTCTCTCTCTCTTGTCTGCTCACTTTCTCAATTTCAATTTCAAAGTACTTTATAGACATAGTGGTTTTGCATATCGTTTTATTAAAGCATCAACGCACACAAGATTATAAAGTTACAAAAGTTTTCAATTTAATGCACCCTTAACTGAAAAAACAATTGCACAAAATAAGTATTCTGGTAGCTTCATAACATCAAAGTTGAACCACTGATGTCACATGGACTATTTTTATAATGTCCTTACTACTTTCTGGACCTTGAACATGGTAGTACCCTTGCTGTATATGGAGAGTCAGAAAGCTCTCAGATTTCATCAAAATACCTTAATTTGTTTTTCTGAAGATTAACAAATGTCTTATGGATAATTAATGACAAAATTGTAATTTTTGGGTCAGCAGTCCTTTTAAATGAATTAAATGTTCATACAAAATTTGGGTGGTTGGTGTAAATGAAACTAGTTCTACAAGCCAAAACAAGTTTTTTGAGTTACCAAGTAATGAACCGAGTTAACGCAAGTCAACACACTCAAAATCAAAAGGGTTAAAATAACAGCGCACAGCAGAGTGGTAGTTTCCTCAGATACTCTGAATTCTTTAAATACCTCCTATGTAAGACTAAAGCGCAGGAGTGCCTGGCGAGATTTACATTCTTGAGTGCAATCGATGCCTCAGAAGGGGGGGGGGGGGCAATTTGACCTGAGTGACAACAGACTACTAGAAGAGCTATGATCTCATCCCTCTCTCTCTCACCCCATCCCCCTTTCCCTCTCTCTATTGTTTCCCTCTCTCCCACTCCCTCCTCAGGCCCCCCTTTTCCTTCTTGTTTTCTCATCTCTTTTCTCTTCTGTTTCTTGTCACTTCTCTCTGTCATCTCACTCAGTTTTCCACGTTCTTCTAAGTTTTCTGCTCTCTTTTTAACTCTCAAACACTCGGGCGCCCCAGGACAGAGAGAATATCTCCCAACAACACACACTCAGGCAGTCAGGTTGTTGCATTATTGATGCAGTGTGTGTGTTTGTGGGTCTGTCTTCTCTCCTCTGTAATGGGGATCTAGTGTGTCCCCCTGGGGGGGAGCGGGGCAAAGAGAAAGAGAAGGCGGCGTATGGGGGGGGGGGACGAAGGTCACAAAGGTTAAGTAGGGTGGGGGGGGTGAGGTCATACACTCTCACAAAACCCAGCATGCTATAAAGACACACAACTCATCATCTCACACATGGACTTCATGTTTTTTTACTTTCAAAAACAATAAATTTTCAGTTATGTACAGTTTTCACGGCTTGTTTGATTTTTACATTAGGGTTTGATTTTAGTTTAGTTTTGGTTTAGTTATTTTAGTTTTATGAAATCTGTTTAATTTTCCCCAAATTTCTGAATTGCGTAAATCATACAACCCTATATTAGGGGTCGGAATCTTTCGACACAATCCGATTTGAATCATTACAGTTCCAAAACTCTAATTCATTTTTTTTGGGGGGACAGGTTTGTGTAAAAATCCCAAATTTAAAGGTGTATTAAATTATGTATGATCTCCTAATCCACCAATAAAATTAGAATAAAAGGGGAATGAAAACCTAATATAAAAGGTGTTTGTCTGGGAAAACGTTTAGCCTTGTCATTGTTTTATTTTCTGTGGATGTGCACAAAGAAGAAATTTGTGAAGACTTATGGCACTTTTCCATTGTGTGGTTTGACACGGCTCAACTCAGCTCGGTTTGCGATTCCACTGCAGTTTAGTACCGCTTTAGGCCCCATCCACACGGAGACGCGTTTCTGTGAATACGCAAAAAATTTTTATCGGATAGGCGTTTCGTCTAACCGCTAATCGTCGTGAAACCGCTATTTTTTGAAACCGGGTCCCGGAGTGGATCAATTTGAAAACGCCGTCTTTGCGTTTTCGTCTGGACGGCTAATCCGTATATTTTCTGAAACGATGACGTCATCAGCCCACGTCTCCCCCCTAGTCAGACACCTCTACGTCACGTAACAGCAACAAAAACATGAACAAACACTGAACGTTGTCTTTTTATTAACTAACATTAACACTGATTAATAAATGTATTGTTCCATGTTCGTTTGTGTACCACGCGCAAGGTTTATGAGCATAGTCCAAGTCTTCTTTTCTGTTTTTAGTGTATCTCTGTGGCTGAATTACAGCGCCACATAGTGGTCTGGCATGTATACTACATCATTATGTGGTTTCGTGTGGACGCAGATATTTCTTGAGACGAGGAAAAAAAAGATCGGATTGGGGTAAGCTCCGTCTCCGTGTGGACGGGGCCTTAGAGTAGGTGAGATTATTCACATCGTTATTGTTGCGCCGCCTCTACTGCCGCTCCTTGTGAAAAACGTTTTCATTGCACGTCGCTCTATCAAGCTCTCGCTGGATCCATTCCTCTGCTGTCAATGAGAGTAATGTCTGTACTTCCTCAACAGACAACGAAACAGACATTTTTGGGTTGTTAAAAAAGGTCAGCTCGTTCAAAACAGTTGCGTGAACATTGGTGATGATGATTGGTCGCTTTTATTAAAATGTTGTTGCAAAATAAAAGATAAATTCAGCTATTTCGACCTTGGCTTTCATGAAGTATTCATGCGTATTTTTGTTTGCACTGAAAAACGCTACTTTTTGTGATGTAAAACTGTGGATGTGTCATCCATTCCATATTTGAAGGCCAAAAAATATATACCTTTTTTCAGCAAGGATGCACTAAATTGATAAATTACCATAATTAAATATTTCAGTAATATTTTGGTATAGGGACCAATTCTTACTATTAACTAGTTGCTTATTAGCATGCATATTATTAACATATTGGCATTTCATTAGTACTTAAGCAGCATATTAGTAGTTTATTGAGGCAAAAGTCATAGTTACTGGTTTGTTAATACAGAGAATTTGACCTTAAAATAAAGTGTGACCAATATTTCTATTTAAAATAACCACTTTACTTTCTGTAAAGAACTTTCTGTTCATTAAAGAACATGCTTTCACACTTTTCACACTTCCTAAAGCAGCTGTTTTCAACTAATAATAATATGAAATCTTTCTTAAGCACCAAAGCAGCATAATGAAATGTTTTCTGAAGGATTGCGTGGGTCATTTCAAAGCATTTATGCTGGGGTACTCTGTAATCACCTTAATACCACACACACACACACACACAGTGCCTGAAGAGGTTTCATCCTAAAACATGAGCTCACTGTTAGAGTTTGTTCACAGCCGTTCATCCTGAGACGATTATAAAGATCATTCGACGGCACAGCACAATCATTCAGATCACAGCTGAATCAAAGCGCTGGATGAGTTGAATTTTATGAGTGATTATAGATCTGAATGTGAACCAACACTGATGTTTGTGTGTTACGATATAGCAGTAACTGTATCTGTGCCTGCTGGTGTGTGTGTGTGTGTGTGTGTGTGTGTGTGTGTGTGTGTGTGTGTGACTCATAGTGTCTCCTCTTCATTGTTCATCAGGGAGTTTGACAGACATATTGAATTTAGCTCAAACTTCTTAGCAAGGATCTTTTTCATGTGTGTGCACGTTTGTGTGTGTGTGTGCGCATGTTAGAGAGAGAGAGAATGTGAGCTGTGAAACCAGATCCCCGTCTGCAGTTCCTGAAGTCAGACTTCACTCTCTGGTGCATGGTACATTTGACCTCTTAAAGGAGCAATCAGATGTGCCCTCTAAGAGTTTGTGTGTGTGTGTGTGTGTGTGTGTGTGCGTGTCATGTTTTGAGAGCAAGTAGAGGTTATAGGATGTGCTCAGTGTTCAGTAAATGTACTTCTGTTCATTTGCTCAAGGTAAAAGGCTGATAAACGTCAGTCCGTGTGTAAAAACACATTGCCATTTATTTATCAACTGCCTTTCCTAATGTACAGAAAAGGCACCGTTTTTCACTGGGTTCCTGTCTTTAAGAAATAAAAAATGTTGTTCAGGTTGTTGTTGGCAGGTAGAAACCGGAAAAACAACCGCATGAGTGTGTATTTAGATGTGTTGAGTCATCAGGAGGAAGTGATTTGTCTGATTCTACGAATCATTAAATTGTCGGAAGTTGTTGAGAGGAGTGTTTGGATCATTTATAATAAAAGCCATACCGTTTCAAGGTTGATTCTAAACTCTACATAGTCTGATCTAAATGGATAAAAAAGTATCACAAATGCCTAATAAAGGTATAAATGAGAATGGTTTTGCAGAGAAAAGACATTTTATTCTGCAGGAAAGGTTTAAATGCAGTTCAACTCGGGTAGCTCAAGGTAGCTCCATTGGAGACGTTTAGACAGTTTGAATAATGGTTAAATTATAGAGTAAAGCTGTCTGGTAAAGAAAAACGTATTATTTTGGGGACATATTTGTGACCATATGTAACCTCCTGTTGGAGATGTCTTCATTTGTAAAAGTGGTATAAAATGTAAAATATGTGGAATAAAAAGATGCAGAAAGTTTCCTCTTTGGCTATAAATTAGGGTTAAGTCATAGTATTTAACTAGAAGTCTATAAAATTTACATAGCCAAGTAATTGTGTGTGTGTGTGTGTGTGTGTGTGTGTGTGAGAGAGAGAGAGGGCGGGCCTCTGTGTGTGAAACTGAGTGTTAAGAGGATCAGTTGTTGAGGAACCACTGTTAGCCGTTACCCTATCCGACATTTACCAGCCTGAGACTAACCTGACCCTGCCTGACCCCAGCTCACCCGTCCTCACCCTCAGTGACTGGACACCCTCCATCCTCTCTGCAGCCCTTTCAAATCAGTTCTTGATTCTAGAATATGCCAATCACATCAGATTGTGTGTTAGATTGAGACTGAGGTTGCTGGTGACTCTCAAATCAGACCTCAAGGTGATTGATGATAAGAGATCTGACGATATAGAGCTTTTTGAAGATTTACATTTATACATTCGCTAGAAGCTTTTTTTCTAAAGCGACTTGAATTGCATAAAAGATATGCATTTGATGCAGTTAATTCTCTGTTACCTGCTTGTTAAATAATTTTTCATTTTAAGTAAAAAAAGATGGTTAACTAGTGCTTTTGGAACCAGACACAGATAATTGACCTAATAATAAATTACAATTTACAGTAACCTCCAACATTGTTCTTTAAAAAAAAAAAAAAGGTTAATTATAAATTAATGCATGAAAACAAATAGGGATATATATTGGTCAGCACTGGAAACGTAACTATTTTTAAGTTCATTTAAAAAAAAAAGAAAGTTTGATAGCACTGTTAACTGTAATCTTTAGGAAGTTAATATATCAATTTTTCATGCTTATATTATAATGTTGTGATGATGCTATAATTCACAGCAATTGTAATTTATGCGGTTTTATTTTCTATTCATTAAGAAAAAGTTATTAAGAATTTTATTAAACGGAAAAGTAGGGGAATAGGATCTGTCCATGGCCAAGGTCAGACATTGATATGATATACATATGTACATGTTTACTGAATATGATGATGACAGCAGGCCTTGTTAGTCGGTGAATAACACCTAATAACACAGCAGTCATCTTTCTTTGCATCTGTACATATCAACCACAATCTGATCTCTCCTTTCTGCTCTCTCCATCTCTGCAGGGTTTACGTTCCCAGACTGGGCCTATAAGCCCGAGTCCAGTCCTGGCTCCAGACAGATCCAGCTGTGGCACTTTATCCTAGAGCTGCTGAGGAAGGAGGAGTATCATGATGTGATTGCCTGGCAGGGAGATTACGGGGAGTTTGTGATCAAAGACCCTGATGAGGTGGCCAGGCTGTGGGGCGCGCGCAAGTGCAAACCTCAGATGAACTACGACAAACTCAGCAGAGCTCTCAGGTGAGTCTTTTGTCTTTGCCCTTATTCCTGTTTACAATCAAGTTTACAGTACACAATTTCAGACACAATCCCCTTGTGGTTGAATGGGTACCTTTCTGTTACCAGGCCAGATAAGAGCGGTTCTTTAATTCTCTTTTAACAGAGTTAATTTCAGCAAAAATATTTTGAGGGTTATGATTTGTCCCTTTTATAATTTGGTCTGTCTTTTCCTCCTTATGTTATCTTTGGACCAACCAAAATATGCTGGTTATTACAAAACATGGTCCATCTTCAAGTATTTACTATTAAAAGTCAAATCCTTGACTGTTTTAGTTTGACCAATGAAGACTGAGGCCTATTTCTGCTCAGTCTAATGTTAGAGGAAGCTAATTCGTCCGACTCTTGTGTTGCGTTATGGGATTGACCCTTCCGCTGGAGAGTTATAACTGTATGGAGTCTGATCTCTCAGTAATCCCGGTCCATTTACCGGTGCAGGAGCTGATCTCATTACAGTACAGACAGGTCAATGTATTCTGAGCAGCCCACAGTTTTAGCCTTCACTCTATTTTCTGACCTGATCTGCATTTGCTCATTTGTGCTTTTATTTTGGTTCATGACTCACCTGCTTTAGCAGATCAGTGCTGATCCTCAAAGCGGATGGAGAGTGATCCACTTTCTGCCTTTATTTTGAAGGCTTCTCAGGACAGACCTCATACGCTAGGGCTGAGTTACGCCACATGAGGCTTCAGTGCTGGACGTAATCAATCAAACACTCTATTGATTGCCATCAGTGTATGATCCAGCGCAGTTAAACCACTACTGTGGATGTGGCATTTGTTAAAGGGATAGTTATTTTGCTATCATTTCATATCATCATTTTTATTTACAACTTTTAAACAAGTTTTATTTGTTCCTAACCTGGATGCACTATTGATACAGAACCCGATTGACTTTCATTGAATAGAGATAATGTAGTTTACCTCAAATCTTATAAGTTAATATATATATATATATATATATATATATATATATATATATATATATATATATATATATATATATATATATATATATATACACATATATATATATATATATATATATATATATATATATATATATATATATATATATATATATATATATACACACATATATATATATATATGTCAGCTGACATATTAATTGACAATATTTTCCCAAAATGATCCATTAGTGAATTATTAGTGCTTATTAGTATCAGGCCTCTATGTGTGCTGCTGATTACTGATGTAGAGCCAGACTTTGCAGCCGTGGTGTGTAATGATGTGCTATGGGATTGGAATTAGGGAATCACATCATGAAATCCATGGCAGTTAGGAGACAGTTGGAGCTGTTGTAGGAAGAGAGATCAAGATGCCATGTTAACAGCGTAGTGCAGGATTAATGCTTGTGTGTGTGTATGTGTGTGTGCTGGTGTGTGTTGGTGTGTTTTTCCATCATCTATCCAAAAGACATAAACACTGTCTTAAAAGCTCTACCACTTATGTTTGATAACCCAAGTTCTACTTTAGTTCTCTTCTTCTCTATTTTTAGCCTATTGTTTGTTTTTCCCAGATCAGATTTTGAGCTTAAATGTATTCCTTTACAAAACAGAAAGTATAATGAGAGTGAAGTGTAAACTGTTTACAAGCTGACAGCGTTGCTAAACTATGATGTCACCCTTCCTCTTCACTGTTATGTGAATGTGAGCTCTGTTCACACAAATGTGTATTTTGACTTTAGTGTTTGAAAGAAAGTATACTATGAAGCCAAGCTACTTGTTGCTGTAATTATAAGCGATTTCTCTCAGACTGTCCCTGTGAGACTTAGACAAACACACAGCGACACAGATACGGTTGCCAGATTGTTAGTCCAAACCTTAGAACCTTCAGTTACACGAATCCTTTTTTTCATAGAGTCAGAAAAAAAAGGTTTTTAGAATTTGGAACACAACTGATAACCATTCATTCTGTATAAGCATGTGCATCGAGGGATAAGTGTTCTGATCATCAAAAGTGCTACATCTGGAAACACTGGTTTTATTAAGAGTCTCATTTGGCCATCAGAATATGACTTTCAGGTATATTGATATACATATTTTTAAGGGGGCTTTCTTTCATTTCTTCTCACTTTGCTCAGAAACTTGTCACTTGTTTATAAGTAAGCTCTGTAGAACTTTCAGAATTTGGCTTATGGACAGCACCGAACATCATTTTTGTTTTTTAATTTCTTCATTTTAATTTTCTTTTAAAATGCACCCAAATCATCACAAAATATTTTTCGTCTGTCTGCCCAAGGACAGCTCAATCAAAACCAGCTAAATTCATTGACTTCAAACTGCTCAATCTGGCAACACTGCACAAAGAGTAGCACAAAGTGCGTTTTGAAATCTGAACCTGGTAATTGTTGGACTGGTGGACCTTCATTTGGTGTCAGATAGAGACCTTGTGCTTTGATCATTCTCAGCATGAGTTCCTCTCTGTGTTCTGGGCAGGGGATATTTGCATCGCCCTCGTCAGAAGGTCAAGCACCCGCACATAACTTCTCATTTGACTCCTCTGTTCTCTTTCCTCTCTCTGTAGACCTTAGTCAGAGTAAACAGCGCATTACTGTGAATGCGGAGGGGACGGAATTAAAAGCAGAAATGTGTAGGTTGTGTTTTTGTGTAAGTGCTCGCATTAATTCTTTGGTACAAAAAATGTGTTTTTTGGGCCATAAAGTTGTCTCCCACGTATCATGAAAAGGTTACAGGGTCTACATTACAAGCAATACTCACTGTAACTTTGCACAAATTAGTGATTTTTATTCTCACTTTTGAAACCATGAGTATTGTAATGTTTATCCAAATACAATGCCACAGAGACTTCCATCGTTTCAATTCACTTCATTAACATTAAAGTCACATCAGACCTTTTTATCTGATTGTAACAGATGATTGAAAAAGCATTTGAGACAACATTAATGTTAATTTCTACTTGTTCAAGCTAATGTCTTAAATTAACATTAACCTAGATTAATAAATGTTTTAATAAACCGAGGGCTGACTTGTAATTATTTTCTGGAAATAGTTTGAACTTTCTTGTAAGACCGAATGGTCTTGTTCCTCTTTTCTTTTTTCCCTTTGTCTTATTTCCTCTCCATTCTTTTCCTCTTTCATGATGTCAATGACTCACTGCCTTTCCTCCACATCTACAGCGTGTCCCTATCCCACAATCCCACACTCTACTCCTCCATCTGATTCATACCTTCAATCTGACACTTCTCAAACTCACAACAGGGCTTTCACATTCAACCCTGCAACTTGTGACATCCCTTTTATTCCAGGACAAACGCTCATTTTCAGACATTTCTTGGCCACTCTATGGCATGTGTTAAAGTCTGGGCTAATGCTCTAATCCGTCTGGTATTTGACTTGATGTTGATGGATTCAGGGTGTTGTTTCAATTATGTTCTCCTGCAGACGGCCCGCTGGGACTCGACTGATCACCCTCCCACCACACGCGTGTGGAAACTCCGCAAAAATGGAATTCTATTGTCCTGCTGTTGATATTCCACTGAACATCAGGACATTTCCTGTCTGGCACCCAAGCACGACGGACGCCCAAATACTCAGTCCCTTCCTTATTAGATTTCATCCCTTTTTTGTCAAAACTGACCCAAAAGAACTCATCAGAGCTTGTTTATTTAAACTCACAGTAGCTTCTTGCTAAGAATTTTTACTTTACAAAGCCATCAAAGTGCCAGTTCAAGTTATGTGACAATTTGAATCCACCGAAGCTGTAGTTTATTCTATTCTATCACAAACCTTCATGTAGTTCCATAACCATATCACTGTGTCCTAATTACACATGACACAACAAGATTCCAGCCATAAACAATTTGACTGTCCACACCAGATGCATCAAGATGAGTCAAGACCCACGCGACAGAATCAATCAAATACCAAACAGCCAATCAAAAGTGTGTGTTGGTAGGCTCTCTCTTGAAGCACACTTCACTCACCACGAAATGGATACGTTTATAATCAAATTCATAAATATTAAGTAAGGGATAATGTACATCCAGCCAGTTGTTATCAATATGCGATAACAACCGGCTAGATGTACATTATCCCACTTATTACACGGTTACTTGCCTCATAAGTAAATAATTAGACAAGAAATAATGATTTGAGCTGAAATATTTGAATGCAAAGCTTCCGTGAAGACATCATTTGCGAGTAAGCAGCAAGTTAATATTTTATTAGCTAAACAAACGCAAAGCTTCACCAAGAAAAAACTGTTCCGTTACCCGGATGAGCCTGTGTTATCAGCTTTTACCGGTTGTTATCGAGGGATAGCATACCTCGGAATGTTGCGACTGACCAATCAGAATCAGGTATTCCACAGAGCCGTGTAATAAACCTTTTTAACACTTGGTAAAAGTACACACTTAGTGACAGATACCATCTTTGTTATAGAACACACTTGTTGGTTCGCATTGAGTTTGCAGCTTTAACGTACAAGTTTGCTTAAATTTATTTTCAAGATCTGAGGTAAACTATCTGTTGTTGTTTTCAGTATGGCTATAAATGTCACACGATATGATATTCTCGAAAGAACATCCTTTGAATAACTTCAAAGTCAAACAATATTAAATGCACATTTTTGCTTTCTCAAAACTTTTCTAGATCTTTCTGGTGCTTTTTCCCTACAGGGAATTAAAACCCTTTGACAAATTCTTTTGTCAAATGAAACATGCCTATGATGTTTTTCGATGTTCTCGGTGCAATCATCAGTATCAGAACCGATGTAGTGTTGATTAAAGTGGCCAGCCATGATTTCTTCTTCACTCTTTGGAGATTTGATTAAGATTGACTGTGTGTGTGTACTTGTGGAAAGAGTGGGTCAGAGGCTTTGTCCTACAACAGCTCTCTTTGTTTGGAGGAGGATGACGACATGCGCGCGTGTGTGTGCGTGTGTATTTGAGGGCAGTTTTGGGTCTTATTGTCAGGGACAGAATGAGCTCTTTATTAGCTCAGTGGGTAGAGATGCACGCATACACACGCTAGTGCAACAGTGACACGCGCTAACACACGCAGCATACAAAACATGATGTTTATCTCTGGCTTCTCAATAGAGCTTATGGATGGAGTGGATCTCACTGTCCGTTTACCATCCGCCCTAGAGCCACACAGGCCCACTCGAACCCCACCCCATCATTTCACTTTTTCTCCACTCGTTTCAGAAACGCACACACATTTACCATATAAATGAGGGCTTCTGTTGTTTATGAAAAGCTAATTGAAACAACTGTAGACCTAAACCACACCAACCCTGTCTTTAATAGAAAACTCTTTAGGATCTTAAAATGTTTTTATGAATTGATTTGAAAATATAAATGTTCTCATAGAGAGGTGTTTTTTTTTTGGTGTGGGGGGCAAATTTGACCAAAATTAGAGCTAATACATAAACCTTTAAATTTCCGAGAGCTTTCCATTAAGTTCTGTTGATTTTCAGAAATTTGTGAGAAACTATGCGAGGACATTTTTCATTTGAGACATTCGTAAAGATTTTTTTGTAACTTTTATGATGATATTTTCCAAAAGTTTTTAAGAATGGTTTCAGATTTTTGAGGACATTTTAGAAGCTTGTGATGACATTTGAGATTTCTCAAGATTTTAGTTTTTTGTAAAACTATTTGTACATTTTCCAGGATATCTAAGGATATTTTAGACTTTTTAGACATTTGGCTTTGTGTGTAATTTTTCGTGTTTTGTGTCATGTTTGTGAACTTTTTTCAATCTGTCAATCAATATTTTACATCAAAATATTTTTTCAGAAGTTTTTAAGGATAATTTCAGATTTGTGAGGTTATCTACGTTGGTGAGGATGTATTTTTTAAAGTTTGTATATTTTATAAAGTCATATATGTCTGAGTATTAAGTTAAAAAAATATTTTGAGGATTTTTCAGGAATTTGTTTTCAGAGATTTATGAGTTTATTTCTTAAGTTTGTAAGTGAATGTCAAATGATACAGTATGTTTAAAAAAAGTGTAAATTAAAAATCTTATATTGTTGGTATATACTCAGACATATGTGTCTATCTTTTAAAAGCTTTATCTATCTTTTTGCAAGGATATTGTTAGAAATTTACAAGGACAAATATTCTGGTTTGTGGGGATTTTTCCCCTAATATTTGGTCCTCACAAATATAGCACAAGTCCACATAATACAGGAAAAAAAGCAGCACAATATGTACCTCTTTATCTGATAATCCTCATCCTCTCTGTCTTTTCTTTATTCTGCCCCTTTTATAAAGTGTGTTGTTCAGGCCCTGATTTGCAAATACCAGGAATTGCTATATTCCCGTCAGTCACAGAATATTGACTCTGAGAGCTTTTAATAATCTGCTGTTTAATCCAAGTCCTAACCCAGTAAAATCTGATCGTTTCCTGGAAACCTGCTCGACTGTACCACCTAAAGTCATTTAGTTACCAGAGTATATATGTGTCTGGCTGCATCTGTTAAAATTTGGTCATTTTATGTCCTATCCCTTGAAAATGTCTGTCAGCGTTCAGTGTTTCTGTTAGACCAGCCACCAGCGTGTGGGTTCACAGGTGTGTAAGTGAGTGTGACAGAAGGAGGGTTGTTGCCACTAGATGCAGATGCTCAAAGAATCCTTTCTTCTGCTTTGAAGTCAGTTCAAATGCTCTTTAAAGTGTGTTTGAGAGAGTGGGTGCACATTCACCATGTGTGTGGGGTGCGTGGCACTTCTTTCACACACTGTTCTGTGTCATATAGGCTATGACTTTAAGATATATCCTTTATAAACAACTTTACGTTATCTTGTGCAGTTTTGCTTATCTTGTTTAAATCAAAAACACAATACACATATTGATTAAGAAACCTTTTGTGATTTTTATTATTGCAGGTTTTATTTTAAAAAATACATATATAAAAAAGGGAAACAATTTTTTTTAAAATCTAGCTTAAAACGTCAAGTTTCTGGATGAATTCTTTGTTTTCATTTTAGTTTGACATTGTTTTAAAAAATGTATATGCCAATGTCAACTAAGTTTTTATAAAACAATTTAATGATGAAAATGTCATGTGGTGTAACCAGAAAGCACAATTATTCATAAATATTACATTTTGTGTGTGTGTGTGTGTGTGGGGGGGGGGGGGGTCGTACTATTTAGCATTTTACGACTTAAACTAACCTTTCCTTATCAAAAAGTCAAATTTTTAGAAGATTTATTGACCTTGAAATAAAGCCATAATATTTTTTTTCTTTAATCAGTGTCTATTTATTTGAATTTTTTATCTATTCTTTTATTCTATTATTATATTTTAACAGTGTTACTGCTTATTGTTTTCTATGAATAATTAACCAGAACAATTAAATCCTTCTTGATTGAATGAGGCTTTTTTTCAATTCAATTTAAGGATTGGAAAGGTTATGAATTGCATTATTAATGCATTTTTGAAAAGAATAAATAGATTTGAGTAAAACCTGAACATCACATCTGAGCATCAATTCATTGAGAAAAATGCAGAATATGACGATACAAGAAAAACTCCAACTGTTATATCCCATTATAATTATTCATTATTAATTATTAACACTGGTAGTGGTTGATGAGATTACCCCCTTCTAGCGCTTTCAGTGCCCAGAAAAAACACTATATAATTGTAAGGAATTATTATTATTATTCACTGGTTTTCACATCAGAAAGCACAATTTACTATAGTTCAAGAACGTTTAACCTCTGCCTTTGAAATCCTGCTTGCTACATAGAAAACATATGAAGCGACGGCATTGAGTGAGAACCAGTCATACCTGACAGCCACAGAAATAAGTGTTACTTCTCCTGGACTGTTGATTGGAACATCACAGTCAGGACGTCATCATTAGAGCATCCCTTCATCTCACCTCTGCCTTCTCATCTGTCATCCGTCATATAAGCTCAGGTTACAACCTCCAGCCAGACAGTGCAGAAGTACAGGAAGTAGATTGTGTGAGCTGGATATCTATCCATGCAAACACTGCTGCTGCTGGTGTATTTGGTTGACATGCTAATCCACAGCTGTCTCAAGTATATTTATATCGCAGTGTGTGGCTCAAGAGTGTTACCATGGGTCACATAAATGCTCATAACCTGCTTACATCGGTGTCTTTGTTAATGCTTGTATTGGAGGTGCGTTCAGTGTATGGTGCCCATAGTCACACATTTTTCCCCCTTCTGGTAGCCCGTACTTTGTTAAAAATAAATGATGCTTGTCTGAACTTGAAAAAAAGAACTCAAATCATTTTGACCACAACTAAAACATTTACACACGCTCACATCTTCGTCTGACCACAAGACTCTGTCTGTCTGTCTCAGCTTAATCTTTACAGACATGCCTGTCTGAACTCACTCACTCTCTCTCTCTCTCACACAAACACACACATGCAGGGTGAGTAAATATATCCTCTATGCATTCAAAAAGCTCAGTGTCAGCATCTTCCCTGAAACATGTCATTCACAGAGAACTGTGGCTCGAAGGTTATTAAGTACAAGATGAATCGCTGTCACAGGGATTTGCACACACACAAACACACACTAACTGGTGCAGGTCTGTTAGAAAGATGCAATGTTATTGGAGTTACATAAATGGATGGAGGTTTGTGAGGAATAGAGAGATGTTATGTAAAGAGCTGGGGAAGGACAAAGGTTAATATATAGATAGGAAAAGAGAGAGAATGGGATTATATAAGGGGATTAAGAAAGGAGAATTTATCAGTGGGTTATGGTGTTATATAAACAGGCACTAGAGTGACCAGAGCTGTCCTGACAATACCCCCCATCACATAAATGAACATATAAAAAATATATTAACAATACATACAAAAATATATTTGAATATTTATTTGTTTCTTGATGAAGTGGATTCATTTAAAATGTACACTGCACTGTTGGCTCTATATTTAATTTATTATTTAATATATAATACTTATTTATTACTAAAAAACAAACAATCAAAAAAATTATTCTGTTTATTTTTTTTTATCAAATTTAAATTCACTATCAGAAAAAAAATATATTTTATATTTTTACATTAACAATGTAATCAATATTCTGTTTGCTAAAGCCATGTATGAATCTCATCAAGTTAATGTTTTAAGCATTTTATATTTATTTCAAAATAATAACTCGAGGCAGTAACAATTCAAACAATATCTTTTATTTGTGAACATATGTTCAGCTGTTCTTTTTTAATAGTTAACTTTAACTATTTTTGAATATTTCGGATCAACAGAGATTTACTTTTAAATTTCACCAAGTTTTTAGATTACTGACTAAAAACTTCCACAGATCATGTTTTCACGTCAATTTAAGTCTTATTTCTCAGTGTGAGTTGTTTACTTACTTTTTTAAATTCCCATTAATGCCATTATTGTTCATTCCAACTGATTTGTGAACATGAAACACACAAACACAAGAGGCGGGATTTATCGCATGAACCAATCATAGCCATTCATAACCAGTAATATCCAATCTCATTGCATTGAAAGCATTGCCTCCTCTTACGTGACTTTCCCTCATTCATTCTCAATATCCCCCCACCAAACTGCACTCTTTAGGGGGTCTGTTAAAACTCAATGAGCTCAGGGGAGGCACTTTTAACTGCTGGTTTCACTGTTGGACAATGTTTCTGTAGAGACACTGCCTCCCTTGCCTCTTCGGAGAAAATGTCCCAGCAGATACGTATACATATGACTGTACAAAGTTTACACATCATCAGTGTCATACATTTACTTATTTTATTATTACAGAATTTGAATTTTTTTTATCTTAACATTTCTTTGTTTTAAACTTTTAATAACGTAAAACCTCATTTCAGGTTTAAATTTGGGCTAATATGTGTTCTGCTTGTCCTTGTGCAGGTATTATTACAACAAGAGAATTCTACATAAAACTAAAGGAAAACGCTTCACCTACAAGTTCAATTTCAACAAGCTGGTCCTGGTCAACTACCCTTTCATTGACATGGGGTCTGCAGGTACAAAATTAGGACACTCAAATCACATACATTTATTTACGCAATAAAATGCAAAAAACAGCTAAGACCTCCATCCCGGTTTGTTTCTCCACAGGAGCGGCTGTTCCTCAAAGTGCTCCACCAGTGCCTACAGGTGCCCATTTCCGTTTCCCTCCATCCACTCCATCAGACATGCAGGTGTCTGAGGGGCTGCGATCCCCCAGCAGCGAGGAACTGCGCAGTCCAGGGATGTTCAGTGGCCGCCGAATCGCCCGTGGGTCTGTCTCTGACTGCAGCGATGGAACTTCTGTCAACTCTGAGATCGAAGATGGGAACGGAGGTGCGGCCGAGGAGAGAGTGACTGAAAGAGTGGCTGAGAGAGGAGGAGGTGGAGGTGGTTTCCGAGGTGCCGTTCACCCTCGTCTGTCTCACGAGGCGATGTTCAGGATGTACGGTGGACCGGGAGGTCACAGATGTCATCGAGTGTCAGAGGTTGGTGGACACAGGGTTCATCCCGAGCCTCTCTCGCCGTACACTGTATCACCTCTGCCTGGTCCTGGTGGCCCAGGCCTGTTGGCGCCGCCTCTCTCGCCGGCGTTCTCCATGACCCCAGGCTCTCACCTGGCCTACACACCCTCCCCTACCCTGTCGCCCATGCCTGGCTCCATCTTCTCCTTCAACCCAAAGGACATGCAGCGCTACCTGCAGGCTCACACCCAGAGCGTCAACAATTACCACCTGAGCCCTCGTGCCTTTTTTCATTACCCAAACATCATCGTTCCTCAGCCTCAGCGCCCCGACAAAGGCATGCCCGGACCCCAGGGCTGTGATCGTGGCCCTGCCGAGAGGCCCTCGGTGCTCAACAGCCATCACTCCAGCCTCCCGCCACCTCACGCTCACCCCATTCACCATCACCTGGGGGAGGAGCAGCACCATTCTCCATTCAAGTTCAAGCTCCAGCCTCCCCCATTGGGCCGAAAACAGCGTGACAGTCAGGGTCGACAGGGCTCTCTGTCCTCCTCATCTACATCCGGTCTGGGCTCCTCATTGTCCTTTGGGAGTGATCTCAGTTCAGCCAGCGGATCAGGACTGGTGTCCAACTCCTCCTCAACTGGCTCGCTAAACAGTGCTGGGTTGCCCAAGATTAAGGTAATCAAATTTTTTTCTTTTCATATTTGCCATCCTTTCCTATCAAAATTCTTGCTATGGATGTGAAAATGCAGAAAATCTAACCTGGTCCAATTGTTTTAATAACGTAATTGACACAACATGAGGTTGTATTTATTGTTTAACAAAAATTTTTTTACAGTAATTTCGGACTCGGTGTGCAAAGACCTTAAGGCCTGGAATGCAGCATGCAGCTTATAAAAATTAATACTTAAAACTTTGTAAATAATTACAAAGAAAAATTGGCCATCATACACCAAACCAGTGGTTCTCAAATCCATCCTCATGACCCTCTGCTCTGCATATTTTGCATGTCTCTCTATTATTAAAGACACCTGATTCAGATAACCAGCTGTTTAGAAGAGTGCTCTATGCATGAACTGTGTTCTGACTGACTGGGTCCCTACACAGTGTTCATTGCTTCCTACTCCCTGAGCACTGGAAATCATCTGAAGTTCACTTTACTTTCGGACATTCATAAACAGATTTGGACCATGGCCTGCAGTGTCTTCACACACAGATGAAACTTACTGGAGAAGTGTGAAGTGTGACATAATGTACCTCTGTGAATAAATTACATTTAAATTCACGTCTCGCACAGTTGAATGCCCTTTGAATGGAACATATATGCTCCCTTCAAACTGGAATTTGGAATCAATATCCTGTTTAGTCCATTTCATATGGCAAGTAAGGTTGAATAGAACAAACATCTGTAGTGGTAAGAGATGAATATAAAATGTGCAGAGTGGGGGACACTGCACCAAACGACTGAGGATCAGTCATTCCAAACTCAAAGAGAAACTCTTTAAGCCTAGTTGCTAGAAGACACATTATAAATTAAAACAAATGTTTTCTAAATATGTGAGCAGAAGTCCTGAAGTGTATTCCCGCATTAAAAGTGTTTACAGTGCAACACAAAACTTTTAAAGTTTAACGCATGTTAAGAAATGTACTGATGGTTGTTCACACTGACTTCAAATGTTCAGAAAATCAGAAAATATATAAATATTGAAACAATGGCTAACAATCCATTAATCTTTACAAAGGAATGACAAAAAAAAATTCCTGGACCAGACTGGTTTGAAGTTTTACTTGTGTGATGCTGAATTATAACAGACTAAAGTCAAGAGTTCCCACAGTCCTAGAAAACCAATTTCAAAAGTGTTGTTTTCAGGCCTGGAGAACTAATTCTAGTTATGCTCTGTTATAAACAATTTATTTGCCTGGAGCATGATATTAAGTGGAAAAACAACTAGAATATTCATGGAAATGAGTCTTTAACACCCAACTCTGTTTTGACACTACATGCACTCTCTCTCTCTATAGGTCGAGCCCATATCTGACATTGAATCAGAAGAGGAAGTTGAAGTGACTGACATCAGTGATGAAGACGCTGATGAAAGAGATGAAGAGTTTGATGTTTTCCCCTCTCACTACCATAAATACCGTCATCATCATCATCACCATAATCATTATCCTCACAGCCAAAAGCACCCACAGCCCAACGGCACAGATGCTGCTCTCCACCCGGATGAGGACTTGGAGGAGGAGGTGTTCAAAGCCCCCGCCCCTCCACCCTTCTTCCTCCCTCCCACCTCTTCCTCAGGTGATAGCCGGCGCGGGACCACCATTGTGAAGAGTGAACCTGTGGAGCCTGCGGACATGCAGCTGGCCTCCGGCGGCCTGCCACAACCCAACTCTCAGTGTATCCCACTGAAGCTCCGCTTCAAACGCCGCTGGGACCAGGACCAGCACATGGAAGAGGCAGAGGACAAGAAAGTGAGAGGAGAAGTGAGGGGGAGAGAGAGGAACGGGATGGCGGAGGAGAATGGCAGTGGAAGCGGGAGCGGAGAGGCAGAGAGCCCACCTCCTCTCGCTCATCACAGAGTTAGCGCCGAGCTCCACCGAGCCACGGCACAGCTGTCACTGGAGAACAAGGAGTGCTGATATGCATCGACACACCTAGACGACTGCTGATATACAACTGCTGATGGATCCACACTCACACGTGACTCTTTTTAGATCAATGACTGCTGATACTGACAACAGTAATACTGACACATACACTGCACACTTAGACTAACTGACCCCTGCTTAATCGAATCCCGTTCCCCAGGCTTCCCCTGTTCCCCCGCCAGCACACGTTCCAGTACATCTCATCGTGACCGTTATGAGGAATGAGTTCACCCACGTGCCCCAGCGACCCTCAGGAGTCATGAACTTTGACCTTTGGCACTAGAGTATATTTTATATTTTTAGAAGAGAATTTTATTTTGCAAAGTGCCTGTGAGCTGTCCCTCAAAACCCCTCAAAGAGAACTAGAGACGGGCCTCAGAATGATCTGGTTCGAGGGGCTTGATCTTGATCTTCTCCAGCAGCCCAGCATTATTTTCCTCAGCGAGAGACTGTGATCAGTCTCGATGTGATGTGATGGGGTACAGATGCACAGAAAGTCACAAACAGACACTGTTCTAAAACCAGCCTGGTCAGAAGTCCGAACCCTCAGGGACAAAATCCCTCAGCGCACACACACACTCAGCCATGATCCCGTTCTTATTCCATGTATGAAACATGTGTCTGATTCGAGTTTGATTGTGTGTGTGTGTGTGTTTCGGAAATCTCCTTTTCTTTTCTATCCAAACCAGCTCACCATAAAACACTCACTCTTTTTTTTTTATCTCCTCTGGGACCATTCCTGAATCACTTTCATTCCGTTGGGGACGAAATGACTCGGGCGTATCGTGGTTCAGAGACTAAATCTCTTAAACGGCTAGTTCCTTAGTTGGTTAGTCTTCGAAATGACAGTTTGGAGGTAGCTTATAACAAGCTTTCCTTGTATAGCCAGTCCTTTAGCTTAAACTAAAAACCAGCATCCCACACTCAAGCTTGTACAGTGATACTAGACCAACAGGGACTCCATTTCTAACTATTTTGGCACTTGATGATGTACCCCTAGAACCAAGTGCTGATTCTTTGTCCTGATTAAATGTCCTTCAGCCATATAAAACAGCCGCTGACTTCTATGAGGGGGAGGTGGAACAGCAGTTTCAATCCGTAATCCCGACATTTAAATACTAACTTGAGTATAGAAGGCATGTTGCCAGAAGTCGCACACTCTCTCTCACACACACACACACACACACACTGCCTCTTACGCCTTATTTTAATAGCATGTCTGAAAAGGAAATACAAAAATCTTAAAAAAGATAGACCAGTATACACTCAATGTACCTTTATATATTATGCATTACACATATTATAAATGGAAAGCATAGCATTAACAGATGTATCAGTTTCAAGGGGTTTTGTAACTGATTTTGTTTTGAGGGGAAGGTTGACTCTTCTCCTCAGGGATAACATTGCTATTTGGGCAAGGGAGGAAAATGTTGCTTTTCTTATCACGTTAATAAAAGGTGGGTTAGAGGAGTGAAAAATGAAATTGTACACAAGACTCTAACAAAGTGAGCACGAGAGCTTTGCACCACAGATGATGTGGCACATTCGGTTCTTTAACCAGCACGCACCTCCTCAACATCCTGTTCCTACTGCTACAACTGATGTGTGTGTGTGTGTGTGTGTGTCTGTGTTTGACAGAGGCTGCAGGTCTCTGTGCATGTATGTCACACCACACCCAAGGCTGTAATTCTTTTGAAATCTTGCATCATGAACCTCATAAACCTGTGTGCACTAAAGCCCTGTGGAAGTTGAGCACAGGACTTGAGACATCCAGTTGGACACTAGCCATTATATAATGGTTTCCAGTGACGGGAAGGAGTTATATCATGGCTGAGGGGTCTCTAAAACCTAAGATAATGCATAAGACAAAATTGAACTGGCAACAGTGTCACCTCCTCAAAGTTTTGGACTCTTTCTAGCTGCCTTATTCCCACTTTAATCAGATTTGATTATGTTTAAGATCTCTTTCTTATTCGACGAGTCAAGTCTTTAACTAGGGTGAACTTGTTTTGCGCCCTTCATACCTCGAAATTGAAAAAAAATGGAGATGGAGTGAGCAGTATTGACCAGTGCGGTCTGTAAACTTTAGTTTGGGCACAAAGTGAGAAACATTGTTTCTTTTCAGGAGGCGAGTTATTTGTTTTCTCTTAGGCTGCTCTAGTTGGTGTTATCCCAGGATGTCACTTTTTCAAGTCGAATGACGTTTTGTTTTGTTTTTCATCCGAACTGCTCATGTTTATCTGCTTTCTGATGTCAATGTTGCTGTACATCCTAATTATTATTAGTTATTATCATTATTTTCTTTACATTTTCTCCTTGTGTTGTAGTCATGATAACATTGTATACAATACTGTAAGAGATCCTTTTTAAGAATGTTTCCCCCAGCCCTGCCTTCCCACGAGCGACCCGACAGCGTGTTTAGTGTAACATTTAAAATTCTGTAAATTAACGTGAAACTGTAACTTTTAATATAGGTGGTTATTGTGGAGAGATATTGGATGGAGGAAGGGCATTCAAGGGAGGATCGGGCTTATGATTTGAACTTGTCATGTAATTGTTATTTTGTAGTGTTACTGATTTCTTGCTCTTGTAAATTTTTTTCATCGGGGGATTGTATGATTTTAAAAGATATATTGTGTATTGTTTTATTGTGTAAAAGTCTCTATCGCTCTCACTTTCCTTCTCAAAATTGATTTCTGTGGTTCCATAATTCATAATAACAGGTTTTAATACCATGATGTAACACTTTAATTCCTCCTTTATTCATTTTTGTGTTCTTTTTCAGAATTGTAATTAAAATGTAATCAGGGTCAATTAAACTGGTTTAAAGCCATCTGGTTTCTGCAACTTTTTTTTTTTCACAACACAAATGCGTCCATTTTAGTCATGCAAGTAGAATCTCCTTTCCAGAGTTTTGTAGAAGCTCCTACTTGTGTTTAGTGTGTATTTTCTGTTAAAATTGCAGCAATTGGCATCTTAGAGGAGGCTACAAACAAAAAATTACAAAAATTAGTCAATTAGTGAATACATGAATAAATAATAAAAGTATAATTCCATGCAAATCAATATACTTTAAATGACTATTAGCTGTTGAGAATTTTTTTCTAAATTCATGTTGTGTATCCAGCCTATTGATATGATGAATAACAGACTCTTTAAGACTGACCTCTGCTGTCTGGAAAGCTGAAGTACAAGCCTTATCAACCATCTAAAATCATCACCATTGTTTTTTGAAAACATCCCTCATCTTTTTGCTCATACAAATGGTACATGTATTATAAACATTTAAATGTAAATAATATTACTAAATAAAATATTGCTATTTAATTGTATGAGGAATAGGAATGACACTGATGATAAACAACTAAGAATTTTAAAATAAGTGTTTTTGTTACTTCTATTATGACTGTGTTATGGAGGGTGCTTCTCAATGAATTAGAATGTCGTGAAAAAGTTCATTTTGTTTCAGTAATTCAACTCAAATTGTGAAACTCTGATATTAAATAGATTCAATGCACACAGACTGAAGTAGTTTAATAAGTCTTTGTTTCTTTTAATTGTGATGATTTGGCTCACATTTAACAAGAACCCACCAATTTACGATCTCAACAAATTAGAATACAGTGACATGCCAATCAACTAATCAATTCAAAACACTTGCAAAGGTTTTCTGAGCCTTCAAAGTGGTCTCTCAGTTTGGTTCACTAGGCTATACAATCATGGGCAAGACTGCTGACTGACAGTTGTGCAGAAGACAATCATTGACACCCTTCACGAGGAGGGTAAGCCACAAACATTCATTGCCAAAGAAGTTGGCTGTTCACAGAGTGCTGTATCCAAGCATGTTAACAGAAAGTTGAGTGGAAGGAAAAAGTGTGGGGAGAAAAAAGATGCACAACTAACAAAGAGCAATTGACAATTGCAATTGTCAAGCGAAATCGATTCAAGAATTTGAGTGAACTTCACAAGGAATGGACTGAGGCTGGGGTCAAGGCATCAAGAGCCACCACACACAGATGTGTCAAGGAATTTGGATACAGTTTTCATATTCCTTTTGCTAAGCCACTCCTGAGGCGTCTTACCTGGGCTATGGAGAAGAACTGGTCTGTTGCCCAGTGGTTGAAGTTCAGTTTCCACAGTCTGTGATGATTTGGGGTCCATTTTTGGTGTTTTTTTGGAAACCAAAGTCACTGCAGCCGTTTACTAAGAAATTTTGGAGCACTTAATGCGTCCTTCTGCTGACCTGCTTTTTGAAGATGCTGATTTCATTTTCCAGCAGAATTTGGGACCTGCCCACACTGCCAATAGCACCAAAAGTTGGTTAAATGACCACAGTGTTCTTGACTGGCCAGCAAACTCACCAGACCTGAACCCCACAGAGCCATAGCCTTGCTCAAGGGAACTTCAGCCATGGGTATTGAGGGAGGAAGAAAGCACTGTTCATTCACCCCTGCCCCACAACTTCTGCGAGCACCAAGACTTGAACCTGCAATCTCCAGGTTACAAGTCCAACTCTCTAACCATTAGGCCATATCTGCTTAAGTGTCTGTGGATGTGAAAGTAGCAGAAAGAGAAAATGTACACAGAGATGTAACTTTTAACTTAGTGCTAGAACAGTTTAAAATGGACCATTTTATGTGAATTTTGAACTTGACATTGTCTGATTATCTTAATTCACTCTTCCTATAGTAACTTTTTGTATGTACTATTGATTTAACTTAATCAGTAAGTTTCAGGTCTGTCTACTCATTCAAATAAATTTTCTCTATGAGCACTGACTGAATGAAAAACTTTCAGTAGACCGGTTGTGGGATTCAAATAAAGCCTGTGATTATATGTGTCATTCTGGTTCATCTCATCACCCATGTTAGGTTTTGTTTTGTCACATTCTCTGTCTGTTGTCTCCCTTTTACTTCTTTTATCACTTCAGTTGTCTTCTACATTTCAGAGAACTAGAGGAGGGAATGCAGCTCGCTGTGGCACGGTGGGAGTGTAGGGTAGAGGGATAGATGTATGACAGCTGATTGACACGACAGCATCAGAGCCAAAAGAAAGGGATTGACATCATGGAGGGGGTCAGGTCAAAGGGCAGGGCTCTGGGGAGAAGGAGTGCTAATAAGGGGGTATGACACTTGAGTACTACAAAAAGTGATTTATTTAAAATTATCTATTTTAATCTACAATGAAAAGTGCGCTAAAGAACTTCACCTTATTCTCAGTGTTCTGAATAACCCTAAGCCACCACACAGTGGCGCGTGCACTATGTTTACAGTTTTGTGCTTATCAAGATTAAAACCGACAGAGGTCGCTGTACATTGCTTATACATTTGAGGAGTATTTCACTTGATTCTGTCAACAGCAGCGATTATGTAACGACTTCTTTGCCTCTCAAAAGACTTTCACTACGAACATTCATTCGCTTCAATGCGTCAGCATGTCTGAATATGACTTTCTATGCGTAAATTGGCTACGTTTGAAAATAAAAAAACTTCTTTATGTAGTTGAAAATGATATTAAAATGATGATATTTATTTTTCCAGCGTGTTTTCAAAACGGTCATATATCGCTTTCATCAGTCACTAGTATGTTGTCCTACTACGCATCAAGCATGGGGTTAGGCGAGTACGTCAGGCCACGCCCCTTCCATCCAGCTGGTGGCAACATGCTTGATGACTTCATCGCTGAGTTTGATCATTGGCTCATCGACGCGGCGCATCTGGCCAATCACACAGCGGAACGATGACGTCACCTCCAAAATCCTGCAAGGGTTGTGTAGATGGGGCGGGGCACAACGGCTCATACGTTAGAGACAGCGGAACGCGGCGCAACGATTGGCTCTCGCACACGAGGTGAGGGGCTGTTGCTGAGAGAAAACCGAGGCAGAGTAGAAAAAAAAATGAGTACAAGAGCGACAACAGTCCATCCCGTATTCACAAGCATAGTAGTGTGAAAGTGAAATGGTTAGTCAGGAATCCGTACAAGGAGGGCTTTATCGTGATTAAACGAATCAAGTTTAGAGATTTTACCTTTTCATTATCAGAACCTAAATTTGTTTAATATAGCAAACAGTATTAAAACTGAAACGTGCGTTTTTTCATATATATGTATATATATATAGTTTAGAAACATTCCTTGCCTTCAGGGCATGTGAAAAAAACAGTGATTTTAGGATTGTGTAGCGCTGTCGTTTGCGGTAAACACGCACCTTTATTTAGGGAGCGAAAACTCGTATCGCGTTATTGGCCAGCGCTTCTTGAACACTTCCCTAGAGCCCGCCCACACCCTGTTCCTAAGGTTCCCAGCGCTCTCATTGGATACTGTAACTTTTGGAGTGAACGCCGGCTTGGTATCTAGCTTCATTCCGATTGGCCTAAAGCTCCTGGCAATCAAACGGAATAAACCACTGAGAAACGCCTTTTAAGTTTGTGCTGTCACATCCATAGGTCTCTGTATCTGTCAGTGCGCTCTGATTGGCCAAGCGGGCCAGCTGTTAGTGGTTCATTCACCATTTTGTGACTGTAGTGGAAAAGGGATTCATATAGTTTTTAATCCCTGTCTGAGTTGCTGTTGGGAGGGGGAAAAGATGTTTTACGGAGGACCGATATAAAGTAAAATTCGCGACAGACAGAAGACATGGTTGCTCGCCACTTCAGACGACACGACAGAGCCCATCTACAATTTGCCCCGTAAATTCATCTCTTACCTCCTAAGTATTTCTGCTGTTTTGGTAAGTAGTTATTACTAAAACGAATCTATCGCGTATATTAGTGACAACCCGTATTTTAGACACGAGTGTTGTATGCAAAAGACAAATGGAAAACAAACCAGCTCGCTATAATATAAAGGAAGGACCTAGAGCAAGAAGAAGGAAGGGGGTGGGGATGCAGTTAAACTTTGTCAAATGTTTAAAGACAGTGTTCAAACCAAGCTTTTGAGTAATTTATTAAGTTCACCCTTTCATGATTGTTTGGAGTGAATGGCATGAGTTTGAGCAACTTGAACAGAGCAGACTGGCGCTCGTGCAGCGCGTTACGCACTTGCAGGATCACGCTCGAGGAGGACTGCTCTGCCTTCAGTAAGCGAGGAACAACGTCACGGCGCCAATGTAAAAACAAACAAATTAATACTTTTCTTCATAACCAACGCTATTACCCGGACTTACTGCACGCGCTGTCATCAACGCTCTGCTAGGACGGCTCATAAAGGTGGATAATTTGCAAGTTTTGCTGCATGTATGTCCTTATTGACATGTACAGCCTTTGCGTAGTGTTTTTGCGCTTCAGTACGAGTGTGTTCGAACACGTTTTAAAGCTTTCTTTTACTCTCTTACAAGGTATTTGCTTGTCTAATTTAGCTGTTGCGAGTCCTTGGCATAGTACTACTCCCGTGACATTGCGAAGCGCTGCGAGTACTACTACTACCAGCGGCGGCTTTCGTGCGCATTCTGACGATACGCTTTTTATTATGTGCATTATTTCAAAGGCTCACCTCATAGTCCAATACATGTCGTAATACGTCCTTATGGAATTTTAAAAGAGCCTTTCATCCAGACTGCAGTTTTATAATCAGTGCATATTGCAATTGATATTTTTAAAAGTATCATTCAGTCCTAACGGGCCTTCTTGAATAGAGCCGTGTTGACACAAGTGGGTTTTTCATGTCACACACTCCTGAGATTTTGTCTTTAGCTTCAGAGATGCACGTAAATATGATGCACTCTGCTGTTAAAGAGTGTCTGCATAATAATGGCTCAGTTTTCCTGCATTAACACCATCAGTCAAATCATTTTTCATCAGGTCTTGTGTGCCACTTTGCATGCTTTTAGTATTGGTAGATGTTTTCCACTGAGGACTTTTGCTCTTTTGGGTCATGTTGGATAAATGAGTGATATTCTTCCGTGGTGGGGTGTTGATAGGATGTTGTTTTGGGCAGCCTTGAGTCTACGTCACTCACTACATGTACTGCTTCAGCATTCATACAGCTCGTCTGGCACATTCTTTATCGGTAGTGTTTTGCTACTGATTTCAAATTGTTTGAACTCTTTTGCAGGGAATTTCTGCACGGCTGCTGATTTTTCAAAGTGTGAGGCATGTGTCCCTGATGCCCCTTTGCTGTGCGCTCGTCTCTTGAGTTTCTCCATGTTTTTGCTGTTTCATGTGTGTGACTGTAACACCCCCTTGGTGACCCACTTTAAAATCCAAGTAAAGCAGGTAATATAGTTGGAAGTGGTCGGGCTTGGGGAGGAAGGAAGTCAAAGCACCCATGCATGCCCCTGAGCTGCACGACACTGCACCGCTGCAGCCCTGCATCCTTCTGTATGCCCCAGAATGCACATTTGCAGAATAATCTGTGAATGAGCACAAATCAGCGTCGATACGCAATGTGTTGTGTGGCGTGGGCAGATCGTTGACTTGAAAATCATAAACATTGTGGTGTATGGCACTATCGTGGATTGGATTTATTGTTATGTTTATTTGGTAATCCACATTTTTTGCATGTTTATTTTGCTCCGTAACACTGTGGTGGAGCGATGCACTGTAAGACTTATTCTCCAATTAAATCCAAATAGTGTGACAGGATGGCATACTGGCATCACAACTGCGTGTGAGTCTGTGTCCCCCTTTTCTGTCGCACATCAGTCTGAATATATAAGATAGGTGCTTTATTGACCCCTGAGGGGAAACGGTGTATAGATGTATGGTTGTGTTTTGGTTTGAGCATATAGTCTTTGGCACAAACAGTTGCTCCACTGACAACTGGTTCACAGTCAGCAGTGTGTGTGTGTGTGTGTGTGTGTGTGAGATCTTGCATGTTTTTGCTCGGTACTGGTGTGTGACGCATCGTGTGTTCTAGGCTTTATATATTTTTAAAAATAGATCATTGTGCAATATTGCTCTCTTAATCATGGTGGCTTAACTCTTAGTATTCAATTTATTATATCACCTTTTAATCTGGAAACTGAAATATGTTCTGGCTCATTTGATTCACCTTAATAAATGCATAGCCTGTGTGCATAATGACTATAAGTGAAAAGGAAAAAAAAACAAATGGATTCGTTGAGCCTTATAAACAGGAAATATTTATTATTAATTCTGAAATCATTTGACCTTTAAGGATCAAAGTAGTTGTTCAGTGACAGCTGAACGTATCTAGTCCATTTATCAACTGAAGTCAAGTATAGTTTTGAAGTGGATTAAGGTTGTACTGAACAGCAGTTGTTGGCCTGAGGATGAGGATGGCAGGTTTTACATCGATGTTCACGTAGACTTGTATAACACAGCAAGGTGTTCAGCTGAAAACCCTCCGCTCAGAGCGTGTGCTTGGATTGGACCTCTGTCATTTGGCTGGCGTCAGAGTTTTTCTTGCTTTAGTTAGACCTTAAATACAGGTATCATGCTGATATCTAAAATGCAGAGGCTTCGTTTGACCAGCTGTAGACACATACATAAGGAGTCAGAGCTGTCACAGTCACGGGAAGTGGACCTAGGATTAGCTGAATGTGCGTGTAGTTTTGCACGACTGTTGTGGCACAAAAGACATATCTGAATGTATGGATGTTATATAGTTTATCAGTTGTAATTCATTATTAATTTCCAAATTTGCTAATCTGTTTACTTATAATTTAACACATAGATGCATGTCACAGATTGCTGTGGTCTCATGTTTGATTTTTGTGATGCCAGTATTATTTAGACTAGAATTATATAATATATAAGAACAAAAATGTGGTAACACTTTAGAATAGGTAATACCTATTAGTTGCTTATTAGTATGCATATTACTACAATATTAGCCATGTATTAGTGCTAATTAAGAACATATGAATGCCTTTTTACTTGACCTTATTCTACATCCCTAATCTTAAGCAATACCTAAACCTAACAACTACCTTACTAACTATTAATAAGCAGCAAATTAAGAATTTATTGAGAGAAATGTTGTAGGTAATATTTAACAAGTGTTACCTATTCTAAAGTGTTACCAAAATTTTTTTTTTAAGGTACTTAATAACTACTCCTCCACTAGTCCACTAGACTGCATTTTACACACACACACGCACACACACACACACACACACACATCATTAGATAGGAATTTACTGTTGAATGCTGAAGTATTAAAGCAATGAAATATATTGCAACTATAAACTTGATGCATGCAACTTTTAGACAAGCCAACTTGTGGTGTACTAGTTCTATTATCACTTACAACTTGGCAAGTTGTCAAGTGCGTTCATTTAATCTAGTTCATGCAGATTTGAAAAGCAGCATGAAAAGCTAAATTCTGTGTGAAATGCCTTAGATGATTGTGATTTTAATGATCAAATGAAATTTACTGGTTCAAATTCATGAGAAGTAAAAATTTGGCTGAATAGTGATCAAGTAAAAGTAAAAGGGCCACATGTTTTCTAGATTGTAGGTTGTGCAGTTTGACATCATCCATGGGGTTTTCAGTTTCCTGAGCAGGAATTTCTAGAAGCTGCAGGGATCTCTGAATGTATGCAAACGTAGTAACACATTTTAAAAACACACTTAAGCTTCGCTGAGAAGATTATATATGATACATTTTCAGATCATGGGCATGGCATAATTTGTCGAATTCTGTCAACCATAAACAACAAGTTGGAAAATCGTTTGCAGTATACTAAAATATATACACACTTGAGGGTTATGTTTCTCTACATCAGTTAAGCAACAACTTTGCTTATCATATATTAAAAATAGACCAAGGACAAGGAAGACATAGCCATGTTCAGGATTTATTGGTTAAAAGATTATAATACACTTACAATCAAATTATAGCTAATTGCTTAGGATATTGCAGCTATGCTTTTAAGAACAATATTTATTAACATGAATGCTATGTATCCCCTCAATTTTTTTTACAGACTTTATTGTGTGTTTGTTTCATTAAATTTAATTGGTATGCTTGGTGACTCTAACTGAATATAAACCTCTAGAATAATGTTAGCAAATTACACAACCAGCTGTGGTTGGAGATTCACACCATAATTTGTATGTTATATAATTTATTGTGAATATTGTTTTTGTGCATTTACTGAAATAAGTAGTAAAACAGTGTATTGAGGAGAAATTGCCAGTGAGCACAGCAAACATTTGTGGCATCATATTTCTTTTTTTGAAGATCGATCATGTAGTATGAGATTGGTCTAATTTCTTTATTTTAAGCGTTCTTAGTGTGTGGATCCTTATTTACTTACAATTATTTCTTTTTGACCTCCGTGTCAAAAAAGACACTCACACTTTATGGTTTCAAATTCGCGAGACTTTCTGACTCCTCATCAGGGGGAATACAAGGGAAAACATGTTATTAAATTACCAACCTATGCTGAGGTCAGAAAATAGCTGATAATAGTGGAATTGACTCTGAATGTTGGCTTGATTGCTGACTCATACATTGTGTTCTGATAAGTGCATCCAAGTAATTCAAATTATTTAGCAATTACTAAAATGACATGCTGTCACACTATCTCAGAAGCCTTCTCACAAACATATTTTCAGAAATATCAGAAACAGTGTGCATAGTGATGCAAAGATCCTGAATTTTGAATTAAGCGTACTAACAATGTTTTCTGTATAATATTCCATGTAGTAACCAGGAAGGAAATCTCTCTCCATTGCAAATAAACAGTTTAAGGTCAGTAGGAACGGTGGGTGGGGTGTCTCCTGGAATGAGTCAAAGAATTCCCTAATTCTCCTTTTAAAGCCATCTCTCACAGGAAAATCCTTTGTGTGTGTAGTTTGTGTGGGAGTGTCTGTTTGCAGGTTATTTGTGAGTAGGTGGGAGTGTTGAATAGTAGAGAGAGTGAGAAACTGAGTGAAGAGCAGTGTTAATTTCGTTGACGAAGACTATGACGAAATATATTCGTCAACTAACCTTTTTCACGGACGAAAACTAAATAAAAACTAAATAAAAAGTCAGATATGATGACGAAAAACGTGACGAAATATAACTGACACTTTAGTCAACGAATAAAAATGAGACGAAAATATATGGGAGGGACGAATGGAGAAGAGATCCAATCAGAGCGAATCTTTGAGGGTAGGTTGATCTATGCAGAAGCAGCCGAGCCATTTTAAAAAGCTGCGGCAAATGCAAGCGCAACAGCTAAACAAAGCAGCAGTTACACAGCAAAGAGAACAAAGATGAGTTTGCAGAAATTCGCACAGTTTCGAGGACGTTTTCATAACAGTTTAGTTGTTTACACAGGGAACTACACTGCGACCTTTTGAAATGCCATTGCGACCCAAATTATTATGGGTTCGTAAATGTATCACTGATTATTTTTGTACCTACTTATGTGTAATGCTATGTTTTAATATGAGCATTTATTAAAACAGAAATGTGTATTTTAAGAATACGTTTTATAACGTGCTCCAAGCATTCAACACATCAAGTTGGCTTCAGCCCCGCGCTGCGGGAAAGTTGAACTGAGCTGAGCAGCTGGTGACTCGCGCAACACTGAACCGAGCTCTCGTTCAGGACGTTTGCGTCCTCCTGCACCCTGAACGAACAAATACAAATCGCATTTTAAATAAACATTAGAAAAAGTGCGAAAAGTGAAAGAGCTCAATTCAGCAGCGTGGTGTTCTGGTGTTCAGGGAGCAAGCAGAGACGCGTCTCAAAGTCTTCTTGCTTTTGTACCGACAACAAATACATACTAAATATGTCGAAATACCCGTCTTGGAAAGTGTGTTCGAAAAAGTCTGTAGTTATGTCTTCAGTGAAAGTAAAGAGTTGGAAATCGGATGCGTATCTTTATAATGGATCCATTTGTCTCTTAAAGTGACCGCGCCTAATTTACTAGCTCTGCTGTCAGTGTCTTTAATGTATGAAAATGAAAGTAAATCACTCACTGCTCTTGATTGAATTACTTTGTAGTTTTAACAAGAATTTATCCAAAGTCAATCCAAAAATCAGATAGAATAGATTATATTGTTTTACTAGTGTCTAAAAAATACAAAAAATAAAAATAAATGTATTACGGAGCTGAGCATGTTTTGCTTAAGTGTTTCTTTCTTTAATTGCTAATGCAACCTTTTCACACCACAGACTGAACCAAATTAAGCATTTCATCCGACATTATCAAGATGAATTTGTTGTTCTGACACAGTTTAACCCTGAGTTATTGTCATATTTTATTACCAATTTCTAAACTACAGCAAATAAACTGTGATATTGTAAGAAACGTTGAAGGTGTCTGAATACATTTTGGTTTGATTGTGTATTATATTTTACAGTGAAGACTATGCAGTGCTATTTTAAATGAACAAAAACAAACTTGTGAAAATGTAAACTTTGTGTAAATAGCACAAATAAAGAATGAACATACAATACAAATATAATATAGGTGGTTGTCTATTTCAATAATATTGTACTTCATCTTGAAAGAATGTCATATGCATTGCATATCATTCAGGACGAATGCATATCTTTTTCAGAGAGCATGTATATTTTTCATTGAGAGCAGGCCTTATGTTTATTTTATAAATACCATTCCATAACAGACTGATGGAAACATTTAGTCAAGTCAACAAAGTTGACTTTGTTCTACTAAAAAAAAACTAGACTAAGACTAAAAGACTTAAGACTAGACTAAGACTAAAACTCTTATGATATTTAGTCGACTAAAACTAGACTAAGACTAAAACATTTCAGATGACTAAAATGTGACTAAAACTAAATGGTGTGTTATTCAAAAGACTAAGACTAAGACTAAATCCGAATTCGCTGTCAAAATTAACACTGGTGAAGAGGAGTGTGATTTCACACACGTGTTTCTGTGTACGAATGAATAAGGACAGGCTGGTAAAGGGGGGCTGGCTTAAAATGCATTTTATGTGTAGAGGAGTGAATGTTTGTGTTTTTCTCTTGCTGAATTCTCAGCCTGAATTTCCACATGTTTGTGCATTGCAGCATGACAGCAGATGCTAAATATGTCTGTTTTGTTTGTGTGATATTGCAGTGTGGGTATGGGAAAAGAGGCATCCACAGAATCCCAATCCGTTACATGCACATGGGTGCTATATATCCCCCTAACATCATTTTGATACTCAGACTTTTTATTGTGAGATATGTATTCACAGAAAATTCATAATCATGAGTCAGTGAATTGTGCACACATTGATTGTTGATTTGGCATATCTACTATGTAGATATTACAGTTTTTTTTTTTTGAAGACACTTAAGAAAAGGCAAATATGCAAAATATAGCAGCTAACATGAATTAAAGTAACCACATGTCTTGACTAATGCAACAAAATACAAGGCTTAAATATGCTATCAAATCCAGTTATCTTGATTTTGGAATGTGGGGATAAAATTCAGGATTTTTTTATCGTGGATTTATTTTAGTCTAGATTTTTTTTTTTTTTTGAGAGGGTTACATTCTTTTGAATGTGGATATGGATGTAAAAGCAACTTTACACTCTTGGATTAACTCGTTTTTAATGGTACAATGTTTAATTAATGGGTGCCAACTATGGATAAATAATTTAATTATTTTTTATACTAAGTACAATGTGTTGTATATAATTATTTTTTTTTATTTTCAAATAAAATACATAGTTTTTTTGCACTTATGATTTGTTGACTTTATTTAAAATGTCTAATGTTTATTTAAAACCTTCTTCTTTTTTGGAAAACTGTGAAGTTCTGTGTCCGCTAATTCATGTCACTCTAAAAAAGTATAATGTACCAAAATTAAACCGATTGGACAAATATTTACATTTTTTACTTATGTGGATATATTTTCTTATGGGGCCTTGTGACTTTCTCTCTGACAATGTCATTTATGCCACCTATCTACCACATACCACCTTCTCTTGGTTTGATGGAAAACTGATGAATCTTTTATTTTATTTTTTTATTCAGTAATATAAAAATTATATTTTAATAGACCCAAATATTTTTTTCCTTCAATAGAATGTTATAACCTTGACTTACAAATTCTATAAAATTGACCTTCTCCTACAAATTTCACAAAAAATAAAATGTTATGTACTTTTTTAAATGTTTTCCCATATGGCACTGAAAATTATAGCACAGGTTCAAGCCTAGGAAAAAAAATACTTAGAAAGACTTAGGCCCAATCCCAATTCTATTTTATACCCCTTCCCCTACCCCTCAGCCTACCCCTTCCCCTTGTCCCTTGAAACACAGTGTCAAGGGGTAGGGGAGAAAATATTTCCCTAAGGATTGGAACACCACTACCATGACGTCACACGCCATTATTCATCGTCTAGCACACACATATGCTGGTGTGCATTAGAGCCTTTAATTATCGTTCTGTATTAATGAGCTGCACACGCGCAGCTCACACCTCCAGGAGAAAATAAACTTGCTCATTGCATGATTCAGATATTCTTGTAAATATTACAAACTATTAGTATGATCGCTCTTTTGCGGCTGAAGTAAGTAAAAAAATGTTTGCGCGGGTTTCGAACACGCGCTAAAAGACAGCACGTCTCGCCACAAGACAAAAGTCACTAACCACCGAGCTACCGGTCTACACAGAATCAGCTCCAGATCGGACTACTGTGGTTTAATTATAAACACTATCGATAACTCATATTTACCATAGTAAAACATGGTACATTTTAGTATGATCGAAGATACAAAAATTCTTCCAGAACAGACTTGTATATGTGCATTCCCAGAAGAGATGAGAAATGGATTCGTGTTCAGCACCACAAAAAGAACATAAAGTGTCAATATCAGGAAACATCTTTTTTAAGTAAAGCTTCACATGATAGAAAAGATGAAGTAATTTTTAAGACACATCCTTAACCTTATTGGTTATTAAGTATTTAGATGACAAAGTCCACACTATGATTATTAAATAATTATTTATTACCGTCGACTGTGAGTGACGTCACTTCTCAATGCAAACACGCCCAATAAAATGGCCCCACCCCTGTCACTTGATTGACAGGTTTCCGTGTAGACGTTGGAAATTCAAATACAAAAGGAATTGCGATTCCATTTGAGTTTTGGCAGTTTACATGCACAGTGCAGAGAGAGTGAAAAGGCAAATGTGTAATTAATATTGCTATTTAAATGTGACAGGCTCATAGCTCGTAAGATATTGGAAACACAATTGCAAATGGACTTTGCATTTCCATTTTAAATTTGGCAGACACTGTGCGTTCGCTTAAATGAAAATGCAAAGGTAATGCCCGATTTGCATTTGCGTTTGGATTATGTCACATTTTATGTGTCAACAAATTGAAAACGCAATTGCAAATAAAATTTGCGATTCCTTTTGAATAATGTCCGCAATATCATTCCATACAAAGGGTTTATTTTTTGTAGGTGAATTCTGTTAAATAAAATATCTCGCTTGGCATTGAACTTTGAGCTTTAGAATTTTACAGATATTATTTATACTCTAACAACAACATTACACACTAACTAAAGTTTATGGGATCACGAAGAACAGGACCTTTAACTGTACATGAATTTTGATTAACCAGTCTTGTTTTCAGAAAAGTACTTGGTGTACTGGAGAGAGTGTGTCCTTTGCTGAAGATTTCCTCATTGTAAATATTCTTTTTTAAATTTGTTGTTGCAACTTGTTTGCGCTATTCATAAGCACACTCAAGGTCTGCTGGTTTTCAGTAGACTTGTATGCTATTTAAATAATGTTGATATCTAAACATCTGTGTAAATATAAACATTAAATGACTTTTTTTTTAATACACCTTTTTGTGCACAAAGCACTACTGTTTCTGTTTGAACACATTAACAAAGATGGAGCAATATCTTCCGATTTGTTCTATATTGACATAAAGGAAATTTCTATTTATTTGTTTCTCTCTCACTTTTTTCCTTCTTGTTATAGGTTGTTGTGAGGAGAAGTAAAAGAAACCTCGAAAGCCAATTAAACAGGAGAAAAGAAAGAAGAAAAAATAAGAGAAAGAAGTAGTTGCCGCACTACAAAAGATGAGGACACCAAAGAAACAGAGAGGACGCTCTCCTTTATCAACAAGAGCAAAAGGAGCAAGAAAACGAGGGGGCAAACTTGAAGGACATTCACAGACAACACCGCCTGGACCTTCAGACCAGAAATACACTCCATCCAAAGAAGATAGCTCTCAGGACAAGCATATCAAGTGTAGCAACATTCTTAACAGTGAAGGGTTAAAAGAGCAAATTAGAGAAAGAACAATGGAAACATCAAAATCTGAAGAGAATACAGTAATAGTGAGTAAGGCAAAAAGCCCCAGGAAGGTTAACACTAAGAGTTTAACAGATAATACAGACTCAATCAAGATAGCCAGCAACGCACATGAAAATTCACATAGTAATAGCACAGACATCTGTAACACAAACACACAAAACTTTACTAGCACAAACAGTAAAGGTAGCAACCAACATGCAAACAGCATTGCTAGCAATACACAAAACACAAATACTACAGCCAACAGTTTAAATAAAAATAACTCTTTGAGTGCCAACCACACTTCTACCACACACTCCAGTCGAAAAACAGCCACTTTCAAAGCCAGGGTGCCCAAGAAGAAATACATGTATGAACATCAAGCTTTCAGTACCTCTCCCATCAGGTCTACCCCTGTCCAACTCACTATTCATAGCAATCATCGAAGTTCTCCACAGAACTCTCTTTCTCAAAGCACTACTCTTATGGTCAGAAATGATTTAGCTAAATCAGATATTTCTGATCTGAACAATAGTGGGAATGATAGGAGAGAAATGGGAAAAATAGCAAGCACAGAAACTCCAAAAGAAGATAGATCTAAGGGTGATATGTTGAAAAGTGAGGTACCTTCCGAAGGAGAAAAGGTGGTCCAAAAGGTGGAAGTAGATGGATATGGGGAGCAAGCCCCAAATTCTGTGCGCTCATCTTCCACAGACACAGCCAGTGAACACTCTGTGGACCTGGAGGTCCCTGAGCCCTCTTGTGTGCAGAAAAATTCAGGGAAACATGTAAGAACGTCAAGAAGATTCAACCTCTCCAACAACTCAAACCTGTCTGTTCTCTTGTCCCCAAAACACACACAAATTGAACATGGAGGGTCTGTAACAATAGCAGAAGCACTAGCTAAAGGACTGAAAAACCAAAGGGTGCTAGCACGTAGACGACCAAGAACTCATTTAAATGAAGATGAGAAGGTGATCAAAGAATATGTATTTATCTGTGGTGTGGTACGTGGGTCCAGTAGAGAGCAGCTGAATGTAGAGTTGCAGATTAATGGGGAGGGGACACTGCTATCATATCCATTTCATACATTAGTAAGTCGCCCACACCAACCCATCGACCTCATTTTAGACTCCCCACCCCCAGGAAATGAACTTGTGGAGGTTGGGACGCATGTTTGTGTGCCTTACGAAGGAGATAAAGGTGAAGAGTGGTACAAAGAAGGTGTGGTTGCTCAGGTAGACTCTCATTCAGCTTGCCCCTACATGGTGCTTTTGCAGGAGCAGGAGAAAGAGAGGTGCAACAATGAGGATATGCAACAGACATCAAGTACAAAGACTGTATGGGTTAACCGTCAGAACTTGCGCCTCCTTGTTCCACCATGGGATGGGGTTATGAGAGAGAAAGAACGGGAGGAGAGAGAAGACAGAGAGGAGATAGAAGTGGAGAGAGAGCTATGTCAGTTAAGTGAGGGAATAGATCTGGTAAGTGCAGGCCCTCCCAGGGAGAACTGCAGATTCCCTTCTCCAGACACAGGGGTTCATCACTTTGGAAGCACACATATTTCATCTTCCACTTCACCAGCAATTGTTATGGTAGCAAACAATATGTATAGTTTAGGAACTAGGAGAGAGGATGATGGAACTCAGAATAGGGAAAGATTTAGAGAAAGAGAACACGAGCGAAAGCAACTGCAGACTCCAGAGGTGGACATGGAGGTTTTGCGGCTTAACATGGCACCACACAGAGATGGTGGAGGACCCATATTCTCAGGGGGACCAAAAGCAGGTGTGCCTAATCAGCACAGACAAATTCTTTCCAAACCTCCTGGTTATCCAAGTCCCATTACAGTGGTGCGAGGCATCACCAGGACCTCTTTAGGAAGTCCACAGCCCACCTCTTCACCTACAGTTTCAGGGTCTGACGGAGGTATCTCTCACCCTATGCCACCCTCTGTGCCTCCTTCCCCCGGCTCCAGAGTTTCTTTGACACCTCTGGAAAAGACTCCTTCACAGACCTTCACCCCAATTCCAGGGAGTTCTGCCTCTTCTTCTGCTTCTTCCTCAAGATCAAGGACACCATTGTCAGCTGCCCAACAGAAATACAAGAAAGGCGATGTGGTTTGTACACCCAATGGGATACGTAAGAAGTTCAATGGGAAGCAATGGCGCCGCTTGTGCTCACGAGAAGGTTGTATGAAAGAGTCCCAGCGTCGTGGCTATTGTTCTCGTCACCTCTCCATGCGTACCAAAGAAATGGAGGGAGCGGTGGGAGAGAGAGGGAGCGGAGGAGGTGGAGAGAGTAGCTCGGGGACCGTGACCCCTTCAGATCTGCGGGGTCGTGCTAGCAGTGAATTTGACTGGGATGAGACTTCTCGCGACAGTAGTGAGACAAGCAGCCGAGGTACTGACTCTCGTCCACGTCTTGGCTTGCCATCACTGCTTCCTCAAGACTTCTCTCGTTTTGACTTTGACGAATGTGAGGCTGCAACAATGCTGGTATCCCTGGGCTCAAGGTCTGTAACGCCCTCATTCTCACCGATTTCAAATCAGTCCCCATTCTCACCTACACCTTCCCCATCAGCTTCGCCACTTTTTGGCTTTCACCCTGCAAATTTCAGTCCTATTACTGCCTCTCCGGTCTTGCCTCCTCGCCGCCACAAACACCCCAGTGGTACCAACAGTGGTGTCCCAAAACATGGAACAGGAGGCACAGAGAGGGAGAAAGACAGACACTTGTCTGGTATTGTGTCATCCTTACACACCAATCTAACCTTCACTGTACCTATGAGCCCAGGCAAACGCAGGACGGATGCGCCACCTCCCCCGGCTCCACTGTTGCAGGAATATGACAAACACAATCAGGAACAAAGCTGTCGTGACCCTTCTATTGTAACAAATCTCTGCATTATCTCTCCTCAGACCACTATTGTCATGCACCCCCAAAGACTGCCTTCAACCACTGCCTCTTCTCCACCCACTTCTCCCCTAAGCTTAGAATCAGGTTCACAATGTACAGTCTCCCAGCAGCCTTTGAGAGACTCTCCAGTAATAGTGAGAAATCCTGAGGTTCCTTTAATAAAGTTTACAGAACTACCACTGGCCAGAGTTGCAGAGGTGGACAGGACCAGTTCCACAGAAAACAGCCAAACTGGTGTGCATTCAGAGACAGGGCTACAGGTTCCTGTTCCAATTAACGCTGCTTCCACTAATGGATCTGTCTTACTGCAGAATCCCACCTCAACTCTTGTTCTAGTATCTACTACCTCTTCCATTCCAAACCCAACCCCTGCAGGTCTACCTACGCAATCCAGCACCACATTAGCCTGCATATCAGTGTCTAGCCCTGTCCCAGGGCCAGGTCTCATTGGTGCGGGTGATGGAGGGGGAGATAAGAGTGGCCAAGTGACACTGCAGCAGCCTGTCCCTTGTCACCCTGCTCCTACTGCCCTGCTGCCGCTCATACTTCCCACAGAGACCTTGCATCCTGTGCCATGCAAAGACATCATCATGGGGCGACCTGGAACTGGTAAGAGAATTCTATATTTATATTCAGTGCTAACACCAGTGTTTAAATTGTGATTTCCTGGAGACGTTACATAATAATAAAAGATGCCATGTTAGACTAAGTAAATGGAAATTTAAAAATGAAACAATTTAAAGAATAAGGATGCACTTTTATTTGTCAATTTTGTGTATGCACACAAAATGTCAAAACAGATTGAATATAATTTTTATTCGTTTACTTTTTTTAGTTGCTCTTCTTTAAATTATGTAACTTAAGTAACAAAACTATTTTACATATTAAGTTTTTTATTAAAGTAAAATAAAGGAATAGTTCACTTAAAAATGTAATTTTCTTCATCATTTTCTCAGCCTCATGTTGTTCCAAACCTGTATTAAAAAAATGCATGAATACTTTTTTTGTAGTGTTGAATCAATGAAAAATCAATATTCAAACACAAATCAAACATAAATAAATGTTATGTAAGGAATAAAGTACAGTTAGCCGATCGTCACAAAAAAAAAATAGAGCTTTCAGAAATAAAGAAACTATTTTTATGTACGTGTAAGGAAAAGTTTGAAGAAAGAAATAAGAAACTAGCACAGTTATGTAGGAAATCAGCTGCAGAAGACAACAATCAGTTATACAGTTTGGTCATCACACAAACTGTTTTGCAAAATGTGATCAGTAACCACTCAAAATCCAAAAGTATTTCAGACAGCCATATTTACTGACTATAATTTTAGAATGTTAGAAGTATAGATTGTCAATGTGTTTTCAGTGCTCAAAGTAATATTTTTTGTCATTTACAAAATTGCATTAATCTCATACCACAGTGTTGTTGAATGCTTGATATTGATCTTCAATGACTATACTTTTTCCCTTTTACTGAATTTACATATGTAACATCAAAATCTTTCTTTGTTTTTTCTTTGAGATAATTAGATTTCAAAACTCAAAAAATGTATTTGGTTTTATTATAATTTTATTTAAAAAAGAAAAGAAAAATATCCTTGAAATAAGCTGTTTGCATAAATGTTTTACATTGTTAAAAAGAGTATATTCCTTCAGTTTTTCAAATATGTTTACATTATTTTTCACCAACCACATTTTAACATGACTCTCAGTTTCCGCTGATGAAAAGCAGTCCCAAAACATGCTCTTCTCATCACCATTCCTCATATGGTGTCATTTTAATTCTGGGCAAAAAAAGTCTTTAAAGCTCTGTCTTGGTTTCATTTCACCACAAAATCTTTTCACACATAGTACTTGGCATATATCTTTTACATACAGATTTGAATCCCATTAGTGTACTGTAGTAAGTTTAAAAGTAATTGTTAGTCTTTCTGGCTTTTCTCAGATGTGTGCGCTAAGAATTTGGAGGCACTTTTCTAAACAGTTTTTGGATAGTTGATGTAACTTCCTAATTTAACCAACAGTACACATTGGGAAATTGTATTTACCCCTTTTCTTAATAATGCATTTTTTTTATTTTAGCTCTGACTCGTGCTCTCTAGTCTTTATTTTCAAAGTTGAATTTAAGATTCTCAAATTGCATGAATCCCCAGTTTTATTTTTTATTTTTTCAGTGATTCACATGTAAGGACTAAGGCAATTTTGACCTTATTAGGGCAGGTGTTTTTGTGAACACATGTGTAAAACAAAGACCAAATATATATTCAAAATTTAAGAGCACATCAGAAGTACAGTTTCTCAGTTTCAGTGTTTCAGAGTTGATAAATGGAGATCTGCATTTCTTCATATTTCAGTGAATTTATAATTGAATAAAATAAAAAGTTATGCTTTATAAATGTTGTATATCCAGATTAATATAGTTAATAATTACATATTAAAATTAAGCTCAAAACTAAGGTCTCTATTTCATATCAGGAATAAATGCTTTGGCATTAAAAGCAGCGGTATTCTGGTAATTATCGGATTTTGCAGTGTGGTTGTAATCATCAGCATGCTTTAATAGTTGGTTCGATGAAATGTTGCGCTGGTCGTAGCACTTGCAGTGCTGATCCTAGCAAAATATTCAAAACATGGTCATTACAACATGTACACTGATAAACTGAAAGTGAAGCAAAGTAAAAAGACTGATCTGAAAGAGCCAAAGACTGAACTGAATTAGTAACGTGTTCATTCTGCATGATGCATGCAGTAAAGAACGAGAGAATCTTTACTCATTCATACAGTCATAACAGGGTGTCATTTAGGGAGGCATTTAGTGTATGCTTGTGTGCTAGTGTAATATAAAAAAGTCTTCATAGTGTATTCATGCATATATATAAATATGTGTGGTATTTGTGATTTAGCTGTCATCAAGAGTGTGTATGGTGTGAGAGGGAAAGGGATGTGTGTTGTGAAATAACAAGAGGGCCTTTGTAAAAATTTAGGCCTGATCTCGTAGGCCTGCCTTAACAAGCAAGCCTGTGAGAAAGACGCTAACACACACAGTCTGTATAACAAAATTGCAGACCTGCTAAAATGTAAAAAAAATTTGATTTGCTTTTGTTGTTGTAATGTAATTTTGTATTGCTGCTCAGTTTTGATAGTTAACCTGTACGGTTAGCCCAGAGAATTATAAGCATTATAGGAGACTAATACTCTGAAATGTAATTATTGAAAAGTATATTGTTAATATTGATCTCTTTTAAATTATTAATATCTTAAAGCATGTTATTGTATTGTGATGACTGATGTGACTTCAACACACACAGATTTTTTTTTTATATACTGAACTTTTATAAATACTTTCATATATACTAAAATATACTAAACCAGCACATATAAATGGACATTTCACAATGCTGCCCATGTTTATAATAATTTGTAATCTTTCATATATAAAACAAGTTTTATTATTCAGATTAATTTGATAAAGACAGTAATTTGATAGTTTTAAGACAATTTGAAGTAAACAGACAATTCAATGTGTGCTTGTGTGTGTGTGTGTGTGTGTGTGTGTGTGTGTTCCTGGTATTTTCTAAGTTCTAATGTCCCCACAAGGATAGTAAAACCAGTCAGTTTTGACCTTGTAGAGATATTTTTTTAGTCCCCATGAGGAAAACAGCTTATAAATCGTATCAGTTTTTGTGTGGTAGGGTTAGGATAAGGAAAATAGAAAATAATGTTTGTACAGTATAAAAACTGTGTGTGTGTGTGTACCTAGTTAACTATGTTTTGAGGCAAATTTGATGTGAGCTAAATCTAAGCTTCTTTTGGGGTTTCTAAATTTTTTTTTTAAATTTGGGTTAGGTTTAGGTTGTAGTATATACAACTATCATATGTAAAAACAACAGAAATCAATAGAATGTTTCCGTTTAGATAGATTTACTGAAATGTGTGTGTGTGTGTGTGTGTGTGTGCAAGTTTATGGTCTTATTTCAGATGTGTTTATTGAGTGAAGGTTGATGTTTAGGATTACATCTATGATTGGTCCATATATGTTGTCTTACTCAGTAATATATGTGTTATATATTGCATAAGTGCAAAACTGTTTTGCTAATTTATTTCAAAACTGAAATAATGATTTTCAACTTGTTTTAGATAAAATACTGAAATATTGCAGCTTACAAACCCGTCAAAGCATCCTAAAAAAAACAGGTCATATTTTTCAGCTATTTTTGTTATTGTACATTATCTTAAAGGACATCTATAAATAAATTTAGATGATTGGTTTTGAGGGCACTCAGGGATCACATTTGAATACAGTGATTATGAGTATGATGTATATAACCAAAGTATTCTATAGTATTTGATATAAGCTAATATTGAAAACTAAAAAAAAAAAAACTTAAGAGAGAGGAAATACATTTCCTATATATCATGAGTCTCAAGTGAAAAAGTTGTATAAATTTACTATTTACTAAAAATACTATTTAGATATCAGAGAGAAAATATCTTTGTATCAAAGTATCTGAATCACTAAACAGCAGAATTTCATCTGTCATTTACTATGGCAATGATTCCAAACATTCTCGGCATCATTTAATCCACATCCTTAGCAAACACAGATGCACTAATCACTAGAGCCGACACAAATACTAACAATATGCATGTCTTTTTCTGTTGCTGTTTTTTTTTCTCTTCTAAAAACTGAATAACTGTACTACAACACTGAATCGAAAAGAAGTTAAACATTCAATTTTTTGCTGCAATTTTAAACTGATAAAATAGACTGTTTGTGTCTGCTTATTTCTCTGCTGAACATATATAGCACCTTCCTCAAACTTCAACGCATCACTTTAATTACATGTATTGCAGGCTGTTTTTATTTTGGGCTATAGTATAATTTTGTCTGTTTTTTGATACAGCGTTTCTGATGGTTCTCTGCCTCAATAGCACATAGGACATGATCTCTTCCATTTATGTGCCGAGTTCTGAGTCGCCATCTGTCGTATAGTCTAACTCTGCAATGTTTAGCACTTGTATGGTAGCACGGTGTCTCCCTTTTCATAATTTCTGTACTCATAATATCAATTTAATTATCTTCATTTTTTTCCATTCACCCACTTATTTGTGTCAGACTTTTTTACTGTTTTTCCCTCACCTATTTATTGCTCTCTGTCTCTCTCTCTCTCTCTCTCTCTGGTGCAGTGCAGAAGTCTCTCTGTTTCTCTGACCGTAGAGTATTCCCCGGGAATGCCATCCATTTCCTTTTTGTAGATTTCTGCATGAACACAAACATGTATATTGAACATTTATATAAACCACATCATAGATAGACAGCATTTTATATAATACTCTTTCATTGCTATATTGTGTGCCATCTTTCCTTGTATTCTACGTTTTAGTTCACACTAGTATCCGCTGAATGTTTGCTTTCTATGTTATATCTCAAGGGAGATCACAGGATCTAAAAATGAAGTCTCGTAAGACTCTTGCACATACATTCACATAAAAGCCCCCGTCTCTAGCTGTGATCTCTCCTTCACTCAGTCCTGTGTCTGCCAGAGCTGTGATCGCCTGTGTTTTTTCCACAGGGCAGTGCTGCCTCCTTGTGAGAAGAGTGTACCATTGCAGGCTTTAAAGAGACACCTGCGTAGTTTCATAACTACCTTTTTTAAATTTGTGGTGCATTTCATGGACCTGCACCTAGTCTATTAGACTTTCCTAACAGTGGTAAAAATGTTATAAGTGAGTGTATCGACGTGGATCAAAGGACATTAATCCAACATGATGGATTTTTGGTTAGCCAGCTTTTTTCTTGTCTTTGCCCCCTCCATATGTCCTTTGGAAAATAGCTGGAATGCTTTCACTGGCAGATGGCAGCAGTGATATAAATATCTTACAAAAGGGCAGTGTGTTCGTGGGGAGATAGTGCCATGGTCAGTGGTCACCAAAAGTGGCATGAGTAACAATACCCATAAACCTGTTGCTATGGAAACAGGGAGTGGGTTTTTTTGAGGTTGTGTTTTAATCACGTAAAAACAATGATTGGATAGGAGGAACAGAAAGGTTTTGGAGCATGGGGCTCTTAGACTATTAACCCTCAAACATACAGCACTGTACCAATCTCTACATGCGAGAAGTGTCGCTCATGGCCAACTAATTGCTGATTTGAGATATTTTACTGGCATTTTCCTGTATTCATATTACTATATTTAAAAGTAGTGAGCGATGTTATATTTTGCCCATGTGTCATTCTCAGTGGAATCAGTCAGGAAAGAGTTAAGAAGTTGTTTACTATGATCATAGTCTGAGCTGGAGGCTCTCGGGCTCACCTCATTGGCTGTTGCCAGGAGCTCAGTCCAAGCTCAGTGGCTGAGAGAGTGATTAGCGCCTCCCACTACTCTGACATTGTGTTATATGAGGAGCAATGTCTCTGATAACCCATTCTTACCTCAGTTTGATTTGCGTGGATTTCAGTACATCAGTTGAGTGTGTAAATATGTGTTCCTGCATAATCAAGTTTCCTATCATCAGTTCTTATTCTATTTCTCCTTTCCTGTTGTTCGATTACCATCTTCCCACATTCAGCGAACGAGGACGTTTACACAACTTTCACAACTCCCTCCTCCCCTCCTCTCCATGAAATGACTCTTGTTCTATTTTTATTCGCCTGACTTGCACAGTTTCCCCTTCCCACCCATTTTCCCTCTCTTTTCTCAAACATTCCACAGCCACTCTTTTTTTTTCACCCACTCTTGAGTGTCTTTCTGTTTGGTACTGATATATATATATATAAAATGTGTAGGATAGTCTTCAGGCATAAACGTAGCGTGGAATGTATTTCTCAGATAGTATCATGTTGTAATATTATTTGGCCTCTGTGTTTGAGTGGAAAATGTTACTGCACTTACGGTTAAAGTTTCCCTGCAGTTTTTCTCTCTCACACAAATCTTTCTTATTGTAGCGTGACTGTTTGTGAAGGGACTGGCTGATACTGGGCACAAGGCCAATACCCCTCTGCCCCAAACAAACAAACCAGTCACTGAACTCAGCATACACACAACCTACACACAAGCACGCTGACATTCATAGGCACCGTGAGCATGCCCGTGTCATGCCGCCTGAGAGTGGTATACTGATAATAGTGTTTTGGACAGTCACCTTTGTCTGTGACAGAATCACTATCAGCCGATTCACTGGTCAATGTCCCGATGGCAGTAACAGTGGTCACAAAGTTTAATCTCTGACCTATATTACTGCACTCAATCAAAACAAAGTTAAAAAACATTAAACAAATAGTAAAAAATGGGGCAATGTAAAGAATATTTCTCAACCTTTCTTCTTTTTTTCCATTTGCTTTTGATTATAACTGTAATGTGACAATTTTTTTTTTGACACTAGGCATTAAAATCAAAAGCATACTATTCTTACCTTTACTTACCACTCCAGAGAAGTTTTATAGGTGTTCAGTTCATACAAAAAAGAGCAATGTAGTGCTGAATATCAGCATAGAGATTAATCAGCTGCAAGTACTATGAACAATAAATTAATATCAAACAACCTACATTTCAGACAAAATATGTCAGTTTAGTTCCTTTATATGAAAGAAGCCAGAGCATCAAGCTTTGTGCATCACCAAACACCATGTCTGTATCACTCTCTGGTCTTGAACCCAGTGAACAGAAACCAGTAGAAAGAAACAAACTGTTACACAAAACATCACTCTTGAAACGTAGCTCAGCCAATCGGATTCGAGAACTGAAACTAACTGTTGTATAATGCTTACTACAGTGTTTTAAACTGTGTTTAGTGTATAGCTACAGTAGAGTTTATTGCAATGGTAATGAGATCAGTTTGTATTTGTATTTGTTAACTACAGTTTTGAAAGGAGAGGATTTGTCCAGCTGATGTAAGGATTTGTCACATGCCTTCGAGTCTTATCAATCTGTCCTCAAAATAACGCATTCGTCAATGTTATACACAATACAATGAATATAATACCTGTACAGTAGTTATGTCAAGCTGGGCTTTTTCCCATTAGAGTTACGCGGCTGCTTCAACGTCACAGTGGGAGCAAATATCACGAGAGCCCGCGTAAAGTCATGCCACAGATTCTGTGGCGCGTTATATATTTATGAGCTCGTTTTTTAGCCGCGGCCAGTGAGATGCAGAAAGCCAAAGCCGAATTTGCATATGACTGACATTCCAACGCACACTCCGACCAATCACCGCGCCGGATTGTCTTACGATAGGTTGCGTGGATGACCAATCAGAGAAAGCATTCGAAGAGTAAAAGGCGGGTCACGCGCTGGGCGAGGCTGACACGCTGAAAGAGCGAAAGAGGACAGCCTACTATACAACAAGAGGAAGAGGGAGGGAAAGAGAAAGAAAGAACGGGTTTGCAAAGCGAGAGAGGAGAGCGAAATCGAGGGAAGAGTCGTGGCCAGTTGAATGATGTTATGAGACAACGACTTATTTACTACGAACCCCCACAGAGCGAGCGGAGAGAAGCGCGTGATCATCCGCAGCGGATCGGACAGTGACCCGCAGCAGGAGAACCGCACTGGACTTTAGGGGCTGTTATTACACCTCAGAGCCGTTATTTCATCACAACAGCACTGCACCGGATCATCTCGGTCCAGCCTTTCTTTTCTGTTTTGTATTTCCCCGCCGTTGCCCGCAGTCGGTTAGGACACGGCGGAGTCTGACCGTTATTTCTTAGTGGATTTCTTACTAGTTTGGCGATTGTGTCAGAGCCGAAGGCGAGGCGTTAACTGCACGATTAGCTTTTTAGTTGAGACTTTTTGGGGCTGGGGTGTGTGTGCGAGGGAGGGGGTCTCGGAGCAGGCATTTAAAACCAAGTCGTTGCAACTAGAGTCCAGTTTAAGCGAAACGTGCGTCGTTTGTAAGCCCGAGCGAGATCAAAACAAACGTTTCCACAAAGGCAAGGCGATAAAAGGCGAGAAAGACAAAACGATGCTTTCTGCGTTTAGGGATAACGTTAGAGGATCAGCGTGCGGTGGTACAATCTACAGGGGCTTCATTTTCTTTGACATAATATGAGAATGCTGCTTAGAGTTGCGTGTGGTGAAGTAGTATTTATAGCAAAATATAGAGCATTTTAATGACACGATTACTTGCGTAATTACAGCGAACAACTCCAGCGCTACTAACTGTTACAGTTTGAGTAATGATTGTTGCTCTGGAGCACTGCACAGGTGTTGTTTCTCTATTGAATCCAGTTGTCTTCTGTCTTTTTACTCGAGACCACTCACTGGTTTTGTTGGTTTCTCTCTTTCAGGCACCCGTCTCTTCCCCTTTTTAAGTCCTAACTTGGGTGTTTTCCGTGTAGTGACATGAGGACAGGTTTTGTTGTGGCGGCCGGCGGTGCGGATGCGAGTCCAGGGGCGTTCCCGAGGGGACGGACTCATATGGAGCTGTGCTGCTGAAACCAGCTCCGGTTCTCCCAAATGCAGCCCCTAGACCAAAGTGGCAGTACAGAATGAGTCTGGTTACTACTTGTGTACTGGGCAGGGTGTACTTATGCGTTTGTCAATCAGAGATTGAGGCCAAACTGATGAATATAGGTCAGATATGAAAACAGGATGTGGATCTGCACTGACAAGCAGAGAGAATAATAGTGACCACGTGAAAAGACAGATGTGTATTACATGTGGCCTTTTATTATTAAGCATTTGATTCGTATAATTTCCCTGTCGGATGGATATTGCATTTGGTTAGTATTTTAAATAGAAGATCGCTTCCGTTGAGAGTCGCAACCCAAAGAATAAATTACACTCGTACTGCGGGTGTAGTAGCACCATGATCGTGCTAACCTGCTAATCTGGCAGATTTGGGCTTCCTATTTTCACGACGATTTACTGAGACAACCGTTTCCACGTTTTAGACAGTGGTTAGTTGATGCATGCAGTGCTCTTTTATTTTTTTGTAACCGTATTTAATACTATTTATCGCCCAACTAGTTATTAATCGTGATATTGTACATGTAAATCCCACTGTGCTGAGGTGAGCTCAGGTCGAGGACTGTTGCACTACTCGAGCCCGAGGATGACTGAGAGGCCTACTTAACCCCTTCATCCCCGCAGCTATCCGTCAATGTAAACAAGCTCAAACTGGGGGGCAAACAGGACCAAAAATAAACAACATCATCCAAATAAAACCAAACCCGTTTCTGCATTTCGAACCTCAATAGTGTGTTTACTCGTAACTGTGTTCACGACAGTGTTTTAATGCCAAGATCGCCATTTGTTGTAATCTGCGCGTTCCTGAAGGTGGAACGTCGCTTTACTCTTCTGTGCGGTACCTGATAGCACGATGTCATCATTTTACTACAATAGATCCGGTGTCTGAGCCAATAAATCAAAGAATACAGAAGGACGTGATCAAAAACTAAAGATCATTGTGACTGAACGACGGCAGGTCATTACCAAGAACATTTGGTACCAACATGAAGAAACTCCAGTAGACGGATGCTGGCTGCATCGTTTATGGCCGCTTATCTTCATCGCTTGACTCAACATCACCTGTCTGGGAAAACGTCATGTGGATATTTAATTTTTAATCGCAAATACTTGTTTTACACTATATTAGACTAACGTGTGAACAAGTACCTCTATGTAATATTACATGTTTGTGAAGTTTTTTCCGTAAAAAAAAAAAGCATTTCAAGCTTTTTACTCGACCATGTTTTCATCGGAAAGCCCGCAGTATCTTCGCCAGGGACTCAGCATGTTCGGTCAGTCATTATTACTCAACTTGTCTGATTGTTTTTCTTTCACTGCTGAAATACAGTATTGGTAAATCGTCACTGTGTCGATTTAACTGCAGCAGAAAATAATTTCATGAACAGCCTGTTCCTGAATCATTATTTTGGAAGTGATTGTTTGGCGCCAAATACAGCCTGCTTAATATCTGTCGCGTACAATATGTTTATGCACTTACTGTATTCATGACAGTCTGTCTTCTTTAATCTGTTTTTGTAATGTGAAACAAAATTATGCTACAACTACACGAGTTTTCTCTTATAATATTCAAATATTTATGACAGCTTAATTTAGTAACAAATAGCTTTTTTGTTACTGTTAATGGTTTTATATGTTTTGGTCTGTTATCCTTGATCTCCCTCCATCATTTTGTCTATTTTGATGTTGTTTGTACATTAAATATTTATTTTGTTATCATACAGAGTGAAACTGAGATTTGTAAATAGCATCTAAATCAAGAAATAATTGTATGTTACAGTTGTCCATCCAATGATATAACATTATTATGTGCATAAGCGTGTATTCATGTGGCTCATCAGGCTGTGATTTGGGTGTTGATATGGTTTATTGCTTGCTGTTAATACTGGCTAGACTGAATGCTCTTTTATTTTCTCCTGTAGTGTGGACTAATGTTGAGCCCAGATCGGTTCCAGTGTTTCCTTGGCATTCATTGGTCCCTTTCCTGGCACCCACCCAATCAGATCCATCGGCTCAGCCTGGTGAGGGCCAACAAACTGTCAGTCATCCGCAGACATCTTCTCTGAAGAAAGGTAATTTAGTTCATACAGCCATTGTCTGATTCCAAAATGAGCTAAAATGTGTTTGTCAAGAGATTATAAAAACATAATTATGGTAGATATAAAAAAAATTCAGGAGCATGTTTCCTGGGATAATCCGGATGCTGTTATGTATCTGGCCTCTCCTGTCACATCTGCAGTGACTCTCTGTAACTCTAGCTGCTGTAATTTAGCCATTACCCAGTGCAACGATTGACCTCAGAGGTTGCCAGATTGGAGGGATTCATTAAAGATGCTGTAATGAATAACCCGTCTTTCACTTTCAGAGGCTCAGAGCGGGTCAGTGCTGAAGGAGATTATAGAGGGAGCACCTAACCCTTCCTCACGCCCCACTCCCTCCGCCGATGAACTGCTCCCGGAGAGAGAGAAAGATGCGGAGCGAGAGAGACCTGACAGTGAAACAGAAAGTGACGTTGATGATCCGTGAGTGGTCTAGTGTGTGTGTGTGTGTGTGTGTGTGTGTGTGAGATGCGTCACATTCTGTTTGAATGTGTTTTGTTCCTGGTGTTCCTGTGTGTGGAAAGAGCTGCATAATGGCACCACAAAGAAAGAGAGAACAAAAGCATTCCTCTTTCTCCTGTATCTGTATATGAATGACAGCAGAAAACCAGAGGCAGTTTACATTAATGAGCTGTCATCTCAATACACTTCTCTCACTTGTTTTTCCCACTCCTTTATGAATCACATATAAAATTCTGCTTGCTTTATAATCATTAAGTCATGTAGTACAGTTCCTGCTCAATGTGCTTTATCCATTAAGCTTATTGTATTATCTTCGCATTAAGGTGTTATTGACATTCGCAAAGCATCCATCCCTTTAATATTGTACTCTGGATATTATAGAAGTGTTGAAGCTCTGTGCTTTCTGTTTTGGTGGTGGGCTGCAAAGCAGTAGCTCATGGACACAGTGCATTGCAGTTTTCAGTAATTGGCTCGGTGCATTCTGCTGTATGTTTCACGGCACAGTGAAGAGCCCTGAGTGTTGCAAGAGTGAAATTGGTGGATCTTTTGGGCCTCAGTAGCTATACGGTCGTGACTGTGTAATAATTATTAGTTAAATACCAAAGAGCATGTATAATAGAAAAATCCATCTTCAAACTTATGTGCATGCAAGTAGTAATACATCATCTTAATGTCTCCGCACTTAATAAGATAACTCAGATGAGGATGGCGTGTTGTCCTCGCGCTTGTTAAAAATAGGCAGCTGTGATCAAATGTTTCCTTTGTATTGAAGTTTGAAGTGTGAGAAACAATGTTCCTTGTTGTAAGCTAGAAAGAGAGATCGTTGTGCGTTTATTAGCGATAGACCGGCATAATCAATGTATGCTGCTGGATCTTCTCATATTATTTTGTATTAACTGCCATTTGTGTGTGCAGGTTTTTCCCAGGTGTTCTTCCTGATCCGCCAATTTCTGCGTCTCCTGGAAAACGTAGATCTCAGTCCCTCAGTGCACTGCCCAAAGATGACAAAACCAGTCCTGGAAAGGTAAACGTTTACACATGTGCGTTTTTAATAAGATTGTGCTATTTTTTTAATTTATGATTAATATTTGTTATTATTAATGTTGAAAATGGGCTCCTAATGCTATTATAGATACCTTTTTTTTCAAGATGATCAATAGACAGGATGTTTGTTAAATAAGTCCTTACTGCCACTTTTAATCAATTTAATGTGTCCTTGCTGAGTAAATGTGTTCATTTCTTTTTTGAAAACATCATACTGACCTGAATTTTTGAATGGTAGTGTATCCTTGTGTGAAAGCCTTATTCTTTCACACAGACTCATTTACTCATTCCTTATTATCCTTTCACTTTACAGAGGGAGAAAGACCACATCCGGAGGCCCATGAATGCATTTATGATCTTCAGCAAGCGGCATCGTGCACTGGTTCATCAGAGACACCCAAACCAGGACAACCGCACTGTCAGCAAGATACTTGGAGAGTGGTGGTATGCTTTGGGACCCAAAGAGAAGCAGAAATACCACGACCTCGCATTTCAGGTTACTGGAAACGTCTTGCAGATATGAATGGTTAGACACCGATTAACCCCATTAAGTCTTTCCAGCCCCCGTAAATGTTTTTCTCACTCATTTACAGGTGAAGGAGGCACACTTTAAGGCACATCCTGACTGGAAATGGTGTAATAAGGACAGAAAGAAATCCAGCAGCGAGGGACGTGGTGTTCCAGGGGGCAAAGACATCCGCGAGAGGAGCATGTCAGAAACCACAGGTGTGGAACAGGACAAGAAGTGAAGATTGTCACTGTGGGCAGTGTTATGGATGGATTATATGGTGTTATGTGTATGGATTATAGTTACACGTTTTTTTAAAGTAATTATTAGTTCAATAGTTTATCAGTCTTCTTAATATCTGAAAGGATTTTGCTCCAGAGTTCAACAACAAGGTTTTTTTTTTTTCAGCTGGTGATTTTTTTGCATCAGTAAGGTTTTTCTTTATGAAGATAACTACTACTGTATTTTTCTGAATATAAGATGAACCTGGTTATAAGACAATCCACTTTTTCAAGATTTTTGAAGATCAGATCTTGTCTTCTCTTGACCCAATTCCTTAAATATGTTATACATTTTCAAGTCATGTGATTTATTGGTATTGTTTATTTCATAATTTACCAACATAACTACATGTTTCACACTCATATTTTCTTTTGAGCTGTATTTATAATGTAGTGATATACAACGTGTGCCACCGCATTTAGTTTATAGCAATTGAAGAATGCGTGCAACAAGCACAGTGTAACACCTGACAGGAGAAAGTTCATTTTTCTGAGGTGAGAGAGACTTATAACCCGACAACATCTTATCTGACCATAGATACTGAATCAAGACAACTCCTTTTTTCTGGCACTCTTAAAGGGTGAGTTAACCCAAAAATGAAAATTCTGTTGTTAATTATAGTTATTTTTGGCCAAGTCCAGGAGTTTTTTGACCTTCTATACTACATTCAAGGCTCAGAAAGGTAGTAAGGACATCATTAGAATAGTCCATAGCCACCTTTCCATCGAAATTACCTGGAAAAATTTGTCCCAGGAACTTTTTTTCCTCCAGACCTGTTGCTGTCTGCGTTTCCATTACAGTCTAAAGTACTAAAAAGATTTGGCAAATAGTTTGGTGGGATAGGTCTGTGCGCGTTTCTCAATTTTAAGTATGCGAATTTCGAACTTGCATCCTCGGTAGTTCGCACTTCGCAATCTGATCTCCTGAGGTTGGGACAACGCAAGTCTGGTAATTCTGCAAATGGAACATCAGCGTAATTGATAACTTCAGTCAGCTCCCCTTGGCTACTGCAATTTTCCTCACTGTATGTACAATTAGACGAATTGAATTGAATTGAATTGAGACTAAATGTAATCTGAAATACCATTGCCTCTTTTCGTTTTCATTTAAACCTGAATGTAGAAATGTAGTTTAGGGAACGTACATACATTACAGTGAAACAAAATATTATATCAAACAGTATTGCATCTTTTTCATTTAAATTTTAACATATTAATAGATTAATAGAATAAAGACCAAAGATTATCTATAAGATTTACCCAAAACAAATTATAACTTATGTTTAACCACTACAGAGACATCAGAGCCAGCGGCAAATGTCAGAAAAACTGCTCTCGTAGGGATCGCGTGGAGGTCACGTCTCCGAGATCGGCGAAGCACATTTTCAAATAGGCGCTGTCTTTACAAATAAACAGCATATTTGATTTTTAAACAAATACATTCTCACCTGAAATACTTTGAAAACTACATTTCATGTAAAGAAATACAATGCTGGTAGAACTCAACCAATCAGCATGTTCAGCGCCAAAGTCCCGCCCCTGAAAGTTCCAGACCTTTGAAAAAGTACTACCTCACGAGCAGGGACTTTCTGGGGGGCAAATTTTTACCCAGAACTTTATTTAGATCTCGGTTTATGCTGTGGAAACACACAGAGTACCAGCTCAAAGTCCCTGGAGAAAGTTTGTGGGGTGGAAATGGATATCAGTGGTTAAATCTTAATTTTGTGAAGCTAAGAGCTAATACTTTTTTTGCACAAAGAAAACAAAGATCAGACTTTATTCAACAATTTCTTCTTTCTTGTGTCAGCTGTCAGTGTACATTCACAAAAGTACCACGCAGAGATATAAAGAGTATTTGAGAACCATACTTGAGTAAAAGTACAGATACCTTACAGTGAAAATTACTCCACTGCAAGTTACAAGCAGTGTAACAATACTTAAATATTTTACTTATACTAAATATAGGCTCAAAGAAGCGCTAGTCAAAGAGATACCAGTGAAAATCTGTAATGTTGTGGTGAAGCTGGGGAAAAGAGGCAGAAACAAGGATCTATGTGCAGGTATTTAATTGAAAACCTAGAACAAAAACAAAAATCAAAAACCACAGGGAACAAAGCATGCCAGGCAAACAGACAACTATGACATTCAATAACTCACAAGAAACTAGAGTAACACTAGGGATATATATACACGGGGTTAACAAGATAAAAAGACACACCTGGGGAAACTAATCAAGGGGAACCAATGAACAAACGAACTACAAACTGACTACAAAACCCACGGGAGACAAGAAGTGACAAAAATCCAAGACGAAGCACAGAGAACATGTAACAAAAACAAGAAAGAGTTGATTTGTGAAGAGAACAATAATGTTCATTATTTAAAACCAAACTAAAACTGAACACCTCAAAACTGCAAAAAACAACAACAACAACATTTTCCTTCAAAAAGATCTATTTAGTATAATGAAAAAATAAAACTCTCAGGTAAAATTAAAAAGACAAAACCTTCTTGCTCTGGATGTGCTGGTTTTGTCCCCATTGCCGGCTGCAGTCTTGTCCTCAACTCATTTAACCTGTGATCCACAACTACTTGCTAATGAACTCGCATTCAAGTAAAGTAGCCATGTTTACAAGTTTGGGTGAGTAGGGGCAAAATGAGTACTTTAAGTGCCCTGTAGTTGGCAATTTCACTTTTGTAGCAGAAATAAACTGCTGCAGAAAAAGCTAGGTGCAATGCAAAATGTAATATACATTTGCCACTAAAGAGTACAGATACTCATTCAAAAATGCAGTGAAGTAGAGTGAAATCTGCTTGTAACTAAGGTGCAGCCCATCCAGGTTCTACGTATGTAAATGTATTCCTGTAGCTTCATAAAATTAAGGTTAAACCCCTATGTCCTTACTACCTTTCTGGAGCTTCAACGTGTCAGTTGCGTTGCTATTTATGGAGGGTCAAAAAGCTCTCAGATTTCATCAAAAATAAAAAAATAAATAATCAAGGCTGATAGTAAGCCATGCAAATGAAAAATAAAGCCAAACTGGACACAAGAAGAGCTGTTACTTCTTGCCGAACTGATTAATGAAAACAAGGATTTAGGTTAATCAAAAGAAAATTGCCCCTACAAGTTCTACAACGGTAATAATACCCCCGTGATAAAGGCGAAACACCTTTTTAAAAGCCCATTGTCATCAAATGTATCTTAAATGTTTACATTCTAAGGCAGATTGCCGGCAACAGCCATTTTAGGATCGTTACTTTGTGGTTCGGTCTTAGTGACTTGGGGTCTTCTTCACCACACCTAACATTTCACAGATTTAGGAGCTAGTTTTATTGACAAAATGCTTTATGAAACACTCTTTATTTTTTTTAAATAACACGCCCGTTATTTTTTAAAGATTTTCTCCTGAATCTGCGATTTATTAGCTAGCCTTAAGATGTTTTGTGAATACGGCCCAGATTTGTTCTTAGTGTGACAGTGCACAGTGTTGCACAGTGAATCATATTTTAATCTTGATCACAATTTCTGCTTCTCTTTGGTTATTGATCTTTCATTTTAATTTGGCATTTGCATTATCTTGAATTGGTAACAAGCCTCCACAAGCTTCTATGTTTATGGTTGCCAGATTTCAAGGGTTTAAATCCCCAGTCAGAGCTTTTTTTCAGGAATCATTTTATGCACAGTAGTTCTTCCCAACCTGGAAACCATGGGCACACACTCTCTCTGCATTACGAAAAAATTGCTGATAAGCTGAAAACACTTGCATACATTTAAGCTGGAGTTTAGTGATCTCTATTGAAATATTCTGCTCAAAAATAAAAAAGTAATACAGTCTATTCACGCAGTTGTTTGTGCTGTTTGCTGTGACTAAGTCTGTGACAAACCATGTTAGTTGAATTTTTCCGATGAAATGTAAAAAAAAAAAAAAAAGTCAATGATCATGATTTAGTAATCATAAAAATTTCCATTGTGAATGCACAAAATGACATCAAATTGTTCATATGTAATTCAGAACCTCCATCTGTGTCAATGGGAATGGAGCTCAAAGGTGTGGGGCCTGGGATGGTGAGCGTGTCAGAGCGAGTTGGAGGTGAGGGACATAGTCAATTGCCTCGTCCTCGTGCCTTCTCTCAGAGCGCCATGCACAATCTGGAGAGGAGCGAGAGAGGCAATCCACAGGCACTCGCTGAGCTCACACAGGTATTACATGCACACTTGTGCAAGTGAGACATTTTCAGAGATTCATGCTCAACTTACTCTTTCTGTATTGTTAGATGTGTGGTGATGGTGGTCAGGTTGCTGGGCGGGGTGCTCTCTCTCAGACACAGAGGGGGGTAAGTGAGGACATGACAAGTGACGAAGAGCGTATGGTCATCTGTGAAGAAGAGGGGGATGATGATGTCATTGGTGAGTCAGACTTCATCATTTAAGACTACTATATGTATTGCCAAGAGTTTTCCAAAACAAATTAAGTAAGTGCTGATGTCATTTCTGTCGTCAAGACTTTTGTATTTATTAGCAATTGTGTTAGTCATTATTGTGTGTAATGTCTTATTCAGATGACTCATATCCAGGCAGCTCCATTGACCTAAAGTGTAAGGAGAGGGTGACAGACAGTGATAGTGAAAATGGATCTGGAGATGAAGGAGAACGCAAGGTATCATCTCGCATATTTCACATCTGTTAGCCTGTCTGTGTTGATCTGTACAAAAATATAATGTTTAAAGGAATAACTCACTCGAAAATGAACATTTTGTCATCATTTACTAAGCCTTATGTTGCTCCGAGAACCACAAAAGACTAAATATTAGAGAAATTCTGCTTCACCATACAGTGAAAGTGGAGGATGACATTTGTTCTACATTTAAGCCTACATTTACTTAATGTGAGGATAAGGCCATAATGTAGGATGTTATTTACTGATAGACGCTCATTCTGATGAAGCTCTATAAAATTTCATTCTTGCTCGAGATCAATTAAAAAATGGCACCTTTGGACGTGTCACACCAGGTTTGACGCCATTGGTGCCAAATGCCATTAGTTCTTGCATTTTAAATGAAAATAAGTGATAAGAAAATAACTTGATTGCTGTATTTGAACATTCTAAAAATGACATTTAGGATTTTCGGAGCTGTGGCTGTCAGGGTTCATTATCAGTGAACAATGACTGATATTCCAGTCTGTTCAAATCTATTGCATGGCTACGAAAGACTTATAAAGTATAAACTATATAAGAGTATAAAGAACAGTTCGTATAGCCTACGTATTTTCCTTTTTGTAGTTTGAAAATATGAAATGAAAATGAAATGAAAATGAATGAAACTGAATGAATGAAAATTCGTCATGACATTTGCCAAGTATGGTAACATCCAATTGCGCACACACACAGTAGTGAGAAGTGAACACACCGTGAACACACCCCCGGAGCAGTGAGCAGCTATATCCAGTGCCCGGGGAGCAACTGGCACTTCAGCCTTGGGTATTGAGGGTGGAAAAGAGCACTGTTCATTCACTCCCCCCACTAAAAACTTCTGCCAGCACGACACTCGAACCGGTGACCTTCGGATAACTAGTCCAAGTCTTTAAACCATTAGGCCACAGCTGCTCCAAATTTACATCGCTATTCATGAGTGTGTATGGAAATGAGAAGTATTCCTACTAAAGGCCTGATCACACCAACAAAGATGAGTCAGATTTTCACATTATTTGTCTGTTCAGTCCAGTGTGTAAATGTGTATAAATTGGCGGATGGGGCTAAATGAAAATGCTAATTCACTCTCTGACAGTAGGTTTTTACAACCCCAATTCCAGAGAAGTTGGGACGTTTTGTAAAATGCAGTAAAATCAAGAATTTGTGATATGGTAATTCTCTTGAACTTTTATTTAATTGACAACAGTACAAAGAAAAGATTTCCAAAGTTTTCACTGACCAGTGTAAATTTATTTTGTAAATATTACATTTTGTTTTTGACGGCTGCAGCACATTCCAAAAAAGTTGGGACAGAGGCAAAATAAAAGTGAAAAACTTAAAGAATATCTACATTAAACTGTTTTGAAACAGTTCAGAGTAAACAGGTGAATTGGTAATAGGTCAAGTTATCATGTTTGGGTATAAAAGGAGCATCTCAGTCTTTGCAAGCAAAGCCGGATCATTGCTCATCACTTTCTGCCGAATCCCTGGGCCAGAGCTCATTTCAGATGGTCAAAAAGACTGATTTCCACATTTTAACTTTTTTACCCGGGAAAGATTTTGGGTTCTCAGCCCCAAAGACCAAAGGGACCATTCAGACTTACATTAGCGATATGTGCTGTTGACATGGAGACATATGTTGGGATTGTACGGAGACATATACTGCTATCAAGATGATGTCTTTTATGGGAAGTCCATGGTTATTAGATCAACACAATGCCAGTTCTCATTCTGCATGTGCTACAACAGTGTGGTTTTGTAGAGACAGAGTGAATGTGTTAGACTGACCTACTTCCTATTGAAAATGTATTACCAGTCATAAAAAGGAGAATTAGACAATGACGATCACAGACTGCTGAGCTTCTGAAGTCTTGTATTAAGCAAGACTGGACAAAAATTTGTATAGTATAGTATTCTCAATTCCAAAACAATTAAACGTTGTAATTAAAAGGATGGTTGATGTGACTCAGCATTAAACATGCCTTTTTCCCAACGTTTTTGGAGTGTCTTCAAAATCAAAATTTGTTCATATTTACAAAATACATTTATGTTGATCAGTGAAAACTTTGGAAATATTACTTTGTACTTTTGTCAATTAAATAAAAGTTAAGGAGAATGCCAATGGCTGAATACCATTGTCCATGTTGGTCTGAACGGGCGCAATAAGAACCATTTATTAAAATGTAAATGTTTATCGCATTGCTTTTTTTACACCAAACATTCATCAGGGTGTGAACAGGCATCTTTAATGACATTGGGGTGAGTAAATGATGTCAATTTTCAGATGAACTGTGCCTTGATGAATTTAGTCCCAAAAAACGGTGAAGTGTAGAACAAATTTCTCCCTGTGGAACTAGAAAATAGCTTGTGGTCCTAAAGCATTTAACTAGTTTAATTATTAATGAAGTTTACAGAAGTCTATTGCACAGTATTTTTATTAACTGGTAAAGGATAAATGTCATTACATATGCTTTCTGTCTTTGGCTAATTGATGTTCTCCTCTTTTCTCTGCTGCTTTATCACTTGCGTGGCATCAGAGAGTTTTTGCTCCTGTGATTTGCTCCTCATCTTATGGCCCCGGTCATGGTCGGAGCGTGTCTCTCTCCTCCTACCCCACCTCTAGACATTTTAGCGATGCTTCATCAAAAAGAAAGCGAGCAGTGGAGGGAGGTGATGGAGAAAGAAGGGAAGGTGAAGGAACAGTGTCCCAGCCCACTGGGGGTCAGTCCATCCTGGTCAGTTCAGCCGGGGGAGTGTCGTCAGTGCTAGGAGCGGTGAGAGTGGCGTCCACTGTTGTCACCAATGTGGTGCGACCTGTGGTCAGCACGCCGGTGCCGATCGCCAGCAAGTCCCCACATGACCGGAAACTCGCTCCACCACAAACGCAGCTTTTCATTGGACCTGGAACCACAGGAAACCCAGCAACAGCTTCAGCTGGAGGGGGTGGGTACTATTCCTCATCATCGCCCAATCCTGTTAGTGCATCAGGAGCTCAAGGGGGACTAGTGACCAATATAGTTTTGGGAGGCACATTCCAAGGCCCACCCGCCGTACAGCTTGTCACACCACCTCCTTCAGCCTCCCCAGCATCAGCCCCACTTACTCATAGTAACGGTCCAATTCCTTTGCCCGTTCTGCAGTCGCACATTCTCCCCTCTGCCTCAATAACGCCTTTATCAGGTCAAAAACCCATAACACAGGTCCAGTACATTCTCCCTACCCTCTCTACCAACAATCCCAAGAGCCCCTCCCCTCAGCAGGCCAGTCAGCCAACCAGTATCTTCACCCTACCTACAGCTCTGCCCACTCACGCCTCGTTGGCCAACGGGAAGCAGTCGGGATACGTCTCCAGTCCTGCTGTGGGTGTAGTTAGCCCAGGAACCAGAGGTGAGGAGATATATACAGTTTAATAACACACTAAGAGATATTAGAGAATAATAAACTTGTTGCAATATGTGTCATCATATTAATAAAAAAAAAAACAGTAACCATTTTCATACAAAATCTGTTACATTGCAATAAAATTGCCAGATTACATCAGCATGAAAAAGCCAATGAATTTATTCAGGCAGTTCATGAGTTTAATGGAAAGCTATTAATTAATTAAAGCATACATTTTTTTTTATTATAAATACTTTTAAAATAACATCAATCAAAATAAAATATAAAAAAAAACATTTTATTTATTTATTTGATTTCATGTGACTATTGAACAACATCAGAGAACCATAAACATGCAAATGTGGTATTTAATGAAAAATGTTTATTTTAGCTCACGGGTACTTCAAGTAAATATATTAGTTTGGGAATGTATTACATGTAAATAAGAAATAAACTGTATTTGGGTCTTTTAATGTGTTTGAATTAATTGAGTGATTAATTCAAATAAAAATGAATGCTTACTCCGTATTTGATACAATGTTAAATCACTTCTTAAACCTGAAAAGGATTTTTGTAAATGAAGTGTTCAAATGCTGTTTAGCAATGGGACGGATGACTGGTCTTTTTGTGAATGTTTACAAAACTGAAAGACTTTCTAAGGTGTTTGTGTATATATATATATATATATATATATATATATATATATATATATATATATATATGTATGTATGTATGTATGTATGTATGTATGTATGTGTGGTATTTAAAAGAGTTTGGAAGAATTTCAATTGGAAATTGTGAGAATTATGATTACGACTATTTTAAAATGTAATTTAATCTGCTGCTTAACCTAACATGCGTAAAAAACGCAGTATACTTCAGGCTTAATTTGACAGCTAAAATCATTTTATTTAAGATGGATGGAGAGTTTTAAGTGGCTGGAGTACCACTGCAATGTGTCAGAAATAGAAACGCCATATCACATAGGTATATCGCAACAAAATGGGCAAACCACAGTTCACACTTGCAGTGTAGACAGCTTTATGCACTTTATATACATATGAATCATCATCCTTGTGGTTTAATTCTAATGCACCACTTTTATCAGGTCTAGACAGGATTTTTGACAGCAGACCACTTTGTTCACACATAGCACCAAACTGAAACTTTACTGGTACCAGGAAATTGAAAAGGCTCTAACACATGATCTCCAAACAGATAAATGCTGTTAATTTCCACAAAAGCCTGTATGTGCGAAAGTGCCAAGTGTCTTTTTCATTGTACTGTGGCTCACAGCCATCATCATGTTCAGGTGCTGTTCTCCATAGTTTTGTCCTGTGCCAGATAAGATGATCTGTGCAAGACCCAGTTATTTTAAACACTTTCTTTCTTTTTTTTTCTCCTGCAGTGCAAACACAGTCACCAGTCTTGCAGGGCAAGATGCTGGTTCCCATGGCAACAGTGCGATCTGCTACTGCCCCCTCTCAGCAGTTTCCCTTGGTAGCCCCTCCTCTTCCTGTTCAGAATGGAGGACAAGCAGGAAGCAAGGTGAGATCTCGAATGGTAAATGCTTTAATAAAAATACTGAATAACCAATTGAGTCATTTGTAGAGATAATTATAATTTATTATCTTTTTTGATTAGCATGTCTTCCTGTTTTCTTTCTAGATTATTCAGATTGCTCCGATTCCTGTCGTCCAGTCGCAGCTTCCCTCGACGGGACCAGTGCAACCTGGGAGCCCGTTTTCTGTTACTATGGGAACAGCTACTGTGGTCGCCCCAGGCTCTACCCCGTCTCAGACCGTGCTGCTACCGCCCCCACCTACAAGGTATAACGCACTCTTTCACAGGCCTACTTATACTCACCTAGCCGCACAGGCACAAACATCTCCCCCACTCTTATTTTAACTTCCACACCCACACTCCTGAAGTGCTGCAGCACTAGAGAATAACCTTGCATGGCTGCTCTCACTCTTTGTAAAAGCTGTCTAATCTGGTTCCGTAAATATCACTTTTCTCCCTCAGAATCACTTATGTACAGTCCACTCCTGGGGTTCCTTCTCCTTTGCCATTAGTTCCCATGACAACAGGCTCCTCCTCTCAGACAGCTTCAGCAACACCTGGATCTGCTTATGTTCCATCACCCTTGGCCACCTTTGCAGCGATCGCTCATCCGGGACAGACTTTGGTGCAGCCACTGATTGCAGGTTAGTGGATTCATAGTTTAAATAACTTAATACACGTTTAAACATTTCAGGGCAGTCGGTTGATTTAAAAAATTTATTATATTTTGTTTATATATTCTTTTGTGATTAAAAAAATAAAAAAATAAAAACAAATTAGGGTTGGGCAATATACATGCTGAAGCAGTAGAAATTTTCAACCGGTAGAGATTTTGAACTATCATCTCTATAGTGGTTACAGGCTCACTTGACATTGCTTTGCTACGTCGTCATGAAAACTTAACATTTGCACGTGTTTTTAAGCATTGTGGTTTAATAACAAGAGATTTTAAGTTGTTGAAATGCAATCAGCATGCTGTCTGAGAGACTTTTTATATTCAGTCTGACTAAAGTGACAAAGGGCTCAAAGAGCAGTTCTTTTATTTAAACTGACTGAAGGGGTAGTAGAATGATGTAAGTTCTATGCTGAATGAGGTAGTGAGCAGACCAATGCTGCACAAAGTGACTGGTGCATGTCAACGTATTTTAGTGTGGGGGTCATAGTTCAGTGGTACCTGGGGCAGGAGAGGGAAGGGGGGGGCAAGTTCGGGAGCGAGTTCAGCTTCCTGACAGCCTGATGAATGAAGCTGTCCTTCAGAAGCTGTGTGACGGGTGGGTGGGATCACCTGGAATGCAGAGTGCTTTATGGGTGAGATGGGTTCAATAAATGTCCTGGAGAGAGACAACAATGATCTTCTATTTGATTACTTTGTACAATGTATGTAGCATTTCTTATTTGTTATACTGTAGTTTTGTCTTATTGCTTTAAAGTAGTTTTCTTTTCATATTTAATTGCTGACTGTTTACTTGTCAGGAGTTTTTTTTGCAGTTTAGGCTAGTATTAGCTTTTCTGTGATATTGACACTGGTGACGAAAAACTATTAAATTTCTATGGTATCAAAAATGTTGCTATCATAACTTTATTTAAAGCAAGAATAACAAAAAAAAGTAAAATGTGATATATATATTGTTACCATAGCGCTGCATGATTAATCGATTGCAATAGTCATGTGCATCTTATCAGTAAAGCTGGTTCTGTGATCAGTAATAAATCGCCATCATATGCTTTCAGATAGAGCAGCATTTATACAGTTTGCGTAGCTCCTCAGTGAACTAAGGCTCTGTGTGATAAACATTGCTCCATCTGAAAGCACGTGAAAATACCACATTTGAGATGTTTTTACTCCGAACTCACTTCACAAGGACATTCAAGTGTTTGAAATAAATCCTTCTGAAATGATAAGAATAAGGCACGCAGAATATTTCATAGTATTCTAAGCAGTGATATAGTCTACGTCGATTAACTTAGTATTATTATATACTTTATTATAATGAAAATTATAATAAGAACTCAGAGAAATCATATATTGTTGTAGTCCTGTGTTTATTAGTCGTGCTGAATCAATGAAAGCAGTTAAATCTTCTGTATATTCAGCTACCCCTATAGGAATTTCCTGGATTTCATCTGTAGGGTGTATTTTGGAGTTTCAGCATGAAAGTGCCCTCTTGCCTTCAGATGGACATTTACTACTGTTCACAGAACCGTGCTTCACTGACAAGTTGTGCATGACTATAGCAGCTTTTGCCTTATTGCGATTTCATTTAGATTTATCGTGCAGCCCTACATTACCATGAAACAAATACATTTTGCAAATGTGGTTAGTTTGCATTTTTGGTGTTTCGTAAAGTGTGTTGCATTGCTGTTATTTTCTGTTTCACCAGGTCAGCCATCGCTGTTGGCCCCTGCCCAGTCTCCCAGCGCCCCTCACGCTCCTGCCATCACCGCCATCTACACCCCTACAAATGTGACTTTGCCAACTGGTGTGGTGTCTAGGGCAACGGTGTCACCCAGTGTGGTGTACACAGTGTCCAGTTCCTCTAGCCTCTCTGCACACATCCTTCCTAAACACACCACAACAACCTCTATGACCTCTGTGACCTCGGACAGGCAGAGGAACATATCCACACACTATGAGCAACAGTTGCACCAGGAACGAACACTGGACAGACAGCACATGGACAGTCAGGTCTACACACAGTCCTCTGAGAGACAGGCCGAGAAGGTTTCGCTATTACAGCAAGAAAAACAGTTCCAGGTCCCAAGTAAAAGCAGCAGCAGTTCAGTTGCGCCCCCACTGGGCACCTCAGTGCCACTGCAGCCTGGAAGCCTTGCTCAAATCTCCCATTCTGGTACCATAGAATTTACCTTCATAAAGTTTGTCTGTTTTCATGATGCTGCCCAGTGGTGATTTCTTTAGGACTAAACACAGTCACTCTTTTCTCTTTCAACAGGAAGTGCTCCAGGGACACCCAAACTGATGACACCAAGGCCTCCTCAGAAAGTGAAAGCCACAGTGGCCAACATCCCAGTGGGCAGTTATGATGGAGGAGGGAGAGGCAAAGAACGAGAAAAGGAGAGGGACAGAGAGAAAGAGAGAGAGCGAGAGAAGGACAAAGAGAGCGGCAGTCGGTTCTCATTTGAGGTAGACAAGGCAGCTGAGACGAGCTCGCCTGCAACCTTCCCACCAGAGGAGGGGTCTGCAGAAGCCCCCACCCACTCTTTAGCGGAGAGTGCTACGCCTAGTTGCCGGGGCAAAGAAGCAAATGCTAAGGAGGTTAGTGTCATTATCCTGGCTGCCAGTTAGATTTAAATTTAGATTTTTTTATATCAGTGTGTTAGTTGTCAAATATATTATGTTTTAAAATTCAGACTTTATTAATCGAAGCAGTGTATGAAAAGTAATACTACATCAATTGAATGTGTAGTAGGCCAAAAAAAAAAGAAGAAAAAAACATACTCCGCTCACTCACTCATTTTCTTGCTCTACCCAGACTGAATGGAAGGAATCCCACCCTTCTTCTCCATTACCTTCACCCTCTGGATCAGATCCTGCTCTGCCTCAGTCTCATGGTGATAAAGATGCACCACCTAAAAGAATCAAGGCCCGGCCCCCACCACTCAAACGACCATTTGATTCTGTTGACAAGTATGTTTCATGGAATATGGCATCATTTGTACTATGACTTATTTCCAGATTCATGTTAATCATATGTTGGTAGTAATTACTTTTGGTTGGCCTATATATCAAAATATTTGCTATATTTCCAACATCTGCATCAGGCGATACGTTTTTCTGTTTGGCCAGTGCATTCGAGACTTATTTGGACGGCTCTGAGATAGGCGGCGCCTGAGCACACAGTGCTCACATTCTCTCTCTTCATTGTTTGCTGTCGCTGTTAAACAGTTCTTTCAGATACGGATAGAAGTCTGTCTATTCAGATAGAACTGTAAAACAAAGGAATTAAAAGGTATACAAAAAGTATTATAACGATTGCTTTTATATTTTTAGTAAAAGAAAAACAAACATAATATTTTCCCTTTTACCATTGGCATTCACCAAATACTATGATAAGTGTCTCAAAGTGTTCATTTCATTTGTGACCTGGTGCAGAATCGTAAATATTTTAACATTAATTATGTTTAACAACTATGATGTTTGCCTCACACTCTTAATTTGGTGCTTATTAATAGTTAGTAAGGTAGTTCTTAAGTTAAAGCACTGGGTCCGATTAAGGGTTCTAAAATATGGTCATGCAGAATAAGGCATTAATATGTGCTTTTTAAGTACTAATAAACCAATATACCATCATGCAAGTAACATGCGTGCTAATAAGCAACTAGTTAAAGTGTTACCAACTGCTGTTTATTTTACAGGTTAAAATGGAGGAAAAAATGTACGTGTTTTCAGATTTTGGACCCCACTCGATGTATAGAGTAGTCAAAATCTTGTGATTGGTGATGTGTGCAGGGTCCTGTCAGAAGTGTACTTTGAGGAGCGCTTTGCAGAGCTGCCAGAATTCCGTCCAGAAGAGGTTCTGCCCTCTCCAACCCTGCAGAGTCTGGCCACCTCCCCACGAGCCATACTGGGCAGCTACCGCAGGAAGAGAAAAAACTCCACCGGTGAGAGTAGCATTCAGACCTCTCTAACAGCTCAGTGGGAAATCTAACTATAGCTGCCTCAGTTAATTTGTTCATGGCTATCAAATCACAAATCAACTAGCCTTCAATCCCCCTTTCAACAGACCTGGACTCATCCACAGAAGATCCCATCTCACCAAAAAGGAAAAGCCGCCGCAGATCTAGCTGCAGTTCAGAGCCAAACACACCTAAAAGTGCTGCAAAGTGTGAGGGGGACATTTTCACCTTTGATAGGCCAGGTAATACTTCACCACCCACAAAACCATCATCATTCTGCAGCCTATATTGATTCTATACTGATTCAACTACATTATAATTTTCTCTCTATCTGGTACAGATGGAGAGGATGTTCTGGGGGAGCTGGAGTTTGAAAAGGTGCCCTACTCCTCTCTCAGGAGAACTCTTGATCAGAGGAGAGCTCTTGTCATGCAGCTATTCCAGGAGCATGGCTTCTTCCCCTCAGGTAACGCACACACACTTTTATACAATACTGTACCCACCCACACAGCTTACAGATAGCACAGAAGTAAAGTAAAGAACAAACCAATCACAGCACAAATCTTAACCAAAATGGATGCTACTGACATAAGACTATTCATTCGACCCATGGATTTCAACAAGAAAATATAAATATAAAATAAATCCATAATATTTCCATTAATTATTCACCCTCATGTCATTCCAAACCTGTAAGACCTTCCTTCTTCTTCTGACAAAAATCAATTAAAGATATTTTGGATGCATTCTGAGAGGTTTCTGACCCTCCCATAGACAGAAAGAATCCTTAAACGATCAAGGCTCAGAAATGTAGCAAGGAGATCGTTAAAATTATCCATGTGACATCAGTGGTTCAACTGTAATTTTAGGATGCTACAAGAATGCTTTTTGTGTGCAAAGAAAAAAACAAAACAAAAAAAAACGACTTTATTCAACAATTCATCTCCTCCATGTCACCCTGGCATCATTTTGGAGAGTATCAGTAGGGGTACACCCCTGTTGAGTAGGGGTGTAAAGGCCCAGATATACTTCAAACAAAGTTCTTTTTCATTTTTCATTTGAGGGCAAGACAGAAGTTCATAAAGGTTAAGCGACAGTATTCTATTTTCAAACATTCTGACCTCCTGCGCTGCTGGAGGCTGGGTTGTAAACGTGTTACGCTGCCCGTGTGTACCCCCTAAACACAACAACAATTGTGGCTGTGAGAGAAAATCAGTTTTGTAAACATCTTGCAGTAGCATTGATCTATTCTGTGGCAAGAAAAGAAAAAGAACAAGAACAAGGGGCGTAGATGGTATGTGAGTTCCACTACGGAGAGACTAAGCCTCAACACTCCGAGTACTAGCTTGTGGGGCCAAGCAACACAATAGCCCCTTTCACACTGCCATTCCGGCAAATACAGGGGTAAAGTGTTCCTGTAATTGTTCCCTGGTCGCTAGATTTGGCACTTTCACACTGCCAGTGATGACCCGGTATATGTGCGTGCTTTCACACACAACCCTTGAAGATCCCGTAACGACACGTGACATCAGCGCGTGACGTGTAATGTACGAGTCGACAACGCTTGGCACGTTATACTTTAACTGAATCAAGCAAACGATCTCGGCGTCAGCGCGGAAAGTGAGGAACTAACTGATCTCTGCTTCATTACAGTTTGCACATATGTTTTCGTCGCGAATGTTGATCTTCCTTCAAAACAGCCGGTAAAAGAGTCGCGCGATAACGCGCGTCATCACTTCCATACAGAATTAGATCTGGCTTTTGTTCACACAGCGCTCGTTCCGGATCGATTAGCGCAATGTTACTAGGTCCCTGACCCGGGTTCAATTCGGTAATCAATTCCGGGACGTGGTTGCTTTCACACAGAACCAGGCGACCAGGCAATGTTACGGGAATATTGCGGGTCCGACGTGCAGTGTGAAAGGGGCTAATGTGTCTTAAGCATTCAAGATTGGACTGCGCACAGTCCACAAGATAGTCACAGAGATGTGTTCTCCTGTCTGACCTCCGTGGAATGAGAAATGAACTGGGGGAGAAAAAAATCGCACGTCTAAGAAGGCAGAGTTCTAGAACACACTCACCTACTGCGTAACCGCCATGGACCAGTGGTAACTCAAAGGTGTTTAGGAGACAAAACAAAGAACTTTGATCTTTGTTGCCTGATTTTGTTCGCAATGACGTCATTTCAGTTCGTTCTTTGATTTCGTTTGAAGTATATCGGGGCCTTAACCCGGCATCCTAGCCAAATTTGTCAATTGGACTCTGACCATCATGGCCTCCTAACCATCCCCATATTTGCTGATTGACTTCATCACTCTGTCTCCTCTCCCCCAATAAGCTGGTGTGTGGTGGGCATTCTGGTGGACCATGGATGCTGCACACTGGTGGTGGTTGAGGAGATTCCCCCTTCTATGTAAAAGCACTTTGAGTGCCCAGAAAACTATATAAATGTAATTAATTATTATAATTATTATTAGCACATACGCAAACAATGTGTGCAATGTATATATATATGTGGATACATTGTTTACATTCATATCAAACTGTAAATTATGTAATTTTTTTTTGTAAAATTTTAATTTTCTTTGCACACAAAAAGCATTCTCATAGATTCGGAAAATAACGGTTGAACCCCTGATGTCACATGGATTATTTTAATGATCTCCTTTTATTATGAACCACTAAAGATACATCAGAGCCAGCGGCAAATGTCAGAAGGACTAGCCGAGTTGAGAGTGCTCTAGGCGGATACATGATCACTGTGCGTTCACACCAGACATGACTTGCGCAAATAAATCTGGCTATTCGTGCATAGTTGGGCGGTTGAACATTTTGAGTTAATTCGCTTCATTCGCTCGTGAAATTAACTTCAAAACATGGGAGGGGCTTCTGACAGTTGAGTTCACGCAGCATTGTGATTTCAACCATCATTTATTCTGATAATTTTCTAAATATTACTGTTATTGTGTCATGAAATGTAGTTTTAAAGGTATTTCAGTCGAGAATGTAGTTGTTTTAAACTCAAATATGCAGTTTATTTATAAAAACAGCACCTATTTAAAAATGTGTTTCACCGATGTCGGAGATGTGAGCTCGGTGCGATCAGCAGGAGCTCAGAGCTCATATGTCCACCTAGACCAGCCTCACCTCAGCTAGACCTTCTGATATGTGCTGCTGGCTCTGATGTCTCTTTAGTGGTTCAACTTAAAATATAATTAGTTTTGGGTAAATCTAACAGGTTAATCCTTTTTATTCCTGTTTCTGTAAAAGTATGAAGTACAGCTCCGGGTATCCACATACAGCGACGGTGACTCTGTCCTCCATTGTTGTTTCGCATTTTTCCTCCGCTTGCTACGTCGTAATCACGTCACTACTAGAGCAAGCTCCTGATTGGTTAACGTGACGCGAAATTTCGACAAAGTTCAGATTGTTCAACTCGAGCGTTTCGGGCATCAAAACGCCTGAAACGCTCAATTCGCGCATGTACAGTATTGTTCAAAATAATAGCAGTACAATGTGACTAACCAGAATAATCAAGGTTTTTAGTATATTTTTTATTGCTACGTGGCAAACAAGTTACCAGTAGGTTCAGTAGATTGTCAGAAAACAAACAAGACCCAGCATTCATGATATGCACGCTCTTAAGGCTGTGCAATTGGGCAATTAGTTGAAAGGGGTGTGTTCAAAAAAATAGCAGTGTCTACCTTTGACTGTACAAACTCAAAACTATTTTGTACAAACTTTTTTTTTTCTGGGATTTAGCAATCCTGTGAATCACTAAACTAATATTTAGTTGTATGACCACAGTTTTTTAAAACTGCTTGACATCTGTGTGGCATGGAGTCAACCAACTTGTGGCACCTCTCAGCTGTTATTCCACTCCATGATTCTTTAACAACATTCCACAATTCATTCACATTTCTTGGTTTTGCTTCAGAAACAGCATTTTTGATATCACCCCACAAGTTCTCAATTGGATTAAGGTCTGGAGATTGGGCTGGCCACTCCATAACATTAATTTTGTTGGTTTGGAACCAAGACTTTGCCCGTTTACTAGTGTGTTTTGGGTCATTGTCTTGTTGAAACAACCATTTCAAGGGCATGTCCTCTTCAGCATAGGGCAACATGACCTCTTCAAGTATTTTAACATATGCAAACTGATCCATGATCCCTGGTATGCGATAAATAGGCCCAACACCATAGTAGGAGAAACATGCCCATATCATGATGCTTGCACCTTCATGCTTCACTGTCTTCACTGTGTACTGTGGCTTGAATTCAGAGTTTGGGGGTCGTCTCACAAACTGCCTGTGGCCCTTGGACCCAAAAAGAACAATTTTACTCTCATCAGTCCACAAAATGTTCCTCCATTTCTCTTTAGGCCAGTTGATGTGTTCTTTGGCAAATTGTAACCTCTTCTGCACATGCCTTTTTTTTAACAGAGGGACTTTGCGGGGGATTCTTGAAAATAGATTAGCTTCACACAGACGTCTTCTAACTGTCACAGTACTTACAGGTAACTCCAGACTGTCTTTGATCATCCTGGAGGTGATCATTGGCTGAGCCTTTGCCATTCTGGTTATTCTTCTATCCATTTTGATGGTTGTCTTCCGTTTTCTTCCACGTCTCTCTGGTTTTGCTCTCCATTTTAAGGCATTGGAGATCATTTTAGCTGAACAGCCTATCATTTTTGCACCTCTTTATAGGTTTTCCCCTCTCTAATCAACTTTTTAATCAAAGTACACTGTTCTTCTGAACAATGTCTTGAACGACCCATTTTCCTCAGCTTTCAAATGCATGTTCAACAAGTGTTGGCTTCATCCTTAAATAGGGGCCACCTGATTCACACCTGTTTCTTCACAAAATTGATGACCTCAGTGATTGAATGCCACACTGCTATTTTTTTGAACATACCCCTTTCAACTAATTCAACTAATTGCCCAATTGCACAGCCTTAAGAGCGTGCATATCATGAATGCTGGGTCTCATTTGTTTTCTGAGAATCTACTGAACCTACTGGTAACTTGTTTGCCACGTGGCAATAAAAAAATATACCAAAAACCTTGATTATTCTGGTTAGTCACATTGTACTGCTATTATTTTGAACAATACTGTATCGTGCAAATCGCTCCTTTCACGCCGCCTCATTCATACGAAGCGCGCCGCAGGATGTCTATTCACGTCTTTGCATTGACTTAACATGTAGGTCACTCACGCTTAACACTTCATTCGCGTCTTGTGTGAACGCATCATTACTGGTTTGGAACTGCTTGAGGGTGAGTAATTAAAGACAGAATTTTCATTTTTGGGTGAACTATCCCTTTAAATTTGTTGAGAGGAGCATCTGAGATTATGAAGGCCGAAAACCCCTGCATTAGATAAAAACACTTTCAGAGTTTTCTTTAATCTAATGCTCTTTTTCTCTCCCCCTTTCTCCCTTCTCTCGATCAATAGCTCAAGCTACTGCTGCATTCCAGGCGCGATACGCTGATATCTTCCCCACTAAGGTGTGTTTACAGCTCAAGATCCGTGAGGTCCGGCAAAAGATCATGCAAACGGCAGCTCCATCTGAATCGGCTGGCATTTTGGATATTTCCTCATTACCAGGACCTTCTGGGGCGGCGACTGCCAGTGACGCAGCTATGGGGGCAGAGCCTGAGGAGAAAGAGGACGAGCGGGAGGGTGAGCAAAACAGCTCGGGGGAGCCCAGAAGCGCTGTCGATTCACAGGACACCAGCAGATGAGGTTGACGGGAAAATGGATGGCTTGAAGACCACGTTTCCCCTCAACATCTGCATGATCTTCATTTGTTATCTTGTCTCTGCTATGACCGCCTCCAAAGGACTTAGAGAGAAAAAGCAAGAGCAAAATTTGTATGTAAATGGAGCAGATGAGGGGAGATGCCTCAAAACACTTTGGGGTTTTGAAACTTCTCAGTATTTTACGTGATGTTGATTTATGAAAACTTCACATTCAGACACTTGCCTACATACAAACAGACACTCTTAACTATACATCATCAGTCAGTAGGCTTCCTTTGGACTTTGAAACTACAGGACTGTGGGCCTGTCCTGTACGCCAGTGAAGTAACAGTATTGCTGATACCTCTAAAAAGGTGGAACGTGCGAGGGCACTCCTACCCCTTTCCGGACTGAGTTGTGTTCTTATGGCCTGATTGCCAGTAGCTTGGCCACAGGTGTTTTTTCTTTTATTGGTTTGTGGGTTTCTGCCAGTCATTGTGAGGCGGGCCTCCACTGGCTGAGTTTAAGTGATAATGAAGACTTGTTGGACTTTGATATTTTTCTTCTGTGGTGTTTTAATTTTAGAAGAATTTTCACAGAGAGCTTTGTTAAGGCACTGAAAACCTTTGGCGAGAGACTCTGCGCTGCCATTCGTAAACCTTTCATCCTATGATTGGCTTTAGTGGCTGTCAATCAAACTGGGGTCATTCCAAAGCCTCTAATTGACTAGCCATGAAGGAAAAAGGTAATGGAAGGGAAGTCAACAGGCACATTATTGCCATTGATTTATGTTTTTCCATATATTAAGAAATAACATATTTAAGCATTTCTTTCCCCTGCATTTTTTATTAAACTTTTCATGAGCTGGTGAAGCAAGGAGCAAAGAAAATGTTTGGGAATATATTCTTAAGAATTTACTATAAGAATTTTATTAACTTTTTAGAGGAGAAACTTGATTTTTCAACATGTAATAATACAGGTCATTATGTTATAAAATCTCATTATACTGTTCTTATTAATGCTTTGATGTTCTTGTGGATCTGATCCTTGTAACCAATATATATATATATATATATATATATATATATATATATATATATATATATATATATATATATATATATATATATATATATATATATATATATATATATATATATATATATATATACTGTATTCTTATTAATACTCTTTCTCTAGCAGAAATGGAGGGATGAGTTTGCCCTCTTCCCTTGCTCCCAGATGCACTTCCACTACCTTTTTTTAAACATTTTCTCTTTAACTCTTTATCTTGATATTCACAATATGTTTTATTTCTTACCAGGAAGCAATTATGTAAGCCTTTATTGTAAAACACTCCAAACATCTTTCTGGTAGTTATACATGTTTTTTATTATTTCGATTTGCCACTTACATTCCTCCCCTTTCTCATTCCTCCTCCTGTCACTTTATCGTTTTTTCCTCAATCACTTTAAGGCTTTGGTGGGACTGGGAGGCCACGGATCATCTTCTCTTGCAGCAGTGGTCTTTGTTGTACATCAAAACAGTAGAAGTCCATAAACTCAAGGATCACAATAAAGAGCATCAACAAAATCATTGTTGGAAGAAACAAAGCCAGTAACAAGAAGAAATTGTAAAACAAAAGGGGAAATAAAGAAATATGGTTATAAACTGTTCTTTTTGAGTTACCTTGTTTTGCTGATTTACGTACCTAAGAAAGACTTTACACTGAGAAGCTTTACATTTTAACTGTATCTCTCATTAAAAAATAAACAGATGTTCAATAAAGCAGACTCTTCGTTATAAGTAAAAAGATTGAGGAAACAAGTCTTCATTGGACATTGATTGGGTGACGTCATAGATTTTTCAGTGTGCAACAACCATTTAAAACTTAAGATATATTTTTGTGTTTTGAGTTGGAGTATGCCTGAATGGTACATAAACGTTATAAGATGTGACCATTAAGAATAATGGAATGATTGGGTGTTTCCATATGCAAGTATTAGTAACATTATATTGTGGTTAGTTTTTTAATCACATTTCTACATTCTAGCCAATTGAATTATGGCCAAACGAATTAATTCTGGTTTTGTCCATACAATGAAAGTCATTGGGGACCAGTGTTGCTTTGGCCCTCTTTGACATGGATTGCATCTACTAAGAACACTGAAACATTCAAAATATACTCTCTTAGTTCAGCAGAAGAAAGATTTTTTTTTTTAATGACCTATCTCTTGGTGGCCTCATGATTGCTGGGTATTGCTGTTGTAACCCCACTTCCTCAAAGAAATTACAAGGAAGGGAGACAAACTGTTTTAAGTTTATTTTCAACACTTTTCCAAATCAGCATCATAACATAAAAAATGCTACAAACATTCAGTGCACAGACCAAGAGATGGGAATACATGGGAATTCATTGTCACTGCAGCGATGGTGCATAATATCTGTCCATGATGAGCACTTGTTTTGTCCTTAAACTCCCACTTCCCAAGAACTGCAGGTCAGAACTTTAACTGGGAATCATTACACAGCACCCTGTGTTATCAACCTGCTCTACTAATGTAATTCTTTACTTCTGAAATCTGTGCCTTCATAGCCTCCATCTGGCTTTGTCCAAATGTCAGAATGAAAGTGTCATGCAGTTTCATCAGTAAAACAGACTGTCCATTTCTTGTCCCAAAACAAGAGCCATCCTATTACAGATTTCATCTTTAAAACCAGCCCTCTTTTAAGATTGTTAGCTGAAATTATTTTGCAAAAAGTCTTTTAAAATGGAAAAAATAAAGCTGCAAAATATCTGAAAGGATGGACAAGAGTGGCTATTTGAGGTACACTTGTTCACACATTCAATGGAAATGACTAAAATGTTTTGAATATGGAAAACTTTCTCAATCTCTGCTTTCCCTGTTTTTTTTCTCTCTGCACTTTTTCTGATCCCCTTGTGCTTTTCTTTTAATCGCAGTCTTCAAATCACCAAGATGATGGCCACTGGAGTGCTGCACTGTTTTTCACTTCTCTCACATTAACTGCAGGTTGTCCACAGTGATGGCCTCCATGTTGATGCCACTCTCCAGTGCTGTGTGGTACAGCTCGATGGCCTCTGCCAGGTCTCCGCTCGTCTCAATGATGGCTATAGTCTCTCCAAGCTCATTATACATGATAGTGGGGGTTCCCTGTGTCTGAAACATTGAGAAAATTTAAACCATTATTGTGTGCACAAAAAATTAACTATGCAAGACTAGCAAAGATGCCAGTTTGCATTTTTCCAGCCTTTGCAATAGATTTTTAATTCCAAACATGTTTTTTAAATCGATTCCCAGTTCTAACACAAAAGTAACAGTTTCCTACCTGTGTCAGGTTGGATGTTTGTATTTGAATGACTTGGGGTTGTCCAAGCTGCACTTCTTGTTGGCAGAAGGCTGGTACCAGGTCCATCTCAGAAGCTTCCACAACAGCAACAGTTGCGGTTTCAGAATCTGCAGCCACTGCTTCTGCGCTATGTTCTGATTCTTGTTGCTTTTGGGTACGATTGTGGGTCTTCCGATGGTTCCTAAGGTTCGAAACCGTCTTGAAGGTCTTTCCACATTCACCGCAAGCATGCGGCCGCTCACCCGTGTGTGTACGCCGATGTTCTGCCAGATGCATGCTCTGCACGAAGCCCTTATCGCAGAACTCGCACCGGAACGGACGCTCACCCGAATGCGTGCGAAGGTGTTCCCGCAGGTGCGTATTCTGGCGAAACCGTTTTCCGCAGATCGCGCAAGGATACGGACGCTCACCGGTATGTACCCTCTGGTGTAGTGTAACACTGGAGGCTGAACCAAAGAGTTTTCCACAGACCGGGCAGGGGTGATACTTGCCAGTGGCGGAGCTTGAGCCTCGAGGCCGGCCGGGCCCGAGTCCATGACTTAGCTGGTGCAGGCGGAGATTTGCAGGAGAGTTTAACCGCTTGCCACAAATAGTGCAATCTAGATTAGGTTTCACCATTGAAGGAGCGCTTAGTTGCTCTGTATTATCCATAGAGCCCTGCTGGCTGCTAAACTGCGAATCCTGAGAGATACTGTGTGGCTGAGTCAAGTTGGGATGTTCCTCCAGGCAATGAATGTCTCGTTGACGCTTGCGCAAGAACCCCTCGCAACAGTGCGGGCAGGGGTAAGGTGCTGGTGACCCTGGGTGGTGAAGAAAACGATGAGCTACAAGTTTAGCAGGACGGATAAAAGTAGCGGAGCAGTCTGGACAGGGCGAGGGCGTCACATTGCCGTGAAGATGCTGACGGTGTTGACGAAGATTTGACGATTGACTGAAGGCTTTGTGGCAAATGTCACACCGGTACGGACGGACTCCTGTGTGGGTGAGTCCATGACGGGAAAGATTTGCAAGAGAGGAAAAGGTCTTTCCACACATGCTGCACTGGAACGGCCGCTCGCCGGTGTGCGTGCGCAGGTGGTTGCGCAGATGGATCTGCTTCTTGAAGGGTTTCCCGCAGATGTTGCATTTAAAGCGCCTTTCGGTGGTATGAGTCGTTCGGCGATGACGCAACAGACTGACCTGTGAGGGGAATCTTTTTTTACAGATAGAGCAAGGGAACTCTGGTTCTTCCTCAGCAGCAGTCCCATGTTTACTTGGTTCCTCTCCTCCTCCGTCCACACTGGCAGTAGTTGAATGGTTGTGTTCAACTGTCAGTATTTTCACTCCATTTTGGGTTTGTTCTGTATTTGAGGGTTCAGCGTGAAGCCCGTTTTCTGTTGGCTCTGAAGACTGGGAAACCACTGAAATACCTTCAACGAGCACAGGACCTGTGTCACTGGATTCTTTTCTGTCATCTTTCACCGGAGGAACTGTCACAACATGTCTTTCTTTCCTCCAAGCAGCCTCTCGTTCTCTTGCTCTTTGGATGATAGAGAGAGGTGACTGCTGGGCCAGTACAAACTGCAAAGCGGAAATGGTTGAATTAATCTCACAATGAATCTTTTTCTTAGTTAAAACGGTCACATTCAATTCCCTTTTTGAGGAAAAAGTATATAATAGGCCACTGTGTAATTAATAGGTTCTGAGGTGTGTGAAATTTCTTTACAATAGCATTAACAGTATGCATTTTTCTTGAATGTGATATTTTTCAAATTGCATGGGAAATGAGAAGACTGACGTTAGTGCTATGTTAGAATACAATTATAATAATTCAGTTCTGTTAAGTTATTGGTGTTTTTTTTTTCAAATGAACAATATATCGGTACATTATTGGTTATTGGCAAATATTACAGATTTTTTTTAATGTATTAATTTTACTTAAAAAAAATTTTTATTTATACATTTGAAATATTCTATATGCATCACAATACTGAATATTTATTTAAATTCCCTTGCTTAAATTCCCTTGCATCATTTAAGGTTTTATTTTTATTTACGTTGTATACAATATAGTGTAAAAATTTTAATATGAGGCATTTACAGATTTTCAGCCAAAACATGAAACTCTAAATTTCATTTTGATTAGGGCAAAGGCATCTAAATGTCATTATACGGGAAATTAACATAAACAAATAACAGCAAACATATATCCAATATTGAGCAATGCGAAAATATTTAATAAATGTTTTTATAAAACCAGCTGATAAGCTAATTTCCTTTATTAAGTCAACTATTACCTGAGAGACTGGTGCGGTTGGCTCACGTACTACTCGGTGAGTGCGACGATGGTACAAGAACTTCGTCATGTTGGTGAAAGTTTTAGCACAAAATGGGCATTTGTGCAGTGGCTCAGATGTATGGGATTTCCTGAAGCGGGAAAAGTGAAAGAAAAATGAGTTTTGATGACAGAGAACCCAAATCACGAGCAAGTTTTAATGTTTGACTATACAGTTTGTATTTATTACCTGTGTATCATTAGAGTCATTTCTGTTGTAAAACCATGTCCACAGTCCACACACAGAAAACGTGCCTCACCAGAGTGTGTGCGCATGTGAGTCTGAAGGGACACCAACTTCTTAAACACTTTATCACACTCTGGACACTCGTGTGTTCCTTGTTCATGCACTCGAAGGTGCGCCACTAGCCGATTGGCAGAGGTAAATGTTCTTTTGCAGTCCTCACACTGAAGATTGCTGGGTGGCGGCGTCAATCCCAAACCAGCTGACCGGGCAGTGTATGTTCGCCTCCCAGCAATACTTTTGCCAACTTTGCTGCCCTCTTCGGATCCATCGCTTCTTCCTTCATCTTCCTTAGCCCCAGAACTGTCTTCATACCCCACCATCAGCCCAGTGTCCCCACTCTCTTTGTCCTGGCCTAAGAAGTGCTCCCCCTGGTGTTGAAGGAAATCCTCTGGTGTGCTAAACAGCAGATTGCACTCAGAACACTCATAAGGATGGATAATTAAAATCTCCTCATTTCCCTTCTTTAAAGTGTTGACCTGACCAGAGGAAGGGAGGAGGTTAAAAGTGGTCACGTTGTCCAACCGGATAGGATCGGCGGGTAAGAGAGGTGCGAGGAGTTTAGCTTTGCGGAGAGTAGCTGAAGCAGAACCATCAGCGATCGCTTGGGCGGAGCAGAACTGTAGGCGGAGCATAGCAGAGGTGGAGCCAGGCAGGGAAGCGTTGGCTGGTACTAGCATAGTTCTGGGAGGGGCTGAAGTTTTAGATGGGGTTTCTTGCTCTCGAAGAGCCTGAAAAATAAAGGCAATGGAAGTGAGTTCGGGAATTTGGGTCGTGTGACATCCTCAAAAAATATGGAAATAGGCTAGATTTAACTAGATGCATTGCCAACAACACTTTTCAGAAGATTTTAGACCAATGAGTGGGCAGGACTACCCACTGTGACAGAAAGAGAAATCAAAAATACATTTTATCGCGTCACTCCTAATAAGATCATGGTGTAAAACAAACCCCCTTTAAAAATGTATTTGTATTGTGTGTATAGCTGTATGTATGCTAACAGACCTGGGCTAAGTTCAGGATCTGGCCTGCCTTCTGTTCATCCAGAACTAGATTTTGAACATTGAGCAACTGAAGCGGAGTGACTGAACCATCTGCCTGAAGAACATATTCCTGAAACGGAACACAAAATTCAATTAGAAGTTGCTAAAAAGATTACAAGATTAATATTTTACTCCACAGTATGTGCAAGTTGTTTATTGAGCACCTTAAAGTTCCCCTGAAGTGCCTTGAAACATGAAGCATAATTCTATGTGGTGATGTAATTTCAACTGAAACAGGAAGAGAGTAATGATGGGTCGTTCTTGAATGATTCATTCATTTTGAACAAATCTTGAATGTGACTCGGAAAGAACGAGTCGTCTCGAAAAGTGATTCGTTCAGTCGTAGATGCGCAAAATTCTATAGGTTCTATACTGGAATTAGTCTAGTAGTTCACCTGTTTCAGTCAATAGAGTCTGAGCCAGAAAGAGAATTGATTAGTTCATCTCAGTCTTTTGGGTTTGAGTCATTCCTTTACCACGTGACAGACCCATAAGTTTGTCATATTAATATTTGTATTTCTAAGCTGAAATTTACACTCACTTCTCTGATGTGAAAAGGTGAATCTGAAAGGCACATACAGACAATAATCAAATTTGTACGACATATTTACTTTTGCACTTAACTTCAATTTTTTGGCACTTGCAACCTTTCAGATCTGGCAGTACAAGTTCAAATTCTAGTGCTTTGACTTTTACACTTGTATATGCAGATATGAGAGAGCAGAGCTGAGGGCAGGGCTTTAGTGTTAATGAAGACATTTTATTGGTCGAAATAAATAATTTTTTTTTGTATCAGCTATTTGTGAAACACTGCAAACTATTTTCACTGAACATCCTTTGCTTTGACAGGATTTTAAGACACTAGATTTATCTTGTCATTCAGGAATGGTAGACAAATAATGCAACATCTTTCATATGTATATCCTATTGCATATCACTGTATCAGAGTTGAGACATAACTCTGTTGTTTGTATTTTTATGTTTTATGAAAATAATTTTAACTTCTTTATTTGGTTACATACCTAATTTGCTTGTCAGTAATTAACCTTTTTAAATGCAACATTACCTAAAAAAATAAAAACCAAAAAAATAAATAAAATAAAACAATCGGTTCACTCAGAGGAGAATCAATATTTTAACGTTTCTGTTACTGCGTTCCCCGGATATTATTACCATTTCTAAACCGGTTCGGGTGGAAGAAATACCGGTTAATAACGTTTTTTTTTTTTTTTACAATTTTCCTTGTCTATAATTTGCCTAATAATAATAATATAGTACAGCATTTTCTTTACTCAAAAAGAAAAAGAAAAAAGAGAGATCTGGTAATGTTAGCCAATAACCTGCTGAGTTAAATCACAGCCAACTTATTATTTTCTAGATTTTGGCCAAATTTATACAGGCTACTAAAGAATCTGACAACAATTTAAAGAAATTAAAGTATTTCTAAGATATTTAATAAAGTTTTTTTTAACAATGTTTTTTTTCAAACAATGTATGTTTCTTTAACTGTATTTTATTTTGATAATGAACAGGGGCCCACTCTGCTGTTTCGTTTTCTTTTCCGAAAACTTTGGAACGTGTCACAATGAACCGTAATTTAGCAATTTTTTTCTTTCATTTCGTTAATCTGTCAATATGATTTAAGCAAAATATATTTAGTGTATATGCCAATATTCCTTTATATGTAATCCTATAGTTTTTTTGTTTTCTCCATTCACAGAAGCGCTGTAGGTGGGTGTGATCTGTTGAATTCATCTCACACTATCCTCAGATAAACTCTAGGGCGGTGCATTGCCATTGAGACTTGCCTTTGATGAGTTCACAGCTGAGAGGTTGGCTTCAGCATCACATTTGCAAAGGACGTACTACTGGAATTCTTGATTGTTTGACAGCAAATTTCAAATATTAATTGGAACGATAAAATAACGTTATTAACCGGTTAAAGGCCATGACAAATTTTCGATTCTGTTCAGAACTATAAAATTTAATTTTGTTTGTTTCTGGTTCTGTTCCTGAAAATGAATTCTGCATCTCCATCAAGTTGGTCAGCAGCAGGAAGCATAAAGTGCTCTAAAACTTCCTGGTATACGGCTGTGTTGACCTTGGACCTCAGAAAACACAGTGGACCAACACCAGCAGATGACATGGTACTCCAAACTATCACTGACTGTGGAAACTTTTCAATGGACCTCAAGCAACGTGGATTGTGTGCCTCTCCTCTCTTCCTCCAGACTCTGGGACCCTGATTTTTACTTTCATCAGAGAACATAACTTTGGACCACTCAGCAGCAGTCCAGTCCTATTTGAAGTGAGACGCTTCTGCTGCTATCTGTTGTTCAAGAGTGGCTTGACAGAAGGAATGCGACAGCTGAAACCCATGTCTTGCATATGTCTGTATGTAGTGGTTCTTGAAGCACTGACTCCAGCTGCAGTCCACTCTTTGTGAATCTCCCCCACATTTTTTAATGGGTTTTGTTTCATAATCCTCTCCAGGGTTACGGTTATCCCTATTGCTTGTACACTTTCTTCTACCACATATTTTCCTTCCCTTCGCCTCTCTATTAATGTGTTTGGACACAGAGCTCTGTGAACAGCCAGCCTCTTTTGCAATGACCTTTTGTGTCTTGCCCTCCTTGTGCAAGGTGTCAATGGTCATCTTTTGGACAACTCTCAATTCAGTAGTCTTCCCCATGATTGTGTAGCCTACGGAACTAGACTGAGAGACCATTTAAAGGCCTTTTTGAGTTAATTAGCTAATTAGAGTTGCACCAGGTGTCTTCAATATTGAACCTTTTCACAATATTCAAATTTTCTGAGATACTGAATTTGGGATATTCCTTAGTTGTCAGTTATAATCATCAAAATTAAAAGAAATAAACATTTGAAATATATCAGTCTGTGTGTAATGAATGAATATAATATACAAGTTTCATTTTTTGAATGGAATTAGTGAAATCAACTTTTTGATGATATTCTAATTATATGACCAGCACATGTATATATTGTTATAAAAGTAGTTTTACATATAAATAACAATAAAAAATTTAAAATAAACATTTTTACAATATACCAAGTCAGAAGGCTCATTAGCCTCATTTATTAGAGAGTGTGTGTGTGTGTACTCACTGTGTCATTGCCCAAGCTGCTGTGGGTGCTGCTTCTGTTGTGTGTCTCTCTGTGAGCAAACCACATCTCAGGTGTGTCAAAAAGAGCCAGACATTCCAAACACTGATACTGGATTGGCATTTCGGCATCGACAGCATCCACCTCTGTGACCTCACATAACTCTGTAAATAAAGCATTTATGTGCTGATTACATGCACTTTCAAAAAACCCTCCAACTAAACATACAGTACAGCAGAACACACATTAAACACTGCACTCACCCTGGCCTGCCTCTCTCATGTGCAGCTCTTGATGCAGCAGCAGTTCATCTGGGTTCCTCAGGATGGCTCCACACTCCAGGCACTGATAATGGCTCTCCCCAGAGTCACAGTCCTCAAGGCTCGGCAGGACCTCGACCTCGCCCCCATCTGCTCCAGTGTGGATCTGTTGGTGCACCAGCACCTCCTCCAGTGTATTAAAGAGCTGCTGGCACTCACTGCACATGTACTGATGCTCCACATATTCCTGATCACTCATGGTAACTGCACAGTGCTAAACCTGTTAAGATGCAAAAACTATCGGTGTGATGAAGAGCTGATGCAGTGCTGTAATGCTCAATATGAATCCTAAAAAACGTAAGCAATACAGATATGCCAGGAGACTCTCATCGTCTGGCCTTGCACTTTCGTATTACATTTCATAACCTATCATTCAGGATTAGATTCCCACGGGTCACTAATTATAAAGATATAATAAACATGATTTATATGATCATTGAGGCTTGGGATAAAGTATGTCCCACAATTTTTCACCCTTCATCTAATTTCTAAAATATTAAAACTTTGAGATTATCACTACACAAATTCACAGATTTTCTCTTTCATTTTAATTTGAAATACCCATAAAACCACCTCAGACCAGTTAGATCAGTGGTTCTCAATCACAGGGCCTCAGTAAATGTTATTTAGTTAGTCATTTTAACATAATCCTAACTAAACTAAACAAGCTACAGGTAGTCCAAAATATAACAGCTAGATTCCTTACCAGGTCAAGAAAATATGATCATATTACCCCAATTCTACGGTCTCTGCACTGGATACCTATTAAGTTCTGTATCAGTTACAAATTATCATTACTTACCTATAAGGCCCTAAATGGTTTAGCTCCTGAATACCTAACTAGCCTTATATCATGTTACAATCCATCACGCTCCCTAAGGTCACAAAACACTGGACTTTTGGTAGTTCCTAGGATAGCAAAGTCCACTAAAGGAGGTAGAGCTTTTCCACATTTGGCTCCCAAACTCTAGAATAGCCTTCCTGATAATGTTTAGACACACTCTCTCTATTTAAATCTAGATTAAAAATGCATCTCTTTCGCCAAGCATTCGAATAATGCATCTCATAAATTGTGACTGCAGTTGCATCTGATCAAATGCACATTTTTTTCTTTATCTTTGGTTAAACTAATTAATTTTACTTTTTTGGAACAGCAGCTACGTTGATTATGTCTCTATTTGTTTCTCTGTTTTTTCTCTTTTAGTAACTAGGATTTACACAAGCTCCAGTCTGGATCCAGAACACCTGAGAAGAGATGATGCTGACCTCTCAGAGGACCTCAGATGATGCTAACCCTGAATCAACAAACAGAACTAACAAATATTTGTGATTGCATCAAAAACTGCAGTTAGTAATGTTCTTCGTCTGCCTGACTACATCTTGTATAAATTTTTCTGAAAAATCCTGTCATATGCACATAAACTGACAGTCGCCACTTATAAGATACTACTAAATATTGTAGAAAGACACACTTAAATAGTTTAAAATAATTTTGAGATTAATACACATAGATTATTATAAATTATAGTTGGGTCTAAATTCTCTCTTCTACAAAGGGGGCCTTGGAGTCAAAAATGTTTCTCACTCTCTCCACACACACACACACACACACACACACACACATATATATATATATATATATGGATATTTCTATTACTTAAGATCTCAAGACTGTGTCCCTACTTTTTGTAAACTATCAGCTGTTTATGAGAATATTTATTAAATCAGGTCACATGTCATTAGGCCTATGCATTAAATATATTTATGCACAACATTTTAATATGAAATCGGTGCACAACATACGAGTAGACAATTCGATAACTTCTCTTCATCAATAAATCAGAAAACAGATGCGTGTGTTAAAAGCAAACTGTTTTATAATAAACCTGAAAATAATGCAAAACTTCTGCCACTAACGTTACTCTTGGCGCAATCGGTACTAACAAACAACAGCTTTAGCGGGTTTCAGGCGAGTGGTTTACCTTGTGGCGAGCAGTTGGTGGCGCTCTTCAGATTTTGCCAGAGCTTCTGGAGCGCACCGCTGTCTCCTGAGCGAGTCACCCCGCTGTACGGCGGTCGTCAGGCGGCGCTCTTCACTTTTCCCCGCAGGTCTAAGAGTGCTGAAGGGAGGCCTTCTTTCCCCAGTCTTTTCCGAGCCTCGCCTCGCGCGCTGCAGCTGGGTGATCCCTCGTGCAGCGCTCGTCGGCCCCGCGGAAGCGTTCCCGTGTTCACAATGCGTTTCTCACCGCAACGAACCAATATTAATCAGTGCTACGCAATGTTTGTTAAATATTTTGACGTAAAGACGATCGTGGATGTGGAAATGTACCGTTTGTCTGGCCTCTGTTCCTTGCTCTGTGCATGCTGCCCCGCCCCATGGAGGGTCGCCTGTGGCGTGGGCAAGGCGCTGATTGGATAAAAAGACTGTCTGTCTAACTCCAGCTCTTGTGATGGACAATCTAATGATTGAAGCATTTCTGGATGTTAGAGCTTGTAAAAGCACATCTGCTGATAGAAAGGTCCTAAATCATCAGTAAATTCATAAATAATAAAACTAATAAAACTTTATAAAAATAAAATAAAAATGTATTGTTACGTATTTATTATTCGTTGTTCATTTCATGAAATGTATAAGTCCCTCAAATAATAGACAATGCTAATAAAACATGTCAGACCTTCCTGAACTCAAGGGAAAAACAGTTTGACTTCTGTGTAAACGGACAATTTGTCAATGTAAACGTTTTTGTAAAACTAAAGATTTTAATCAACAATAAATGTGAACAGTTGGATATTTATATATTGAGTTGTTACTGTATTATAGTGTGTTGTGCCATCAGGTTATGTAATTTGAAATTATGTTAGTTTCGAGAATGTTATTCCATTTACGCTCAAAGGTTTTTTTTTTTTTTATTGTTAAGACAAAACATTTTTGTTTTTTCCTTGGCATGAAAAAAGAACGAAAAGCCGGCCATTCTTAGGCCGGTAATGCTGCAGGGTCACGATCTATGCACGTGAGAGCGTTGTTGAACTTCATTACCCAGAAAACAATGCGCGTAGAGCGTCGCTGTGCGTCAGCTCTAGTTGCCCAGCCAGCCACAGAGAAAGAAAGAGGAGGTGCACAGTTTGCTATTGATAGAATAGTTCAGCAATCTTATATTTTTTTTAACGATTATTATAGTTTAAATTGACATATTCACTACGCGCCTGGGCCAGTCTACAGGCACAGTTTACCCCTGCTCTGGCACACCTGCAACCCGAAATGAGCGGCAGCGGGCGGCCCAGGACTAGCTCGTTTGCTGAGCCTCCAGGGGTCCCGGGAGCCGCTGCAGCCGCTGCCGGATCAGCCGTCGCGGGCGGAAGCTCTTCAGGAAAGACGGGGGGCGCGCAGGCCTCAGGCGGGAGTTCGTCTGGTTTCGGAAACCTAAAGTTGGGCAGTGAGTATCATTTAATGACATCACACGACAATCAAAATTAATGTGATATTGGTAGACTAGTAAAAGCCCAAGTGCTGAACAGTGTAGTGTGCTGTTCATTTATTTGTCTGATTATTTTGCCACGATCGCGTTAACCTACTTTAGGCGGCTAACTGGCTAAGCTAACGTGAGATTGTTTTTGTAGACGGATCAAGGGCTTTGATTGCTCTAAATTAGCTCGACAATCCTCAATAAGAGCACTGGCTACAAGCTTCTCTTAAGATCGATACCAATGCATCACATTTTTACAACCCTGAACCCTTCTTTAAAATATAATACTTGGTTTATTAGATGTAAAGACGTCGCGTTATTGAGGATGTACTCGTTTGGTAACAAAGCTCAGTTAGCCTGCCGGCGACATCTAACAGACTGTATCTTCAGTTTTGCGTTTGATTTTAATAATTTCATCATGGATGCATTTAGTCGCATAAGAAATGTCTTTAATGATAATCTTTGTTTTAAGTTCAACCTGCCTAAAGAGGGCCGAATTAGCGTTTGCCTGTCCACATATTTAAAGGAGAAATATAATGATCAATATTTATAACATTATTATTATTATTTGAATGTAATGTTAAACGACCCAGCCTTCCTGCTCGCAATCTAACAGATCATCACAAAGCTTCGAGTACAAACACTGTCCTATGAAGAAAAAATGACCCAATGTAAATTTGTGGTTTGGCTACTCCTGTGAAAACTAGTGGTTTCCCTAGAGGCATAAACCTCTTAATTTGTTGCTCCAGAAATGATTCTCAGTGACTGCAGTGCTGGCAGCAGCGTTTATCTACACTGGTGCTGACTGCTGGATTTCCATAAGAATGGTGATGGGTGTTATTACTAGGAATGACAGGAGATGGAGTGGGTGGATGTTTGACTGTAACCCACGAGAAACCTTCAACCAATAGTTACAACACAAAAATCATTGCTGTTTTTGTCCTGTTTTTCAGCATAGTAACCATTTCTACTTACTCTGCTTGTTCTCACCGAAAGATATGATACATTTGTGTGTCATTTATGTATAGTTTGCATAAAGTGTAAAATGTCTTTACATTTTTATTTGCAAATACATGATTTTTATACTCATACACACATTTCTACTGGAAGCAATGATAAAACTGTAATTCAGTTCATCACTGAAAGCCACTAAATGGCATAAACATGATCAGTGAGCACATGGCGAAGTGACTGGCCATTAACTGGACTGAATCCATCTCTCTCATCCTAGAGCACCATACTAGACCGTCTTTTAATGGCAGGCTCTGGCTTTTCAGATTCATGACCGCATCATTTTAGATTCTATATAACGATTTCCTTTTTTACTCTGAGAGAATTATTCAGTTACGTGAGTGGTTGTGAAAAAGCCGCAAGACATTTATGTAATAATCTTTTCCTCAGTTAATTAGCTTGCCTTCCTGAATAAAAATATATCCATCTCAAATGTATGATTGTTGCAAATGTAAATTTTTTTTTAATGCAACATCAAAAAATTGGCAGTCAAAATGTAATTTTATGTGGTGGTGATTTTAAATAAGCCACTAATCCAGAGTGTTTCTCATCCCACCCGAAGCAGTGTTATTCTGATGAAAAATTCTCAATAGCAGCAACTGTCTATGTCATGCATGACAACAGCTGTCTGCTCTGCTTTGATCCGCTAAATAATAGTTTTGCCGTGTAATAAAGCTTTTGTTTTGGTGAATCTGTCATTCCTCGTCTAAATCTAAACTGACAGCCACTGATGGAAAAAAACATCACCCTAGGGCTCTGCTTGTCTCCAGGCATCCCCATTATTGCGGCGTGCTCTTGGCCACAGGTGGAAATGTGGTCAGACTTTAGTAGACTCCACCCGTGTTCAAACAGTCTTAAGGGTGGTTCTGCTATTCCTTGTGATAAGCTCTACCCGTTGTTCTGTTGTGTTTGGTCACGCATCTAAACACAGGTGTTGGATTACTATTAACACCTGTCAGACGGAGTGGCTAACAGACATAGCGTGCTGGATAAGAGGGCACAGATGAGTTCATAAAGATTTCATGCTGGGTCTGGACTTTTTGCTTTAATGTTTTCATCTCTTTTGAATATAAAGATCTCTCAGGCATTCGGGAGTAGTTTTGAGGAATGTCATGTCAATCTAAACCTGATTGACTTGCGTCCATAGAGTGTGAAAGGAGAAGTTTTAAGGAATGTGCTGCTCACCAATTTCAATGAAGGGAGGAACTGTGATTTCATGCTTCAAAAGGCACCACAAAATAACCATAAATGTTGCATGTGACTCGTCTTTTCAAATCACCACACTCACCAGCTTATTACAGCTATTACTCATGTTTTCTCAGCTGAAATTGCACGGTAGATTCATAATTAATACTGTCAGCAGTCAGCACATAATTTAGGAACGTGTCCACCACCAATCCTGCAGCATAACATCAATACATGTAGATCATACAGCAGCGCTCTGCTTCTGACAACTTATTCAAAATGCTGTGTGTTATCACACAGATATTATCTTATTTTACAGGGTTACTTTTTTGTTTTGGATGGACAAATCTCAACGCACTTGAGTATCACTAACCTCAGAAAGGCTACGTTTGACACTAATAATGAGTGTAGGCGACAAAGATAAAAGTAACCCTCTTTTAGTCAGTGTCATGCATTGGTCCAGTGCTCCTGACAGAAGCTACGGCAGAAAGAAAAATACACAGAAAATACTAGTTTTGTTAGTTCACTCAATGGTAGGATTCTGCTTTTGTTATATAAGCTAATATTTAGAGACCAACCAAATAAAATTCCAATTTAAATGCAGTAATTCACCTGATATTACAAAAACAGTTTAGTAGAAAAACTGAAGTATTATAATAAAATAGTAAGTCCAGTCGATTTTTCAGTCTCTTACTTACAGGGTTGGTGCATCCCAAAATGAGAATTGTTATTTTTCTCTTCACCCTATAAAACATTTGTAAAGAGATCAAAAACCAATTCCATATGAATTCAGCAGTTTAATCCAAGTCTTCCGAAGAGACATGATTGCTTTATATGATGAACAGATTTAATTTAGGCTTTTATATACGTATAGACATGGATCAGGGAACATAAATGGCTCAACCATACTTGACTTCATTTCATTGGTCCTTGCGCCTCAAGCGAGCCTCCTTGAGATCCATAACCATATATTGCTGTTAGCTGGTTAATGTTTATATGTGACTAAAAGTCTAAAATATATCTGTTCATTATACAAGGCGATCAGGTATCAGCAGACTTGGATTAAATAGCAGAAGGCACAGAAATCTCTTAGATTTAAAAATATCTTAATTTGTGTTCCAAAGATGATCGTATTTCTTATGGGTTTGAAGCGACATGAGGGGAACGCAGCATGAGCGACGTGAGTAAATGCTGACACTGAAGCTGAACTTTCATTTTTGGGCTGAACAAACCCTCTTAAACATGAATTAAGCAATGACTATAAAGGTAAATCATCAGATGTGTCACTATCTTTGAGGTTGTTGTCTTTGTAATTTTATCACATTGAGTACAAAAGTAGTGTTTAAAATGTGACCGCTTTCGTTCAGGTCATGGGGGAATAACACCTCCTGTGGTTGAAATCTTCATTCTTTTGAGCAGTCAGATCTTTCAGTCAAAGCCCTGTTATGTAAAAAAAAAACCTTGTTTTGTTGTGTGTTCAGGGGATAGTGGGAAAGTAACAACGGTAGTAGCCACACCAGGGCAGGGTCCGGACCGTCCTCAGGAGGTCTCGTACACAGACATCAAGGTGATCGGGAATGGATCGTTTGGAGTGGTGTACCAGGCTCGGCTCATCGACAGCCAGGAGATGGTGGCCATAAAGAAGGTGCTTCAGGATAAGAGGTTTAAGGTAAAATGAGAGGGTGTCATTATCATAATAAAAAACCTGGAAAATGCCTTTGAACATGAAATGTTTTTACTTGTAATGCTACAGGCCCTTTAAATATGGCTGCTACAGTCACGTTGGAGTTTTCTCTTTGTCATTGCGATTTGTCCAGTGATAAACATTTAATATCTGTTGCTTCTGCTTCGATTTCAAAGCTAAAAGTACAAAAAGCCTTATGATCACATTGAAAACACCCCCTTTTAAGTTCATCGGTGTGCTCCAGTTGTTTTGTCCAGGCTCTACTGCCTTGAGGAAATGTTGCTCTACACATTTTCAGAAGACCTGAAGCTCTTTCAAACTGACTCAAAAGTGAACAGGCACTACAAAAACTATTGCATTAATGTTATGGTTGACTCTGATCACTTTTTGATCCACTTTAGTTTTAATAGGGTATCAGTCCACTTCTCAGTCACTGTTTTTCTATAATTGCAATGTAATATTTATTATTAATCGATTTTAGGACTGTTTTAGAAATATACAATTAGTAATGTAGTGTTAGTGTTATATATTTCTGTCATGATTTGTGTATTTCTATATGTAGTGTACAGTATTTTTTTAATCTCCTCATTCTGTATTCATTCTCGCATAATAATTTGTAGCAGCCAAAAATGCTTGAAATTACTCACATGTGAGCCTGGAATACTTTGCATTCGCAATGCATGTTATTAAAACACCCCACAAACCTGTAAGGATTTAAAAGGCAATATGTCCCATCTCTGCCCCCGAAGAACATGCTAATGTAAATGGAAGCAGTGTGAAAACACTGAATTATGAGCATGTGTAGCGTCTCACAGACAGGATAAGGCACGGCCTTCCACCTCGAAGTGAGCATTGCATGCAAGCTGTATATTTAATGAAATATGTAATGTATGCAGCACTAGTTTTACATAGGCTGCAAAGTCAGAGAAACACTTCCACAGATGAATGCATTAAATATGATGAATGTTTGATTTTAATGCCTTGACTTAACGTCCTTTACACATCCTTTCTTTCTCCACAGAACCGTGAGCTACAGATAATGAGGAAGTTGGACCACTGTAATATTGTCAGGCTACGCTACTTTTTCTACTCCAGTGGAGAAAAGGTTATTTTTCTGTCCAACCTTTGATATTTTATATTCCCAGTGATGTTAATTTGTCATGGTGAATAATATAGCTTTGAAGAATGTAATCTCTGTTGAACAATCTTCTCTCTTTTTTCTCCTCAGAAAGATGAAGTGTATCTAAATCTGGTCCTTGATTTTGTACCAGAAACCGTGTACAGGGTGGCACGCCACTTCAACAAGTCCAAGACCACCATCCCCATTATCTATGTCAAAGTAAGTCTGTGTGTAATCATGACTGCTGCTACTGTGCCCATTCAAATGTACATGTATAATAAACAATAACATCTCTTTCCTGTCTCTCTTTCTCAGGTGTATATGTATCAGTTATTTCGCAGTCTGGCATATATTCATTCCCAAGGCGTCTGCCATAGAGACATAAAGCCACAGAATCTCCTGGTGGACCCAGACACAGCTGTACTCAAGCTGTGTGACTTCGGCAGGTGTGTGTTCTGATGCGTCTCTGTGTGTCATGTATTTGAAACACACCCATGAACAGTTGAAGTCAAAAGTTTACGTGCACATTGCAGAATCTGCAAAATGTTAATTATTTTACCAAAGTAAGAGAAATTATTTTTTTTTTTTTTTTTTTTTTTTTTAGTACGGACCTGAATAAGATATTTCACATAAAAGACGTTTACATATAGTCCAATGGAGAAAATGATATATTTATAAAAGTTTACATTTACAAATACATTTGTAAAAATGACCCTGTTCAAAAGTTTACATACACTTGATTATTAATGCTGTTATTGCCGGAAAGATCTACAGGTGTGTTTTTCTTGTTTAGTGATAGTTGTTCATGAGTCCCTTGTTTGTCCTGAACAGTTAAACTTCCTGCTGTTCTTCAGAAAAATCCTTCAGGTCCCACAAATTCTTTGGTTTTCCAGTATTTGTGTGTATTTTAACCCTTTCCAACAGTGACTGTATGATTTTGAGATCCATCTTTTCACACTGAGGAACTTTTTTGTAAACTTTTGATCTTAAAAGGATTGTTCACCCCAAAATGAAAATTCTGTCATTAATTACTCACCCTAATGGTGTGCTAAACCCGTAAGACCTTAGTTTACCTTCAAAACCCAAATTAAGATATTTTTGTTGAAATCCATGAGCGCTCTGACCCTCTCATAGATAGTGATGTAATTAACACAATCAATGTCCAGAATCGTTGTAAGGTAATTGGTCAAATAATCCATGTGACATCAGTGGTTTAACCCTTATTTTACGAAGCTACGAGATTACTTTTTGTACGCAAAGAAAACGGAAATAACGGCTTTAACAATTTTGTCTCCTTCGCATCACCCTAGCACCATTTTGGAGAGTATGCATCTGACACAGAACAGCATTTTCTGTTTTCATTCAGTGCCAGTGTTTCAAACTTGTGTGCATTTGTGTCCTGTGGTGGGAGTCTTGAAATTTGATTTAGATTTGAGAACCTTGATCTGATTCCAAAATGATTCTTAAATCAGCTCTGTTTTTCAGAAATGAAGTGAAAAGATTGCCAATTGTACGCCTTCATATGCAGCCCACTATATCGTTACATGTGTGTATTTTTTATACGATTTTTCTAACCCTCTGTCTCTAACCCTCCACAGTGCAAAACAGTTAGTTCGTGGGGAGCCCAATGTGTCATACATCTGTTCGCGGTATTACCGCGCTCCCGAGCTAATATTTGGAGCCACGGATTACACATCCAACATTGATATCTGGTCAGCTGGCTGTGTATTAGCAGAGCTGCTTCTGGGACAGCCCATATTCCCCGGTGACAGTGGAGTGGACCAGCTAGTGGAGATCATCAAGGTAAGTGGAAGATCTACATTGCTGTATTTTGAAGAGTAAGCATAGACACAAGTTTTAACTCTCACTCTGTCCAACTTCTGCAGGTTTTGGGGACCCCGACAAGAGAGCAGATCCGAGAGATGAACCCCAACTACACAGAGTTTAAATTCCCACAGATCAAAGCTCACCCTTGGACGAAGGTGAAGCACCTGTTGCTGTGAAACAGATGCTGACACAGTCAAAACATGCCATCTGATCAGTGCTAGATTAACCCCACAGTTGTGGTCAATGGCTTTGGCCCTCTAAAACTGTTTCAACTGATGAAGTCTTTCATTTTTAAGCTTGTCAGATGCAACATTTCTCTGTGATTCTGTGCATTTATGCTAGGTGTTTAAGCCGAGGACCCCTCCTGAAGCCATCTCATTGTGTTCTCGTCTGTTGGAGTACACACCGGTGACGCGGCTCTCTCCGCTCGAGGCCTGTGCACATGCCTTCTTTGACGAGCTGCGCCAGCCGAATGCCCGTCTGCCTAATGGCCGAGAACTTCCCCAACTCTTCAACTTCAGCCCTGTGGGTGAGTTGAACTGAAAGAACTGCTTCTTCTATTCAGATTTTGCCATGTTGGGATTAATCAGAGGCCCATGCTCGCTCTCTTTATTGTCGTGGTTTTTATTTTGCACACAGTAGAAAAACTCTTACGGTTTAGTGTGTTACTTGTATCTAAAGAGCTAATTTTGTCTAGTGTGTTTTGGTGAGTTTCTGATGATCTGAGGTTTTCTTAAAACAAAACAATGTAAAAAGCATTTTCAAAACTCAGCACAATAACAATTAAGAAGTGAACATTCGAGTAAGCTAAAAAATAGCAACCCAATCAGAATGTGAATACAGTGGTGCATCCAAAAAAAAGGATGTAGTTCCAAATTGATGCTGGCACTATCGATGTTCTTTAAAGAAAAAAAAAAGGTGCTTATTTTAGCCTTGCAGCTTGGTTTTATATTAATGTGACGTGAGCGTGTCTTTAACTTACGGTAACTACACATTGTCAAATGAACAACCAGTCAGTAATTAGACTGATTTAAGTCTAATGAACCTATTAGTAAACAGTAGACTAATGGTTTTTGGTTCATCAGAAATGTCTGCTCTGTGAATAAGTGTTATATTGAAGCGTGAGCATAATTTTAACCTGTTCGTAAGTAATTAATACACGATTTGAACATCATAGCAGCTTGCAGTTTTCACTCTTGCACAGCAACAGAAACAACCCGAACTTTCTTTTTTATCAAAGAAAAAATTACACAAAAATATAAAGCCAAACTTTTTTTCATCATTAATAATAATAAATGTTTCTTGAGCACCAAATCGGCATATTAAAATGATTTCTGAAGTATCATGTGACACTGAAGACTGGAGCAATGATGCTGAAAAATCACAGGAATACATCAAACATCTCCCAATACTATTGGTTTTACTGTATTGCTTAAATCGTGTCTTTGTAAGAGAGCCTTGTTTTCCAAAACACCTTGCTGACCCCAAACTTTTGAATGGCAGTGTATACACCTCAAGTACATATAACTTAAAAATTGTATTGTTTTACATGAAATAATTTAACTTTACATGTATTTGACTAAAGTAATAGTGTGCAGAGGCTTTTGAGATGTGTCCCTTAAACACAGCCCGTGGTCATGTCTGTTTGTTAAAAAGCAGGAAACCCTAACCTGGCCACTCAGGGAGCTGAAGTGCACTTGATGTATTTATACTTCTAGTATGTATAGGAACAATGTACTGCACACTTAGACTGATAGCAGAGCTTTACAAATTATGATTTGATGCATTGCCATTTGAATCTTCCCCCACTGCATAGATAGATCCTCGCAGTGAATCTGGAAAAGTGAGCTTGAGCAAAAATGTCAGCGCCATCTGTATTGAGTGATTCTGTAAACTACCAGCTAAAAAAGGTTTCCTTTTAAGAGCCAGTGCTTCCCTAATCCATTTTTTGGTCTGGAGCTCTGCAAATAGTGTGGGTAAAATGGTACATTTTGTTAATCACCACCTTTTTTCTTGAGCTTGTCACAACCTATGCATCAAATTTGGCCTTTTAGGACACTTAGAAGGGAATCATTGTAATGCTTTCACATCCTATGACGCAAGTAAAAAGCTATTGAAGGTTTTGACGTGTCTTGATATCAATGGCTAATTCTTTGTGTTTCTCCCCACCTGCAGAGCTGTCTATCCAACCACAGTTGAACTCCATTCTCATTCCTCCCCATGCTCGCTCGCAGACGACACCTGCCTCACACGGTACTGATCACACATACACACCAAATGCCTTTGATTTCCCCTTCCTGTATGCATTTGTGAATCCACATGTCCTGTGTGTCTTCACAGAGGGCAGCGGTTCAGACGGTCCAGCCCAGTCTAGCTCAGCACCGGGACCCCTGAGCAACAACACCTAATTGTTCCCTTGGCATTAATGCGACATTATCACCCCTCTCTCCTCATCCCTTCTTTCTCATTCCTCTCTCCTTCCCAAAAGCAGCTCCAATCAGTCTCTCTCTCACACGCTCTCTCTCTCTCAAACACACAAGTACGCACACTCGTCACCTCGTGTTACGCGTCGTCACGATGAAAGAAGTGTGTGATGCGCAGATTAATGTCGTCAATCATCACAGGAGGAGATAATGAGGTCGATTTAAATTTAGTGCGATGATTGTCATGTTTCGGTTTAAAGACTGGGAAGGGTCTCTTAGGGCACATGTGCCCCCTAGTGGCATGAAGAGCACCGCACAGTTACTGCTCTCTGCCTCTGCTACCATCCTTTTGACTTTTTAACAATATGTGGAGCTCCTTTAAATTTAATTTTGCTCTTAAAGTGATACGTTTTAACTTTCTTTAAGAGTTCTTGCGCAAAGCAAGGACTACGATGGGTTTTATGAAGCAGCGAGCGTGAGATGTCAGAGTTTGCGTGTCAGGATGTGCTGTTTCTCTTTGCAGAGATGAAAATGGGTGTCTTTGTGCGAAATGTCAATTTTAAGTAATCATTGCACATTTTTTGTTTTAATTTCTTTTAAGGAGAGTATGTGGAGAAGTCGAGACAAGGTTTATCTGGGTTTATGGTCAGTTTCATTGTAAAACGTGCTTTCGCTCAGTTTTTTTTTTTCACACAGCTGGTAGGTCAGTCCCATCACTAGCTGTGTTAGCTGTTCTGTTGTGCATTATGGAGTCTATGCCACGTGTGTGTTTCTATACATCGGCATGCCCATCAAGTGTGGATTTAGCTGATGTTCATCTAAAAGACACACACACACACACACACACACCATGAACACTGAGCAAATAAGACTGGAGCTGTTTGTCTTTCCCTTCTTCCATCCTTCCTATCTTCTCCTCCTCTCTCATTGCTAATATGTAAATGCCATGTACCTTTTATTTTGTTATTTTTGTTATTGTTCTTCTGTTGTCCTTGTGATTAGATTTTTCTTCTAGTGGAGCAGTGCTGGTATGAGCAGAAACCAGCCTTTCTTGGTGTCTCTCTCTCTCTCTCTCTCTCGCCCGCCCTCCCTCCCTCTTTCCTCCTATCCCTTCATCATACAACTGTATATAACATTTCATCCAGGCTCTCCCTGCATCTGGGGAGAAAGACAAAACTGATCAAAATTTTGTTTTTACCTGATCTCTCAGTCTCTTTCTCTGACTCTCTCTCCTCGCCCGCCCGCCTGCGTGCCCTTCCCCCTCCTCATCAGTGTTAATTCTGATCCTTTTATTTATTGTATTGCTGTCTGATTCTGGTTTTAACAATCTGATGGGGGAGGGGTTTGTGTGTGTGATGTCATTTGGCGTAACGTTCATATCTCAAACTGGAATATCGTCTGATGGTATGTTCTGGAAAGGGCAGGTGCACACTACCACACACAGGCTGCTCGTCCCATCAGTCAAAAGATGAACGGTTAAAGGGAGAGAGAGGGAGAGAGAAACGATGTTTTTGTTTGTTGGTATAAATAATAAACTCATTAATAAAGGTATAAAATGCCTCTGTGAGTTAAATTGTTTATTTACCATGGATTATTCAATTGTTGATACATTTTTGAACAGTAAAGGACATACAAAGGTTTTAATATTTAAAATGGTATAAAAAATTGATAAAACTATTTAAAAAGTATAAATACTTTTTTTCGTCGTCTGAAAACACCATTTATTAAAGTAGGTTTGAAAATTAAATTTTTTCAGCAAGAATGCAATTTCAATATTTCTGTGTTCTAACCATATTCTTTAATCAAAATTATTTTAATAATTGGCATTAATACTCCTGTTTTCAACATTGTTGTCTTAAAACACACAGATAAATGTAGCTTCTGAAAATTTGTTTAAAAAAAAAGTCAATAAAAGTGTTTAGGTGTTTGTGGAGACACCAGTGTTTTTGGTCACCAGTGGGGGTCCTCATGGATTCAAAATCTGAACAACCTTCAAAATGCAGTTGCTTTTCAGTTGAGGGTGAGAATTTGAAATGCCTTATTGTGTTTGTATGATTGTAGGACATTTGCATTGCCTGACATTTAAAGGATAATTGCACCAGATGTTCAATTCTGAGTAGACTTTCAGTTCAGCACCACTGTGTTTAGACTGATCACAGTGCACTGAAAAACCCCTGACAACAAAAGCCAATCAGGAGCTTCTGGAAGTCTCTGTTGTCCTCTGTTCACACTCTGATTAGGTGTTAACATTTGAAAATTAGTACAGGTTAGAGGGTGGCAATAAGAAATTAAATCATGAATAGAAAAATGTAACGCTTCTGTTGATTTGACCTTATAATCATTTTTAGTCTCATCTCCCTGCATTCATTTTTCTTCAAGTCAACAAATACAAATGTTAAATAAATAGGCTTAACTTTTATGGCCACTTCTTTATTGACTGTAGAAGTAATATAACCTTACTTTTTCATTAGAGGAGACGGAGACCTCAGCTCAAGTCCTTTGGCATACGCTTGATTACTCTGTAAGGCACTGAGTCGTCATACACTGAATACTAATGGAGTGTTTGTTTCAGATGGCCGGAGATATGCGGTCACCTTTCTTACTTCAAGCAAGTTTATAATTTCTGCAGTCTCATCACTAATTACCTCAAAATGATTTTGTCTGAGCAAAGAATTGCAAAGCACCCTAGCAATTCTTACATGTGATGAAAAAAATTATTTATTATAAGATTCTGAACTGCTGAATGTAAGCTAAATGGATTTTTTTTTATTCCTAATATATGACATTAATGAGAAATTGACCTGATTGTCAATTGATATTTGGCTAAAGGACTTTAAACCTTTTCCATGATCTAATATAGGCCTATAGATATGTGAATATCATTAATGATCAAGTTTAATTTCTTTAACGTCATAGCAACAGCTTTTCTTTTACAAGATCTCTGTAAGTGGCTATAAACTTTGAAGCTTGTGAATGTAAAAGGGTTGCATGTGATTATGAAATTATTTTCATTTAATTTAAATCAGAATTTGTTTCATTGCTGATTTTTACATTATTTTAATCTCATGTCAAAAAATGCCAAATGAATAAAATAAGTCCAATAGTAAAATGACAGGTCTTCTTATTTTGTATCTATTTTTTAGTTTCTAATGACATTCACGGCAGGTCTATGTTGTTGAATCTTGTTTATGAACTGTATGATAAAGCAAATAATACCATTGTAATCAATGTTATGATGTACTGAATCATGCAACTCGGTTTGTATTTTATTTTGTTTTTTAAATAATAATGGTTGCATACAGAATTAGAAATGTCCGAAACATTTTGGAAAAACAGATGTAGGCTACAAAATGTATAGCCTATAAGAATTAATTTCTGTTCAATTAATAATAATAATAATAATAGATTTTATTCGTAATGCACTTTTCATTCACAGAATCTCAAAGTGCTACAATAGAATAACAAAATCTAAAAACAACCACAGAATCTAAAATATCGCAAACACTAAACATAATATTTCAGCAATTGTATGCTTTCCTAAATAAAAAAGTATTCAGGTTTGCTGTAAAAGAGTCCAGTCTCTGTGTGACTCGCAGCTGGACAGGAAGATGGTTCCAAAGCTGTGGGGCTCGTCCCCCCTATATAGTACGAAGCTTGGTGGAGGGAACTTGAAGGAGCATGCTACCTGATTATCTGAGGCCATGATTTGAGGGTTGTAAGCTAGTCAAATCTTGAAGATACAAAGGTGCCTGGCCAAAAACACATTTATGGATTAACAGAAGGATTTTGTATTAGATCCGGGAAGAAACAGGGAGTCAATGGCGTGATTTAAGGATGAGAGCGATATGTTCATATTTCCTTACTTTCATTAGGATTCTAGTAGCACTGTTTTGGATGTATTGTAAATTTTGTATGTCCTTAGCAGGAATCCCAACAAAAAGTCCATTGCAGTAGTCCAGCCTTGAGGAGATAAAGGCATGGATAAGTTTCTCTGCATCTGGGAGGGTAAACAGGGTGCGGAGTTTGGAAATTTTTCGTAGATTATGAAATGATGTCTTACACAGATGTTTTATGGTCGCTGAGGGTCAGCTGTGAATCAAACCTAACCCCCATGTTGGTGACTGAGGAGGAGAGAATAACGTCCTTGCCATCAAAAGTGAACTGAGCTATAGGAAAGGAACAGATCTGACGGGGATACCAACAAGGAGTCCCTCGGTTTTACTACTATTTAACTGTAGAAAATTGCTGTTCATCCATGCCTTTATCTCCTCAAAGCATGCAGTGATGTGCAAGATGGCTTCTGAGGGGTTTGGGGCAGTTTTGAGAGCTGCGTGACATCAGCATAACAATGGAAGAAAAACCAATGTCTGCTGATGACATACTCGAGAGGTAACATATAGATGGTAAAAAGGATGGGACCAAGAACTGACCCCTGCGGAACACCACATGTGACGGTGGACAGCCTGGACTTACATCCTCCCAACATGACATGTTCAGTTCAATTAATATACTTTATTCTTATTCAGTTAATAAAATTTATTTTATTTCGTAAATTTCAAAATCCAATTAAAATAGTCATAGATTAACATTAACGTCTTCGCTGCTGTTGAACCTGCAGAGCCCTAGATGACGTATTTTTGGCAAGTACGCTTGACTTCAGGGGAATTCTATTGGCGGACTTGAAAAGTGTAGCGGACCAATGAGATCGTGTTTTGTTGAGACGTTCCAAATAACATTTCTGACAGTTACGAAAGGGGAAGGCCATAATCGGTGAGTTGTATATTTTATTCTACCGGAGCAATACTTTTTTGCGACTTAATCAAGGTTATTCACAGTTTCTGTAATTCAACAGTAGCTGTCATCTCGGAGACTCGACTGGGGGAGACATTCGCCCTTCGCTAACGGGCGGATTCCGCCAAACTACCACCGAAGAAGCGCGCGCTGCCCTTCTTCGGCGCTTCTCTCTCGCTCGCGCTCGGCATTCAGTTGTTTGAGCGCGACCAAGCACCCATAGCGGCTGCACTTTGAACAGATAAATATCAATAAACCAATGACTGTGGCTCTGTAAATGCATTTCTCATATATTAACCATCTTTCAGTAAAAGGAAGTTGGTGCATCTAAATGCTAGCAGGCCAGCAGAGCCCCGCTAGTTGAGGCTGCTGGCTAACTGGTGTTAGCTCATTAGCCTGTCGGCGCAGCTTCTTGATTCTGCTGTCCCTCCAGATCCTGCAACTATCACATTTCTGGTGCAACAGAGAAACACATATAGCTTATTAACAGATTTAGGGGTTAGCTGCAGACATAGTTATTAGTAGATGGCCATTATATCTGAAAATCTAAATGTTTATCAATATCGGTATAGTGTCTTATGACCGATATGTGAAACCGTTGTTAATCATTTTATGTCTGTGTTTTGACATTAAAGTCTAGAAGGCATTAATTAATTAATTTTTTGGACAAAACTATAAAAACTCATTATGCATGATAAAAAACAAAAACAAAAAATCATCTAATATTTTTAGTAATGTAGGAAGTTATATAAATACTTAAGAATAATTATAGCACAATTTTTTTTATTATTTATTTATTCAGAAGCAACTTAATGAATACTGTGGTTTCCGGTTAACATATTGCCATTGTTTTGTGATACTCTTCTGGTTTTATGGCATTTATATATATATATATTTTTGACAATCATGGCAATGATGAGGAACTGACATATGTGACCCTGGACCACAAAACAAGTCTTAAGTGTAAATTTTTCAAAATTTAGATTTATAGATCATCTGAAAGCTGAATAAATTCGTTTTCCAATGATGTAAGGTTTATTAGGATCAGACAATATTTGGCCGAGATACAACTATTTGAAAATCTGGGTGCAAAAAAAAAAAATCAAAATACTGAGAAAATAGCCTTTGAAGTTGTCCAAATGAATTCGTAGAAATGCATATTACTAACCAAAAATTAAATTTTGATATATTTACAGTAGGAAATTTACAAAATCTCTTCATGGAAAATGATCTTTACTTAATATCCTAATGATTTTAGGCATAAAAGAAATATAAATTTTTGACCCATACAATGCTTTTTTTTTTTTGGCTATTGCTAAAAATATACCCCAGCGACTTAAGACTGGTTTTGTGGTCCAGGGTCACAAATACTTGTGAATATTGGTGACAAAATGTAATATGCAATATGTAGAACAACAGTAAAAATATTTAACTTAAATGCATTTCTGTTCAAATTTAAGCTGTATATAAAACAGGTATTATTACATATAATTAACTTTTAAAACTTTATTTACATGTGATCTGTTTAGTGACCTACCCGATGCATTTTGTTTTTAAATATTGTTGACCTGATATTGAAGAACCAGTAGCTTCTTATAAGGAAAAATTAGAATGACCGAGTCATATTTAAGCTTGTTTTGTGACATTTCAGCTTTAATTCTTTGGTCTTTTGTGCCGTCTTTATAAATTATGTGGAGTGAAACTAATGAGTGTGGCTTTGTTTTGCCACAGTTTGCACGCCATGTAGCACTCAGCCCCCTCATGTTAACACTGATAACATGCTGTAAGGACATTTCACTTGCCATCTGCCATGGAATATCTGTTATTTCACACTCATCCTCCTGTCTTCCTTAAAACATTTCCATCCATCCTCTTCCTGTCTGTCACTTCATGGAGGTGTAGCATGCAGCCTGAATCAGCCCAAAACTCTTATCAATGCTTCAGTTTCGTAGTTCTAAATGTTTGTCATTAAAGACTTTTTTGGCATAGTTGTCTTTTTCTTTTCTTTTTCAGTTTTGAGCTACATTCCTGTAAAGGTTTAGGGTCAGTGAGATTTTTATTTTATTTTATTTTTTAAGTCTCTTATGCTCTTATTACATACAGTAACTCTAATAACTCGTCTTTTTAAATATATTTTAAATAGTTTATTCCTCTGCTGTCATTTCTCCAGTCTTAACAGTAACATGATCCTTCAGATATCATTCTAATATTCAAGAAACATTTACTCTTATTACCATGATATGTATATTTTCCTAAAAATAGGAAGTTCGGAAAAAAGTTCTGAAATAGAAATGTTTTGTAACTGTGTACATTTATTTTTTTTCCTGCCGTTTTCGATAAATTTTATTAATTGCTAATTAAAAGGATTATGTAAAAAAATAAAACTACATATAAAATAATAATAAAAAAAAGCCATAAGCTTTTTAAGTATAGGTCAAAAAACCCTAATCCTTGTCAAATAAATAAATACAATTTAAACAATTGAAGACTATGTAAAAAAAAAAAAAAAAAAAAAAATATATATATATATATATATATATATATATATATATATATATATATATATATATATATATATATATATATATATATAACCATCTGCTTATACAGTGGGGCTCGAAAGTTTGGGCACCCCTTGAAGAATCTGTGAAAATGTGAGTAATTTTCAAAACATAAGACAGATCATACTAAATGCATGTTATATTTTATTTAGTACAGTCCTGAGTAACATATTATACATAAAAGATGTTAACATTTAGTCCACAAGACAAAAAAAATGCTGAAATTATTAAAATAACCCCACTCAAAAGTTTGGGAACCCTTGGTTCTTAATACTGTGTTCTGTTACCTGATGATCCTCGGCTGTCTTTCTGTTTTGTGATGGTTGTGCATGAGTCCCTTGTTTGTTCTGAACAGTTAAACTGAGCAGCGTTCTTCAGAAAAATCTTTACGGTCCTGAAGATTCTTTAGTTTTCCAGCAACTTTGCATATTTGAACCCTTTCCAGCAGTGACTTTATGATTTTGAGATACATCTTTTCACACTAAGGACAACTAAGGCACTCAGAAACCACTATTAAAAAAGGTTCAGACGTTCACTGATGCTCCAGAAGGAAACAAGATGCATAAAGAGCCAGGGGGTGAAAACTTTTGAACACGATGAAGATGTCCAAATTTGTCTTATTTTGTTGAAATTTTTTAGTTCTGCCCTTCGTAAGCAACAGAAGATACTTGTATGTTTCCCGGTACACAAATTAAGTACAACTTACCTTGATCTTCAAATTCCAAAAGTTTTCAACCCCCAGCTCTTTATGCATCTTGTTTCCTTCTGGAGCATCAGTGAATGTTTGAATCTTTTTAATAGTTGTGTTTGAGTGCCTCCATTGTCCTGAGTGTGAAACGATGGATCTCAAAGTCATAAAGTCACTGCTGGAAAGGGTTCAAATATGCAAAGATGCTGGAAAACTGAAGAATCTGCAGGACCTTAAAGATTTTTCTGAAGAACAGTTCTCAGTTTAACTGTTCAGAACAAACAAGGGACTCATGCACAACCATCACAAAACAGAAAGACAGCCGAGGATCATCAGGTAACAGAACACAGTATTAAGAATCAAGGGTTCCCAAACTTTTGAGGGGGTAATTTTAATAATTTCAGCAATTTTTTTGTCTTGTGGACTAAATGTTAATATCTTTTATGTACAATATTTTACTAGGGACAGTACTAAATAAAAAAATATCATGCATTTAGTATGATCTGTCTTATGTTTTGACAATTATTCCCATTTTCACAAATTCTGCAAGGGGTGCCCAAACTTTCGAGCCCCACTTTATATATATATATATATATATATATATATATATATATAGGTATGCATTAAACTGTCCCCAATACCTCTTTTTGTTAAATGAATGTTAAGTGCTAGATACTTTATTTTTTTAATTTGTCCCTTTTTTTTTAAATGGTCCAGTTGGAGTGCAAGTAGGATTGCTGCAGTTTATTTTTAGTTGTACAAAAGATGGCACTGTTATTGGAGTCAAACCTTTATACCCTTCAATCAAACTTGTATTATTGTTTTACTTATATTCTTGTGTGTTTTGAGCAGCCATGGAGTCCTCTTCAGTGTACATGTGCTTTCCCTGTTATCGGGAGTTTCCCACACTGGAGGAAGTGCTCGCACATCAGATGACCTGCACTGCGGAGAATCCACAACTGTTGCCCAATGAGACGCCCATCGAGGCTGCAGCCACCGCCGCCGGTCTGCCACAGGTATAGACACATATCTCCCAGCATGCACTGTTCACCCTAAACTACTTCACTACTTTATCTTTCTGATAAAACTCCCAGGAAATCATCTTCTTCCTAAGAGTCACATGAGATGGATTTGTCAAGTTCCTTTTCATTAAAACAAGCCAATTTTTCTTTATGGTGTTACTCAGCATTATCTTTAAATGGGGTGCATTAACATGTAGCTTCTGAAAGCCTGTGAAAAATGTAATCTATTGTATCCCCTTAATACCCCTTGAACTCGTAACTATAATTATCCAAAATAGACTAGAAAATTTGAAGAGCAGCTTCCAGTAATCCTGAATGGTGAGCTGAAATGTAAAAGGATAATTTTGTAAGCGGATGGGTTTTTTACGCAACTGCTAATTTGCCTCTTCACTACAGGGGGGAAATGAGGCACTTGAGATTCTGTCTTTTACGCTCTGATGTTGATGCACTTTTACTCTAGTTGTTATAAAAACAGTCAAGTTTGAATTAATGCTTGACTGTTTTTATAATGATTGGAGTAGCTCTCTTCAAGTTAGTTATTAGTCACAGCTGAAAAAGACATTTTCTTTCTTTCTGCATTTGAAACAAGTAGCAAATCACCACTCAGGAAAAAGGGGAATCAAATGAGAAAATGTGCCTTTTCATTTTTGCATTGTCATAGACAAAGCCTCCAACAGAAATATTCAACTATTTCTCCATATAAAGGTTTTAATTAGAAATGGATATGTTGCTGTTCCGTTTTCATGTAATGGGCTTTATATGTAGGCCTATATTTCAATTTTTTTCATTCATTTTCTTAAACAGGCTTTTAAATGCATTAAATAAGTGCAGACTTAAGTATGAATACTAGCAATACAGAGGTTTAATTGCAAGGATCAAAGCTCACATAAAAACTAGAAATGTCATTACGTTGTGAAACGTGATTTTGAAAATGAATATACAAAATACACTTTAAAGTGGTGAACAATTAACTTACAGCTTTCTTTTAAACAGAGGCAGGTGACAGAGTATTGACAGACATGTCACAAGTTTGTTTTAAGTTGGGTTTTAATTATTTTAAAGGGTTCATGAACTGAGAAACCAAAATCTTTTAACAAATAGGTCACTGTACTATAAAAACATCCTCAAAATGTATTTGTTAGTCTAAAAACATCTTATATTGAAGGCAGTCTGCTACAACAAAAGCTTGTGGAATGTAAAACTCTGATGTAATAGTGTGGATAAGCACCGCCTCCTCAGAAGAAGTTAGCCCCGCCCACCGATTTGCCCATGTAGTGTTAATTATTACTTTCTAAATTATGTTTTTTGATGTACAAATGTTGATAACATCATAAGTGGATCTCAGAGGGCAGTACAAAAAAAAAAAAAAATGAAAACCTCTTTATATCAATATTTTTCACCTCATTTTGAGTATGTGATGATAACGCTGCTCCATTTCAGCTGGTGAACGAGACAAGGCTGCAGCCTGTTATGTCGGTTTCGCAGTGGCATCGTCTCTTTGACTTTGTTTTTAGATCTCCATCTGCTCTTATCTCATTCGAAACATCCGGTTTACGGATGTCCTCAGCCAAACCTCCCTGTCTCTCTGAGTCATCCTCTACTCTTAATACCCTCTCATCAAGATGGCTTAAATGGGTGCTTAAACTATTAAAAAAAGATAGCATGGCAAACACAAACAGTTTGTGCCATGTCAGTTCAATGGGATGTCGCAGCCGGTTGCGTCAGATGATGGTAACACGGACCCCCACGCTGTGCCCTTGATAACAGTGTGAATGTTAGCTTGAATTGAGTGTGACATGAGCTAACTCCTTGAGTTGGTTTTTACACTCTGTGAGAGCAGTCAGCACCGGGGTGTTTCCTCTCGGTCACTGTGTTCGAGAAGAAGTTCAAACTTGTTTGTTCTTTTTCAGTGTATATAAAATATTAAAGTCCTTATACAATACAAAAAACACTGTACTGAAAACCCAGACAATCAAGTGTTACATAAATATAAAAAATCAAATAAACACATTATTGGCATTGCAACTGCTTTGCACAGATTCAGATGTTTATGCATGCTTTACACTGAGACATTTTAAAATGTATGTTTCTTTCCAACACAACTTTACAATTTAAGCAGTTAAGATGAAATATTTACGGAGCCCCGCACATGACATACAGGAAAAAAGTAGGCTTAAACGTGCGCACGATTTACTTTTTAATCCCTCGATTTATAAATTGTCCACACAATTTACAAATTAATTCCCTCGATCTGCTAAATCGTGTACATGATTTATAAATCGAGAGAACAAATTACTAAATTGTGCGGAAGATTTAGCAAATCGAGGGAACAAATTTGTAAATCGTGCGCACGTTTAATTAAGTACATTGAGGGAAGGAATTAGTAAATCATACACACGATTTATACATTTTTTCTTGCATGACATGCAGGGCTCCATAAATGTTTAAAATAATGATGAAAATCTGAAATAAATTTGAAAAATGTAGAATAGAATTTTTACAAATGGCTTCTGTGAAGTATAATTTATGAAAATGGGTCAATGACAAATAAGAATTTGAGTGATAAAGAGAAGTAAATATATTTTTTCTTTAAATTCATATAACTTTCGAAATTAATTGAAGAAAGGTTTAAATGTAATAACATTGTTCAAATATGTTTTTAAATACATAATTTATTTCTTACAAATATTAATTATTAATTCATCTATATTGAGTTTTGGAGGAGTTTGCATCACATGACATGACGATGAGAACCAACTTTGCCTCGTTACAAAAAATGCCAGATTATCTGATATTTTAAGAGATGTATTGACATTGCAGTGAAGCAGTTAAAATATTTTTCTAAGAAATAATTATATTAAATAATAAAAGGTTTATGCCAAAAAAGAGAGAGATAAATATTATTTATTTTGAAGAGACCTTTTGTTTCCGTGAAGTCTATGCTTTCTTTCATCTCACCAGGTGGTGATGCAGGCTGTGCCAGTAAAAAAAAAATAATTATATGTATATATATATATATATTTGTTTTTTTTAAAAGAGTGACATATCATTGACCCAAAGTGCTATTCCAAACTTTTATTTTGCTCTGCACTTGTCATCGTTTGTCATGAGTACTTGATGTATGTTTTCTTTCATCTCACTAGGTGGCGATGCAGGATGTGTCAGTTAACCAGATCCAGACTCAGACAGCTGTTGATCTGTCATCTCTGCTAGAACAGAAGAAAACTCTTCAGGTGGATGCTCCACGTGTTCTGTACCAGTGCGCTGACTGTGAGGTTCTCTTTGATGCTCTGTCACTGTGGCAGCAGCACCGCAAAATGGGTTGTTGCCTTAAGACGGGACCGGGACCGGGACCTGGACCTGGAGGAGAGCAGAGTGTTGAAAGTGCTGCAACAGCAGCCCAAACGCTTCCTACCCAGACAGAATATCAGGACGTTGAGCAGTCACAGAATTCACACGAACAGATGGAGGTGAAAGAAGAGGGAAGGCAGGCTCAACTAAAGATGGAGAGCACTAGGCAGGTATTTGTGGCAGTTGGAGAGGTTTCTGGAAGAGTAGCGGTGCCTAAGGCCGTACAGAGAAACAGTGTCCCCATAGATCCTCAGGAAACTGTGTCTGTGGAGTCCTCAGCTGAAGAAAACAGTCCCGCCACAAGGCGCAGAGGGCAAAAAAAGGCCAAGCCCCCCTCCAGCCTGCTCTGCGTGGAGTGTGGGCAAAGCTTCAGCCTGGTTCCAGAGCTTGTGACTCACCGTAAGAATCAGCATGGCTTAAAGGATGCCATACACCGCTGCACGGTTTGTGGAGAGGGCTTCCTCAACACCACTCTTTTCCTCTATCACCGAAAGCAGCACCGCTCCGAGGTGGAGGACAAGCCCAAGCAGGCTCAACCTGCCATTCCTCAGCTCTCCACAGCCATCCTAGAGGCCCCAGGTGAGGGTCTCTTGCTTTTAGCCACAGCCGGAGAAGGCCAGAGCCTAATGGAGGTGACCACTCTGGAACAAACCATAACTGAGACCCCTGTAGCACACGTGGAGGTTGAGCTGGACAATGATGGGATGAGAGGATCCGAGGCTCTCCAGAATGAGCAGGAACCTGCCACGGAAGGCTCAGAGGTTTTGGTGGAGAAGATCGTGGAGATGGTGGAGGAGAGGAATGAAGCAAACCAGGAAGAAGGTATGGAGGTGGTCGTTGATAAGATGCAAGAAGATGAGGAGATGGAAAAGAGCGCTGTTGTTGAGGAGATCCAAGGAGAGGTGGAAAGCAGCGCAGACAAGGAACCTGAAAAGGCTCTCTCTTTGAGCAAAGAAGGACTGAATTTCCTCTGCCATCAGTGCGGATCTGTTTTCACCAGTGACCAGGAGTTGGCAGAGCACCGCAGAACCGAGCACGGCTTGGAGGCGGCGTTGCACACCTGCACAGAGTGTGGGGCTGACTTCATGAGCACCACACAGTTCCTGTACCATCGGCGAGAGCATAAGAACGCAGCTGCGGGAGATCCACCTGCTGGAGAAGTGAAAGGCAGGCTGTACCTTACTGATGGGAAACACGGAGACAACGTGAACCTTGGACAACCAGGTCAGACTGAGTGCTTGCAACACAACACCATTCCAAAGAGATCTTACTAAGTAGGAAATCCATACTGGCATTTTACTAACTGACAATGTAACTATGATTCTGGTACACCAACAGACCTGAGAAAACTCAACTCAACTCAACTCAAGTTGGACAATACATAAAAGAATAGTTCATTTACTCACTCTCATCTCATTCCAAACTTGTGTGACTTTCTTTATTCTGTGGAAAAGAGATTTTAAAGAATGTTGATAAATTAACCAAACAGTTTTAGTTGCTATTGACTTGTATGTCCTTACGAAAATTAATCATGGTTTTATTGTAGTTAACGTGTAGTAACCATGGTTCTGATTGCCATATGTGTATCCACAGTTTTGATACAAATACCATGGTTAAACTTTGGTTAGTGTAGCACAAACATGGTTAATTTGTGGATACCACGGTTTAACTATAGTAACCATGTTCTTTTGAATTTATTTGTAATAAAACCATAGTTCATTTTCATAAGGTTTGTCCAACAAAAACAAAAAAACACTTAGTTTGTCACATTTTATGTTTCACAGAGGGGAAAAAAAGTAATTTATTTATAACTATCCCATAAAGTCAAAATTGTGAAGTTGCTGATTAATTATTTTCAAGTACTGAAAGTACCAGATGAATTACTTAAAATCAGAACATTTTAAGTTTTTGTAAAAAAAACGTTTTTGTAAAAAAAAAAAAAAGAAGAAGAAAATTTTTTTTGCTTTATAAAGACATCAGAGCATCAGATCAGAAACCATTATAATAATCATAAATATTTAATTATATGGAACATATAGTATTTTAATAGTAGAAAAAAACTAGTTAAGTAAAGTTTGTTTAAAGTAAAAAATAAAATAAATAAATAAAGATTTTTTGCGGTATTATCTGACTAATTATTGATTCACAAGATCATATGTGACCATGGACCACAAAACCAGTCATAAGGGTCAATTTCTCATTTTGGTTATTGCTAAAATAAACCAGTGGCTTAAGACTGGTTTTGTGTTCCAGGGTCACATATGTACAGGTAGATGCATTTTATTGATTTGTGAAAACCTGCATGTAACAAGTCTCTGTTAAAGGTTGTGATATGGTTCATTATTTAATCAGCATTTACATTTATGCATTTAGCAGACGCTTTTATCCAAAGTGACTTACAGTGCATTCAGGCTGTACATTTTACCATCGAACCCATGACCTTTTGCGCTGCTAACACAATGCTCTACCACTGAGCCACAGGAACACGGCATCTCACAAAGTTCTTAAAGTTTAAGCCTGAAATGTATCAAATGAATTCAATATTACTTGTTGACAGTCTCCTTTGTTTAGATTTCCTGTTAACAAAGTGTTTCTGTCGGCAGCAGCAGACGGCACCATTGAGGCTCCCGCCAAGCTGTGCCGCGACTGGTCACGCACTGCCCTGCCCCACGAGTGCCCACATTGTGGGCAGGGCTTTACGCGGCGCAGCCGTCTGCGTGAGCATGTGTTCCAGCACACAGGTGAGAAACTCTTCAACTGCAAAATTTGCAAAAAGAGCTTCCCGTCTCCGTCCAACCTGCTACGTCACAACCTGACCCACGGAGGATCCCGCATATTCAACTGTCCCCTCTGTGACAAGCGCTTCTTCCAGCCGACGTCACTCAAACGCCACATGCTGATTCACCAGGGGGGTGAAAGCCAGGAACGCAAGATCAGAGGCAGAAGAAAAGGCAAGGGACAGTCGAGCGATGGGGGTCTGCACATCTGCCCAGAGTGCCCAGCCAGCTTCAAGTTTGAGTCCCAGCTGAAGAGTCACAGGTCTGTGTGTGTTTCAACCAATAATCTCAATTCATCATCACTTTCAGTAACTATATTAATATATTAATATATCAATTCCAGAGAAGTTGGGTCATTTTGTAAAATGCAGCAAAATCAAGAATCTGTGATTTGTTCATTCCCTTTAACTGTTATTTAATTGACAAAAGTAGAAAGAAAAGAATTCCAAGGTGCACTGACCAGCGTAAATGTATTGTGTAAATATCATCACATTTTGACACAATCAGATCTCTGTGTGAAGCACTGGCTGTTGTCAGCCTCCTTGTGAAAATCTCACAGGATTATTACAGTTAATGGCAAAATGAATGATTTCCAAATTATATTTTCTAATGACACACTACAGCAGAACATGGAAATAACTGACATGAAACCATTTAAGTTCTAATTTACTTCTAATAATTTTGGCCACCACTGTATATCTCTTCTTTTGTGTTCCATAGAAGTAAGAAAGACACATAGGTTTGGAATGACATGTGTTCATCCTCATTTTTAGCTTGTTTTCAGAGATGATCTTTATTTCATCTGAGAAATGGAAAGGTATAAGTAGCTGGCGACAAAAACGTAAATGATCTCACGCTGGTTATCAAATCTGATCTTTAGGAGCTACTGTCTGCACTGCCATTTAGCAAGTGATGAAATCTGATCCGTTTGCTCAGACAGTGCAGTCAGTATCCGGTGCATCAACATGGGTTGTTGTAGTAATGATGTGAGCGTCAGCATGATGCCAGACTTTCTCAAACAACAACAACTCCAAGTAGCTGTCAGTGTGGGAAGAGAGGACGGAAAACTGCCTCTTCTCCTGTCTATCATGACATCTCGCTGCGGTGCTGAACTACGAGGTGTGTGAGAGAACAGATGAGTTTTTTGTGTATACCAAAAGAGTGAGTGAAAATGATCTTTACAGCTGTAAACATAGCAAGCTTTACGTGTATTTTTTTGTGTGACGGGTTTGAGTCAGATATACGAAAACATTTGATTTTTGCTGCCTGTCTGAGCAAAAGGGCCTGATGCCAGATTCATTTAAACGGGAACTTGACTTGAGATGACACCGGGCTAATCATAGATTGTTCTTGTTGGTTAACAAGCTCTATTTGGGCCCTTACATGTTATAGTCAACGTCCCTACAGGTTTTTCTGAACCGAAAACACTTGCCCTGTCAAACTGTACAACATCAGGAATACTTCTGATTAGCAATGCCTTATTTTGGCCTCCAGTCAATGTGAATCTTGAAGAAATAAAAACAGGAGCTCTAAACAGTCACCATAGACATTAGACATCTTGCTGCCATGTGGCTTTGCTTTACTCAAGATATAAAAAAAATTAAAAACTTTTATTCTTCAAGGATGCATTAAACTGATCAAAGCTGACAGTAAAATTATACTGTCACAAAAATATTTCTTTTGAACTTTCTATGCACTAAAAGAATCTTGAAAACATGCGTTACAGCTTCCACATAAATATTAAGCAGCACAACAGTTTTTGTCACGTTACTTGAGCACCAGATCATCATATCAGAATGATTTCTGAAGGATCATGTGATACTGAAGACTGGAGTAATGATGCTGAAAATCCAGCTTCGCGTCATAGCCATAAATTACATTTTATATCTAAAAATAAGCAAGAAATATTTATTTTAATTTGTAATCATATTTTAGATTACTATTTTTACAGCATTTATCAAAAAAAATAAAAAAATAAAATCCAGTCTTTATGGGCATAAGAGACTTCTTTGCCTAACACTTAGAAATCTTACCGACCCCAGAGTTTTTATATATTTACGGTAGGAAATTTACAATACAGGTGCCGGCCATATAATTAGAATATCATCAAAAAGTTGATTTACTTCACTAATTCCATTCAAAAAGTGAATCACCTTAGCAGTGCCACAGACTGATCGACTCCATGCCACGCCGCATTGCTGCAGTAATTCAGGCAAAAGGAGCCCCAACTAAGTATTGAGTGCTGCAAATGCTCATACTTTTCATGTTCATACTTCTCAGGTGGCCAAGATTTCTAAAAAGCCTTTCTTTGTATTGTTTTAAGTAATATTCTTATTTTCTGAGATAATGAATTTGGGATTTTCTTTAGTTGTCAGTCATAATCATGAAAATTAAAAGAAATAAACATTTGAAATATATCAGTCTGTGTGTAATGAATGATTATAATATACAAGTTTCATTTTTTTTGAATGGAATTAGTGAAATAAATCAACTTTTTGATGATATTCTAATTATATAACCAGCACCTGTATCTTCATAGAACATGATCTTAACTTAATATCCTAATGATTATTAAAATCAATCATTTTGACCCATGCAATGTATTGTGGGCTATTGCTACAAATATACCCGTGCAACTTCTGACTGGTTTTATGGTCCAGGGTCACAAATAAATTGTGTATAACCTAATGAAGTTTGATGTAAGTAAATAAGACACACACACAGAATTGCCTAAATTTATATTTTACACGTTTCATATATTACATATTTACACATTGACACGACGTCTCGAAAATGTATAATTAATTGTACATACATTTTCCCCTTTGTTTTTCACAAAGGAAATATGTGTAGCAATGTAGGAATGTGTCGAGAAGAGGGAATGTTTCCAGTAAAGACAAAAAAAAAAAAATCGAAACATGATGGATTTTCAGATTGAAATGCTTGGCATAGTTAAACACTTAGGGAGCAGAAAATGAAAAACATTCAACAGGGTGAATGCTTCTTCCTGCTAAGTACCTTAATGATGGTAGTGTGAGATATGACTGCTTTCCTTATGTGTTTGCAGTTATTTCCTCTGTGTTTGGTGTCATCAGCATACTGACTACAAATGAATGTGGTGTTACTTACTCTGAAACAAGATGAATTCTAAAGAAGTTCAATAACCAGATTTGGAGAATGCCTCTTTATAATACATTGTGAGATTATAATGCTTGTCTAATTATTTGAAACTCTATTCACAAGGGCCTTCATTACTGGTTCTCTCATAATGCTCAGTGGCACAGGAGTAAAGCACATTAATGCTGCAATTGAACAGAGTTATTATCTCGGTACCATCAAACTTTCTTGATTTTCCAGAGCAGTGATACAGCTAATAAGATCAGAAAGCAGATAAACTGTTCGGTTGTTTACAACTAATAAGCATTTGTCAGTTAATTACTGAAATTGCATTCTAAATTAAAACATCAATAATAATAATAATAATAACAATAATAAATCAGATGATATTTCTTTCACCAGTCATTTTACTGAGGGCACTGGTTAAAAATGACAGATTGCCACAGGACTGGAAAGTAAATATAAGCAGTAATTATTGATTTCAGGAATAATTAGTAAGGCCCCTGCTGATTTGAATCCCCTGCGAGTGGGCTTTAAGACATTTATAGAGTCTGCCACTCTCCCACACGCTTCAGTTTAGTGACGTTTCTTTAGCTCAAAGACAAAGTTGAAGCTGCATTATTTACCGGTGATGTTAATTATAACTCTATGCACGTACATGACTGTGTGTCTTATGATATGTGGGTGAATCGAAACGTAAATTTTCTCTCAGCGATTGGTGCTGGATTGGCTCCAGGGTTTGCATGATGCAGCCTTTCTTATTCACTTTCTCTGTTTTTCGCTGTTCTAGACTCCTACACACCAGCCATCCCTTCCCTTGCAATGTGTGCGGGGAGGCATTTATACGACGCAAAGAGCTGGACCTCCACTCTCTCATCCACCAAGGTCAGCCTGCAGGAAACACTTACACACTCAGCCTTTTGTCCTTACAAGCTCTCATTCACATGCTATTTTCTACATGATTAGTGTTAGGATTAGGCCTAAAAATTGATTAATGTAATTAAATTAATTAAACAAGATGATCATTGATTTAATTGAGCGCATATCATTTGGGCTTCAACTCATTTGGACTACAATGCAAATTTTCCAGGATTTGTGATCTCAAACTCACTGAAGCTCGCTGCAGGGGTAAGTGGTGTGATATTTCCGGACCAGGTACCGAGTGCTGCCAATCACAACACACACTGGACCAGCTGACCAATCAAAGCACATTTCGTTTTTCAGAAGTTGGGCCAACTATTCGAGCCGTTCATGCCAGACAGGGCAGAGAGGTGTTGAAACAATATAAAATATGTGAGAAATAATTATGTTTTTGGAGCAACCTAGTATGAGAGCCTATTCTAGTACAAAACAAAATCAAGACTTTTTATAAGAGCATAATAGGACCCCTCTAAATAAAAAACGTATAAACATAAAATTGAATATCAATATCTACATCTAGGTGTGTGTGTGTGTGTGTGTGTGTGTATGTATATATATTTGAGTGCTCTTTTTTTTTATTAACTACAGCTTACTACTATATATATATATATAGTAAATAAAGCTACTTCTAAAGCTACTGTTTGTATTAACTGTTCATTATATCGTAATAATAATTATAGTAAGTAAATCAATATGGATATCCCAAGTACACTCACAAACTCACTTTAATCAGTTTCTTCTTTCGAGTCACAGCTCTGTGTGGGTTCTTGTTTGTTTCTGAACACACACACACACACACACACACACAAACTCTCTGACAGATCTGTCAAATGAATGAGCTTTCATCGATTGCTTCCAAGTAAATAGATGGGGTCAAAGGTCACATTGATCAGGATGGGTTGTGTATATTGATAAGATCAGCTGCTGATCACTATCACCTCTGATCAGAGGCTCTTACACGGATCGGTCCACTGCCGCAGCTGTTCCCCTCTTGAGCTGAACAGAAGCAGAGAACGAAGCAGGATAGATTTTTTTATGCAGGTGTAAATACGGGAGTGCAGAGTTGCTTAGTTGAAGCTTTTAAAAGCCTGGAAAGGTCAGTGAGGCTGAGTCACAGCCCGACAGTTTGAATGCCCTGCATCTAAACATCACATCACCCGTGACCCCCATAAAGTGCTGTTATTTCTGTGTATGCGCTGTGCATTCTGTGAAATGTCTGTTTATCAGATGGCTGTCTCTGGTTGGTCCTGTGTAAATAAGAAGGAGCTTTTTGTGTGCTCATGTTTGTGTTGCTATCTTCGTCTCCGGCCCTCTTTTTAGATGAGGAACAATCGAAACATGTTTGTTTTTCTCAGTCTATAACAAGTAGAAGATTATTTTTTGTGTGCGTGTGTGTGAGGGAACGTGTGGGAAAAAGTTATTGGATAACTTGCCCATCATATGAGGGTAAACTCTGTCATGTCCAGGGTAAAGGTCACTTTTTAGAATATATATGATTTATTCATATTTTAATAATATTTTATATAAAAATATTTTAACTGGGCACACGGTTTAGCATTAAGTATCTCACACGTTATCCTATAGTTACCCGTCTGATAAAATTATTTGCTTTAATAATGTAAATTACAGTGAGAATTAACCCATATTTTTCTCAACCTCAAGCCATCCTAAGTGTATATGACTTTCTTCTTTCAGATGAATATAATCTGAAAATGAGATTAGTTATATTTAACAATGTCCTGGCTCTTCCAAGCTTTATAATGGCAGTTTTTGAAGTACAAAAAAGTGTGTCCATCCATCGCAAAAAGTACTCCACACGCCTCTAGGGGGTTAATAAAGGCCTCCTGAAGGGAAGCAATGCGTTTTTCTTTACAATTATTTGTTTTGTACTTGTAATTTGTGATGCAGCTTAAGCTAAACCTACATCCTACATCATCCTCTGAAAAACCATTCTCTTGTGAACACGCGTATAACCGTTAATGAAAGCTAGAGTTTACAGTTTATAAAGTTTTATGTATTGGTAATTCATCAAGATGTATGACATATGTGTTTAGACTTGGACAAATTAGCTTCGATATAAAATATATTTGGCCTGCATCTAGAAAATGTATGTTTACATTTCTATAAAAAACATCTTTCAATCCTAAATATTTTATAATTTTTCATCCCTCAGTCTAGAGCTGTATGGCGATTTAAATATGGCCATGTGAACACAGTAGTAGTTTCCATCCACATATTTACATGCGTTTTAGGACATCATAAAAAAGCTGTATAGAAATGGTAAGAAGTGCTAAACATTTTTAAATGTGCATGAACAAAGTGCTCAATTGAGGTTGATCTTTTTTTAATGATTTGGAAATATGCACATTAAATGTGATAGAAATCCTTTACTGAATAAATTCCTGAATATAAAGTCATGTGACTTTGTCTCAACAGATCATATGACTGGACAATTTTATTATTGATCATTTGCACCAGTTTCCCAGGAAGCAACAGTTTAGTCCTCTTGAACACACGGAATGGAATCTGTGCTTTATTTAGAAATGTTAATGTTAAGAAATATTCAAAATGTTCACTTCAGTTTGCCACTTACATAGTGAGTGACACATCTTACCCCACTCTCAAACTCTCTGTCTTTGTTTGTAGATAAAGAGCCAAAGTCGTGTCCTAACTGCGGCTCTCAGTTCCTGAATCAGACAGTGCTGGACACACACCTGCAGCGCTGCACAGGGGAGGACAAGGGCCGCCGCAGATATAAAGGTCAGGGAAGAGGCAAGGTGGGAGGTCAGCTGGAGTGCGATATGTGCGGCCACCGCTGCGTGACTCAGGATGGTCTTGACCTGCATCGCCTCTCCCACACGGGCCAGACGCCCCTGCGGTGCCCGCTCACCCCCTGCAGACGCCGCTTCGCCTCCAGCACTGCTCTAGGGGAGCATCTCTTGGCCCACTGCTGTGGAGCATTAGGCAAAAGAAATGCCCCACGCCGATTCACCTGTGACTTCTGCGGAAAAGAGTTTGCCTACGCGTCCACTTTCACTGTTCACATGAGGACGCACACCAACGAGAGACCCTTTGAGGTATTTGGAGGTGTTTTTTTTTTCTCAGGAAAAAGAGATCCTGAATGGCTGAAATAAGTGCTGGTTCCAGTGTTCATATTTATTGTGATTTTTAAATTTTTACTTCATTAGTTTTAGGCCAGCTTTCTCTGGCTAAAATATAATAATATACTGTTATTCAAGTGTGTGCCATCAGTATGATTTTTTAATACTTTTATTCAGAAAGGATGTGTTAGATTGATCAAAAATGACAGTAGAGATGTATAATGTTACAAAGTATTTATATTAGAAATAAATGCTTTATATTAAACTTTTTTATTTATTAAAGAATCCTGGGGATTTTTAAATTTACTTTCTACAAAGATATTAAGCAACACAACAGGCACAACAATAAGAAATCAATAATACAGTACATTAATTCAATAAAATGCTTTCTGAAGGTTCATGTGACACTGAAGCTGCTAAGTTTTGAAATTACATTTAGAAATATATTAAAATAGATAATCTATTTATTTTAGTTTAATTTTAAATTATAAAAACATTTCGCAATATTGCTGTTTTTACTGTATTTTGATCAAAAAATTTATCTTTGGAGAGTATAAGAGTAATGTATAAACATTTAAGAATTTTAAACAATTAGTAAAAATGATCAATATTAAACATAAAAAAACTAAGCTACTAAAATAGTAGTATCTTTATTGGCCACTTTTCTTAACTTTTCTATTTTTTCAAGTCTCTGTGTTCTGCGTTTCTCATGCTTTAAAGAATTAAATATTTATTTTCCATGTTGCAAACTATTACTAGTAACATTATGGCATTCATTTTTTCATCTCAGCTCCATTATCATTTACGAAATCAGAAATTCTTTCATTAACAAATCAGCAATGATGAGAACAAGATTTTTCACTCATTCACCTGCTCTCTCTGTTTCAGTGCTCTCATTGTGGGAAGCGTTTCCGGCAGCTTCCGCACCTGCAGGATCACGAGCGCATTCATAGCGGCGAGCGTCCGTTCACGTGCTGGGTGTGCGGTAAAAGCTTCAGCGTAGCAGCGAGGTTAACTGAGCACGCTCGTGTGCACAGCGGCGAGCGGCCGTACATCTGCCCTCGGTGTCCCACTGCCTTCCGCTCACGACCCAACCTCGACAAACACATGCGTCAGCACGCCAACGACCCCGTGGATCCTTCCGCACAGAACGCAGATGATGACGCAGCAGTGCAGACCATCCTCTTAGTACAGGAGTCTTCTTCATCTTCACCATCCTCCTCATCCGCCATACCTGTGGTCCAGGAGGGCATGCTGGTGGCAGAGGAAGGCAGCTCCTCTGTGGTCTTCCTGCACTCCAACCTCAACATGCCCACCATCACTGTGCCAACTATCACAGTTCCCTCCATAAATGTAGTGGAGGGTCAGGATGTGCCTCACACTATTGAGGTTATCTTAGAGGAGACCGTGTAACAATATGATCAGATGAATGCGGGGTGAACGTGAAGAATTTTTGTTTGTTTGTTTGTTTGAAAAAGAAAGGCAGATACAGCAATAGGTATAACAATAGGTATGGACTTAACAAAAGTTTGTGTGGATTTTCTGAGAGATGTCTCATTGATTAGGACATATTTCGCTTTTGCAATATAGAAATACAACAATTTGACATCTTTACCCTGGAGAAAATAAAATCACAAAGGTTTTTGCATATGAATGGCAACGCTGTAATTACGATTTGATCTTATCTTTTGGTTTGAGTGTTTTATCTGCCTTTAATACAAAAAGTGAACCATAATTTGTGGTGTTTAATTTTAATAAAAAGCTTGAGCCTGTTGGGGTCCGTTACTGTTTAATTTAAAGAGATTTTGACTTCAGCAAACTGGAATGAAGCTGCTGATGAAGTAGAAATGTTCTTGTCAACTCACAGATGACTGTACATGAAGCTTTGGCCAGTCAGGGAAAAATTATTTTTGCTTATCATATCAAATGAATTAAAGGTGCCATGTCAGGTTTTTTTTTTTTTTTTTTTTTAAATCAATTCATTTTTTTCTACACCAAGATTGTTGCTCTAGTATTCTTGCACCCTAAACACTCCTAATTCAGAATGGGCATTGCATTGTTAAAAAGACTTGAACTGAATGTGCTCTTGTAGTGTACTTTAAATCTAAGAAGTTTATTTTTCCTTCAGTAATTTCTCATAGCATAAAAGGCTGCTTAAGTGTACAATTTCATGACTGTTTCTAAACACGTATTTTATAAAGTTTGACACACATTGTCAAGTTACAAATGTTACTTTAAAGTACATTTTAAATAGTTGTTTTAACAATGTTTTGTTGTTGACCAAACACACTAAAGCACAATTAAAGTACTTGATTATTTATTTAATTCAAATTGAATATATTTTATATATACTCGTAACTAAATAACATATATATCTAAATACATGATATACACGTTTCAATAGAAATTACTTTAGATCATGTTTTATTCCGGCAAAAATGTTTATCAAAACATTAAGCAGCACACTCGTATTTCGAAGATAGAATAAGTAATTATGACATTACAAATGAAGAATTGCTCAAAGTTATACTTGAGTGAGTTGGCTAAATGCATTTTAATATAAATGTAAACTATAATACATATTAATGACAGGCATGTAATTGTCTGGAAACATGACACTTACTGTAAGCTTGTGTCTGTCAATCATTTTGCGCGTTCACAGCTGGCAGTCCATATATGGGAACCGGAAGCGTAGCTTCTGACGATGGATGAACTTGAATAGGTTTTCGTTAGAAACCTGTGGAATGTTCGCGAATTCTTACGGTTTAAACTGCTACAACTTCAAAAGTAAAAGATAAACACCCCCCCCCCCCCACAAGACTAAAGTGAGTATTGATAAGTTAAAGCTTTTCAACGTTTGAGGTAGCTGAGATGCACGTGAAAATGGATGGCGTTTTTTTGTGTTTTGTTGTTTGTGCTTCTTTCCAGGTAAATATAAATCAGCGGAAGTTCTAGAAAGGATAACATTCCTTGCATGTAATAATTGGGGTTTATTACTGGGGGTAGTATAGATTGAGCTGCCAAAGGGGTGCACTGGTGCAGAACATTAAGCAGAAACCAACTTAAAAATTAAAATGCACAGCTTTTAAGTGACTTGAGTTATTTCTGTCATCAAACTGCTATATAAGAGGGCTCAATAAAGCAGGTTTCAATAAAAAAATTAATGTATAATAATAATGATAGTGAAAATAAAAGAATAAGCAATTATTCAGCAAGGTAATATATAGTTCATCATCCTCACTATAGGCCACTTATGGTTGCCCAGCAACATGTATGCAGTCCCAGGTGTGCTGCACCGGGAAAAAATGGCCAGATATTTGCAGAAAAGTAATTTGTCCAACCTATTTGCCTCAGAATATTATGCTGAGAATTATGCCTCTCTTTCTGTGCAAGCACAAATGAAATAAAGGGAAAAAAGTGGTTTAAATTTCAGTTTTTCTCTATTTTTTCACCAGCCTCCCAGAGTACAAACACAGTAAATGATCCTGCAGTTTTGGATGTAAGTGATGACTGCAGTGAAACCAGCACTTTGGGCTCTTTAACTGCAAATTTTGTCGTGAATTTTCACTAGTTGAATGAGGTTTGAGTTGAGCTCCATTACCCCAGCTCATTGAGAGATTGAGGCTAAGTAGAGCCATTACTGGAGCTCATAGTGTTTGCCTGCACTCGCTTCCTTGCTCCCTCAATTTACTCAGGACCCGCTGAACTCCTCCCCATACAGCTGCTGCATCATTATGATTAGTCCCATAAATGATAGACAGTGATATCGAAACAGCATTTCCCTTCCCTGCACTGAATTCCCAAATAACCATTTGATAGATATCTTCCCCAGCTCATTAATTTACAGACTTTGTCTAGCAATAACTCTGTGACCTTCATGTAAATGGGCAATCTGGCAATTTAAGATGCACCAGCGGTATTTTTTTGTCATTGAGCTGCTTTAGGGGACAAATAAATAAGATAATCGATTTATACAAAATGCTTTTGATTGAATCTACTTTCTGTTAACAACACCAACATCTGTTAACCAACATTAGATAAACAAAGAGTAAAGACTATGTCTTTAGAATTTAAATAAAATCAGCTATTTTTGGAAAAATACAATGAAATATTTTTATTGTATAAACAATGATCGACTAGTAAAAGTTTTTTTATTTTCTTTATTTTTTTTTTTATTCAGTTGTAATTCTGAATAACATTAAATAATAAATATAAATCCAAGTACTGATTTTCTGATGTTTTTGCTAGTATTTGCTAATATTTTAGCAAAGACAGAATGGCTGTTTTTGTAGACAAATCAGCTGGTGAGTGAAAATTTATTTCAAGCTCCTAAGGAAAAAAAATGCTTATTAACTTTTTATGTGTAAAGTTAAATCTCCTTTGTTGCCATGATACCTAAATGTAAAAGAAAAAGACTAAAATTACCATAAAAATAACATGAACAACTTATTAGCTAAAAATGTATTGTAAGTGGTATTGTAAGAATTTATGTAAGTGGTTAAATAAAATAGCTCCATATTTCTGCTTTTTAAAATACTGGCCCCCATTCACTTTCATATAAGTTTCTCACCATAACCTTGAGTTTTTATTAAAATTAAGGGCAAGTCATAATATTTTTTTTTATTCATTAACATTATGGCACAGATTCTGTTCATTGAGCTAAACAGGTATCAAACTCTATGATGTTTTATCTGAGAAAATTATTTGAATCATATACAGTGAAGATGAACTGATAAAATATTATAAAAAAAGGAAAACAAAAAGCTGTGTAATTTCCTCGGTCAATAAGCCTTGAAGAATAAAACCATTTAGTTCGCCTTTATCCTTCATACTGTTTAATCTTGTAAATTCTATAAATATCTACCCACGAGTACAAGCCGTGAGGCTGCATATTCAGTGCTGAGCTGAAACCTGCTGACCTTACAATACACCAGTGAGTAAAGACTACGAGTGTCAGGTATAGACGGACCGCAAATGTCTGACCCTGATTCTTCTACACCTGTTTTACTTGTTCAGTGAGCGACTTTGATGTGATGAGATCTGTGTTTGTGTTTAAATGATAAAGATATTTGGACGATGATGCATATTTTTGTGGCATGTGCATATAAGTCCTCTCTTTCTCTGCATCTGTCTCTTTGCTGAGGTAGCTGTACCTACTGTGACTTTGACAAAGTGTTCCCCCTTGTGTGTTGCCCCTCTGTGTATGTGTGTGTGCTATATCCGTACTGCAGCGCGTGTATGTGTGATGCTGCGGTATATATATTCATTAACGAAAGAGACCCATGAGCTTGTTTGTATATAGAAAAGAAGCTCTGGCCCTCATGGATTGCGCTGACCCTTCGTCTTTGTGTGTTTGAGAGCGAGAGAGAGGGTAAACGTGATGAATGAGGTGTGGATATGCTGATTTAGCTATCATACACCAGCTTCAGCGCTGGTGGGAAATAACATATCATGTTCATGTGTGTTTCTGAAATGGCTACATGTTTGCGAAGCCTCCTGTTTAAAGGTTTGCCATGCTTATCTGGTGTAGTTGGGTCCGTTTCTCTCCTGTTCTCTTTCACACGCGCGCTCTGTTTGCCGGTCCTTCTCATTACACTGCTATACCATCTCTCTCTCTCTCTCGCTCTCTCTCTCTCTCTCTTTCGCTCCCACTCTTTCCCCCCCATTTATTGTAGAGGCTATGTGACTGGAATACTGAGTAGCTAATCATTATTCCACCAGTGAGGCACAGTGCACAGGCTGAATGTCAATTCTCTCTCTCTCTCTTTCCTTTTCCCACTCCCTCCTTCTCCCTATCCCACCTCCATTCCCTCATCCCTCTTCCCATTCACTCCATCATTTTCCGTCCGTGTCCCTCCTTCCCCTCCCATTCAGTCCCTCCTCTCTCTCTCTCTCTCTCTCTCTCTCTCTCTCAGCCTTGTACCCTTGGGTTTCTGCTTGTCTCTGTAAGAATAACAAGGGAATCTTATGGAAATGAGGGTTGTATTCAAGGATTTACCTCCAGTTACAGGTATAGAACACAAGGCTTTGAAACGGCGTCATCCCAGTGCAAGATTTGTGCCTCGTGTCATATTGGAGAGTCTGCTCGGTTGCATCAAAAGGGGATTCTGTGCTGATGAGGCTGCAGAGCAGAGGTGGAGAGACAGCTGTTGAATGCATATTTAGCCATTTCAGGAAAAGAGAGAGAGGGCTGGATGATTCTCCAGTGTGTAGACAAACAGGGCTGCAGTGAAGGGGACTCCTGCTTAACAACAGGTGCACATGACAACCCTTAAAGAGACACGACACACATGCTTATCAAATGATTAGAAGTTAATTGGTAGGATTAGGAATGTCAGTGTGCATGTGGAATCTGACTGTCAGTGAATAAACCTTTTTTTTTTGTCTGTTGTTTTCTCTTTTTCCTTTTGTCAAATAGGTAAAAAAAAAACATTGTGTGTGTGTGTGTTAGTTTTACAATCATTTTAGTACACGTATAACCTGTTGGGTTTCTATCTCTGTGTTAGTTTGTTAACTTTATTCAAATGCTTCAAATAATCGGTACAAGTTTGAGTTGTAGTTTGTAGTTTGAGTTGACATTGTGGCGTCTGTTACCTAGCATTGTGCTGCTGCGTCAAGGCACGTCAAGTGTTTTACCTTTGTGACTGTTTTCTATACTTATTTGAACACTTGTGTGAGAAGCTTGTGATCTCACTGATGCTGGCTGATATTTGCTTTCGAAAGAGGAGGAGGAGGAGGAGGAGAGAGAAGGAGAAAAGGGGTGCAGGAAGGAGCAGCGAGAGAAGGAGTGAGAGCTGATTGGATTGGAGGGAGAGCAGAGGAGGTAGGGGGATACAATGATAGAGAGAGAGAGAGAGAGAGAGAGAGTGCATATGAGGAAGGGAGGGGGTTTGAAGACCGAGTGAATGCAGCTTGCACTGCTGTGCTTTGGAATTACAGCTATGAACATTGTTAGGTACTTGAAAAAGAAAGGAAAGCAAAGGAAAAAAAGGACAGTTGGTAGAAGAGAAACATTACAGAGCCTCTTGATGCTCGACGCTGAAGAGAGTGAGTGAGAAGACAGAAGGAAAAGAGGAGGTGCACCGGAGGAGCTTCACACGATCCTCTCATCTTCAGTTCCTGAGCAGATCGGCCTGTTGTCTCCCATCACTGGGGTCGTCGTTGGAACTGCGTCTCACCGTGTTTATCTCTGTGTACGTTTGTGTCAAAGCTTATTGCATTATGACCGTTTCGTTCACAGCTCATAAAGCACAACTACTGTTTTGTGGTGGCTTGCTTTTGAAACACTGAGTGAAAGAGAATGCCATGCCGCTCGCTCACTGACTGACTGACTGTGTGTGTGTGTGTGTTGCCGGTGTGTGATTGGTATTCTGTAGACAGTGTGCGGTGCTCCAAACAGGCTCTGCCCAGAATGGTTCCACAGAGCAGGGATTGTATTAACCTGAGGAGGACCACTCTCACACAGGGGTGAGTTTCCAACACTCTCACGCTCTCTCCAGTTTTCTGGTTTTTCTCTAGATCTTCTTTCTGTCATAGGATGTCCTCTGGCATCACTCTTGATGAATTTCTCATTTGCTGTTTCGTTAAATCTCAGTGCACCGTTCAGATTTTTTCCCCTGTTTCCTGAGCTCCCTATTTTTTATTCTTCCTCCATCCTCTAGTCTGAGTCAGAGAGAGCTGGCTGTCTTCTTCTACTTGCACATTTGAAAGAAATTTGTATTGGTTGCCTCTCTCCTCTCCTCTGCTATACTGATTCTTTCTTTATTCGTACACTGGGAATAATCATTTTCTTAATTAGTAGTTTGCCTGCGTTTCTAGGAAAAAGATCCAAACTAAGATGTTTAAATATTTTAGTTGTTTTTATTAAGTAATACAAAATCTGTTTTCAGAGAACATTTCTTGAAGTAGGTCTTTTTACCCCACTGGCATTTGGTTTTTCTTGTTTTAAACATACATTTCAATAAATGTTATAGATTTATACTTCAAACAACATCAAATAAATGCCAAAAAGAAAAATATTTTAAGCATAACTCATAAGTGTATTATTTTCTTAATGTTTGTTCTTGTATATTTAAGTAAATATCTAAAAATTCTTAAAACAAGATTCACTTTATTTTGGAAAATGTAAAAAGTAATTTTGTAAGATAAGAGGGACTTGTTTGTACAGACTGACTATATATCTTTGTTTGTTGAAGTTTCCATTTTCCAGCCGATTTTCCTTGTTTTGAGCATAAACCTTTTTAAATAGTTACATTTGTTCTTAAAACAAGGATTTTTTTGGAATGTGTGTGTTATTTATTTTCATTTAGTTAATTTAATTTAACACAAATTATAATGTAAATCTATCATAGTTTGAGGATTATGCATAAAACACAGGGTCCATAAGAAAAATAAATGTTTTTAAAAAAATATTTTGTTTCATCATTTTGTTCAGTAAATTTATCTTATTTTCAGGCTGTTTAGATCCTTAAACAAGACCAACAGATTAAGAAGATTTGTGCACATTTTCCACAGTTAGTTTATATTCAGGGTGAAGGCAGAATTTTTTCCTGTTGCACACATTGGCACTGCTGCTGTGTGTGTGTGTGTGTTATATCTGTGTGGTGGACACTGTTGCTCACTGTTAACAGCCAGATCCAGCTCACTCACTCAGATGTAGCTTCAGTCTTTTTTCACATTTTCTGCACTTTGTGTGTGTGTGATGAGAACATGGCAGCTGTTGTCTTCTGCCTGCGATGTGGATTTCTCACATAACATCAATCCAGATATCTGACCTTTTGTCTCTGTATCTTCCCACCTGATGCACACACCACATCTCACCTGCTCACTCTCACACAAGTGACAGTCTGCTAACATGCTAAATGCTCCCATTGGTTTATTTGTGTGTTGATGGTTGTGTATTAATCAGTAGTGTTTTAGAATGCTTTAAAAGGTCACAGTTCAGGCCTGGATATATTTTAGTGTCCATCTTCCCCCGCCTCTCCCCACCTTCTAGCCTTATAAACCATTTTACAGGGTTTGCGAGTCAGTGGGCCTTCAGCCCTGTTTATATAGTTGTGTGAGCATGAAGAATGACTTGTCTGTGTTGGAAGAAAGAGTAAGAGAGGAGGCTGTCTGAATAGGAGGAAGGGATGGAATAGAGAAGAAAAGAGGAACACTTGAGTAAGAGACTCTTGAGAGCGACGTGTCTCATAAGCAAAAGAGACACCAGTGTCAGGACTGTGATCTGCTCTCATTTCATACATTTTCAAGTTTTTAGTTGTTAATTTAAAAATACTTTTTTGCATGAGTATTTTAATTAATTATTTTCCCATGCCAAACTCAATACCACAGCCTAGACTGTTTCCAGGGCATCATTTTTTTTATTTCTGATATCATTTTAATAGGTGTTTGCATATTATTGTGTGGTTGCTAGGGTGTTCTGGATGGTTGCTAAGTGGTTGGTTCCTGGCCAGGTCAAAATAACCCACCCGTAAAGGTGCGATCACATTTACAGTTGTACAGTGAATTTTCAAGGGTTAAATCCAGTCAGTCGGAATCCACACAAAATTCATGGACTTGCCACATTGACCAGCCGAAAGCTGCTTGGTTTGAAAGTGACTTCTGTGTGAGCTGTGCTCTATACATCAATACACTATTGGCACTAAACAAGGGGACCTTTTACCCTTGAAATTTGCTAATAGGTATCACACAATTATGTGGAATACAGAGCTTTTTTATTTATTTTAAAACCAAGAAATTGAGTCCTTGCAAATACTCAAGTACAGTTACTTGGTGTAACATATCATCTTTATCTAAAAGCACGCTTTGACAGTACCACTGACTTTGAGGTAAATGTTAAGGTTTTACGGTATTTTCATGGGAGATACATACTGTTAAATTAAATAATTCTATTATTTAAACCCTTATGTTCGGTAAGATAGCATTTTTGTTTTCTTTGATTGTGCACTGTAATGTATTTCTGGGGGTGTGCTGCTCAAATATGAATTCTGCTTCTAGATCTGCATAAATGACCTCCCAGTAGTTATTCTCACATTCTGTCTCTACTGTTCTCTCGCTTAGCTTCTGTTTCTGTCTGTCTATCCTTCTTTGTCTCTACACCTCTCCGAGACATCTCCTGTCCTCTTTTTTTTTTGTCTAACCGAGCATATCTTTTTAATGCAGTCCTTTTTTAAGGTCTCATTCTCACTCTGCCACCGTCCATGACGCTTCCTCTCCATTCCCTCATCACCCTTTTTTTTTGTCTCCCTTCACCCCTCTCCTCCTCCTCCCCTTCATATCAGTCCTGCTGATGAGGGAGACACCCTCCTAATCAAAGCATGACATGAAGAATTGTATGGAAATAAGAATCTGGATAGAACAGCTCCACGCCAGAGGATCCACCTTTAATTACCTTCTCCTTTCTTATTAATAGAACAGTGCGTCTCACCAGAGAGTTTTACGCTCTGATGAGGCTGTTATTTCTCGTGACCATCTACAATTAGTCAGTCTGGGAACCCTTGGCCAGGTCCAAACGAATCTGCTTCAAATCCCTTGACTATTGTGTGTTTGCTTGTTAAATATTAAGTCTAGGTTAAATATGCCAATACTTTCCATTTTATATAACAAATGTAAAATAACCAAAAGCCAGTAAACTATTTATTTATTATTTATTATTCATGTATTCTTAAATGAAAGATGATATTCAGTGAGAAAAAGAATAGGGAGAGAATTCAGTTTATCACAAAAAGTACAATAGATGTAAGAATAAGGACATATTTAAATGCTAACTTGCTAAAACAATGCCTGTTTGGCTGTTGATTAATATATGCAATAGCCTGTGTGGCCAAAAGAAAGATGTCTCTTTTTGTTTAAAGATTTATAAGTTATTACTTATTAAAGACCTTTTTTATTTGTAACAACGTGCAACAGTGAAGCAGAAACATCCATTAAGGAAGTAAATAGTGTTACACATTACTACCGTATTTGTCCCTGACATTCATAGTTAGGCATTATTAGTAGCAGCTAATGTCAGTTCAGTCATGATAGAGTACTTCAGTGCTTTTATTGTATGATAATGAGGCTGTGTTTTGATTGGATATTGATTGCAATGTAATGATCTTGTCACGTTTGAGCACATCCATTCAATAACATTACACTGTTGCACTGACACAGTACTCTCGCTGTTATACACGCATGGTGTAACTGAATTACTCTTGTGAATAAGAAATGTGAGTCTGGAAGTTCTATAATGACATTTTGGTTTTAGTTCAGAAAAATCAGTATGGTATATCAAAACTCCATCGTAGTAGGACAGTCATATCAGTACTGAAGGTTGCCGTCTGTACTACAGCATAATGAATAATTGATCATGCATATTTCTCACTGTTTTTCCTCAGGTCTTAAGCAATGCAAGGGCACGAGACTCAGATGAGGAAATTCTCAGTGCGGCGACGGATGTGACGCCCCTCCGGTTCTGTTTGCTTCCACGGACCTCGGAGCAGCCATAACTCGATCTGCCTCCATCCCAGAGGTGCCGTTCCGAGGACAGAGGGAGTGTTCTTGCCAAAACTCATTCCTGAACTCCTGAAGGGAGGAGCCGTGGGAATTGGAGGGATAGCTGGATTGATGAGGGTGCTGGAGAACAGAGCGTGAGCCGCTCTCTCCACATCTCCACCTGAGCGCTGGGCTCCTTAATCAGTTCATCCTCCCAGACACTTGAGCTACACTTATTCTGGAGGACTTTTGCTCTGAGACTTCAAATCTTCCGCTATATGTTTTTAATCTATTCTAGTTTCTTTGCTCAAGTCAATGCTCCCCTTCATCATATGTGGCAGGTGGGCCTTAGAAACAATTCTCTGTGAAACTAAAAGCAATACCGTGTAAGGTAGAGTGAGGTGGCAGAGGAAAGCAGGGTGAAAGTGCTGACTGGGTTTGAGTGTTTTTGTGCGTGTATGCAAGGCCTTTGCAGCGATGGATGAGGGTTTGTGCCAAAGGCTGACAGGAAGAGGCAGCTAGACGCCAATGTATATCCAAAGCCTCTATGTGTGCGCAGGAGAGTGCATAAGTGTGCGAATGTGCATGTGGGAGCATGTGATTGTCTCTTGGAGTGCCGAATTCTGAGAATTGGCCGTTATTGCAGCTCCCTCCCATTTTTGTGTTAAAGCCTGGAGGGTCAACATTAACAGTGCGTGCACGAGAGAGAAAAATAAATAAGTAACAGTGACACTTCGGTTTCCTCTCACCATATTTTTGGTGCCCATTGGTGGGGTTATTTTTCTGAGTGCTTGAGCTTTGTAAAAATAAGAATAAACGACTTTTGTCCCCTCAAAGTGGATTATTATAAGAATCACAGCTTGTGAAGGGCTCTCAGATGGATAATTTCTAGCTGGAATACCTTCTCCTTTTTGAGACTCTCCACACCACTCCCTTTCTGTGACTTTCAACCTGTCATCCTAGCAGACGTGTTGCGATTCCCCGGAGGACTGCGTTCACTTGTCACCACAGAAATCCATGGCATTCTGTCCCTGACCCGGTCCGCTTCATTCTGTGAGTATTTTTATTCCTGTCCGTGTGTGTGCATGAGTGAGCATTTGGAATGAATCTGTAACAGTTGTTTAGGCTTAAAAGGCTTTAAGCTTGTTGTTTGTTCTGCTGTTCATGTAACCTGGTACGCTTGAAGTGATGGTACATGTGTTTTTGCTTCGCAGACAATATGAGCTTTTTTATCGCTGTGACGCCCACCTTACTCTGTCACTGCCCATTAGATGAAGTTCAACTCATTTGTTTTGTTTTCTCTTGTGTAACCATCATAGTATGAGGACTGGGACGATCCGACTCCCTCCATCACCTGAAAGTGAGTAGGGATGTGCCCTTAAACAGCTCAGTGAACTATGAATAACATCACCACACTCCCACCGCACGCACTTCCCATGGTGCTCTGCGGGCCTGAATATCCTCTTCTGAGTAAATGGAGTGCGTTTATGGGTTTTTGTAGGCAGGCATGTAATAGACCTATCGGAGCTTCTCGTTCGCATTTAGGATCCAGATTGGAATGTGAGAAAAGTCTAGCAGAATCTGAATTACTGCTCTGTCATTTGCTCAGTGCTCACCCTTGTGCTGTTCCAAACTCCTTTATTGCTAACTGATCAACCCAAAAGAAGTGTTATGTGCTAACATCTAAGTTTGATGTTAGATGTGTCAGTCAATTGGAGTGCACCGAATATGTATGAGATTTGAATTTGAGATTAAAATATTTGAAGTCAGTTTCTACCGCTCACCAAGGTTGCATTTATTCATCAGGATCAGGAGATAAATTCATATTGTGAAATATCATAACAATTTAAAACTCTTTTTCTATTTGAATATATTTTCAAATGTACTTTTTTCCTGTGATGGCAAAGCTGCATCATTATATTCAATATTCAGCATCATTGCTCCAGTTTTCAGTGTCATGTGATCCTTCAGAAATCATTCTAATATGCTTATTTGGTTTCTACTAATGATCAGTGTTAAAAGCAGTTGGAATCTGTGATAAATTTTAATGCTTTTTTGATGACTAGAAAGTTTAAAAGAATAGCATCTTATTGAAATAGATTTTGTAATAACAATGCTTTACTGGCTTTACTTTCACTTCTATTAAATTTACTACGGTCTTGCTAAATAAAACCCTACATTTCTTTAAAAACAGAAAGGAAAGAGGCAAATGAAAGCGAGGAAGGACCTCGAGGCAGAACTCAACAGTAGTTGTATTGCACAGTTTGGTGGAACACTGCAGTCTATGGTTTAGATAAAAAAAAATTTTTTTTTACGGTGCTTATGCATTATTTTTGATTTCGTGAAAGCCTCAGTCTACATTCACTGTAACCGTGTGAAAAAAGTGTGACAAGCACATGTAGTGATCAAAATATTCTTGGAAAGTTCTTCTTTGTGTGCTCTGCAAAATATAACATCATATAAGTTTGGCATCACATGAAGGGTGAGTAAATAATGGCAGAACTTAATTTTTTTGGGTGAATAATCCATTTAATGTCTCATTTGAAGCTGAAAACTAGAGGCATTATGTAATCTCCTCAGCGTGTGACTGCTCTACACAGGTTTAGCAAATCCTTTCTGACATAATGGATGTGTCTCTGCTTTAATAGAATAGCATGTCATTTTGTCTTGCTGTCTCTCTACCTGCTGTATTGTGTGAATAACAACATCTTTTGGACTATCCCTATCCAACTGATGTCCATCTTCTGTTGCTGGTGCAGATATGTGCATGTTTTCTAGCCTTTGGAGTTTTTGATGCTTAATTAACATTACTGTCACCAATCCAGAGTCTGAATGCACACGCCAGCTGCCGCTTTGACATCAGCATGTACTGTTGCCATGGCAGTGACTGTTGTTACTTCTGTCTGGGCTACAAATACTGGGAGAGGCACAGGTGTCCAAAAGCATTACCAGAGTTTGCACGGCACTAAAATGAAACGTTCAGCAATAAACCTTTGCAGATTTGTTAACATTAGGAAGCAGCTTCTTAATATCCTCATTAATATCCTGTAATAAACTGCCAGTTGTTATTAGTTAAGTTACATTACTTCACACATTCACACCATTATAAGATACTACAGGAAGATCATGCCGGTCTTATCAGCTTCTGTGCTGACAGAAGTGATGAATGGGATTGATATCGTAGCCTACTTGGAATAAACCGCAAAGCTAGTAGGATTTCACAGTGTCTCAAATATGAGGCCCTGCCTGGACTGATATGTGTCTATATAATTGTGCCAAAAAAGATTCTGCGAGAATATCCCTCAATATAAACCAGATTTATTTCTACCTGTTTGGAAAACCTCCTGCAAAGTAATATTCACTGAAATTGGAAAGGCCAAGCGCGGACATAAAACTGTGATTGTCGCACAGGAGGACATGAGAAGGGTTCAACAGTGGTGATGAAAAAGCAGCTTTATTGTAATGTCAGAGAGATCTCTAGCAGAGCTGTTTCTGGCAGCAGCGAAGAGAGAATCACTGGTTCTTCACTGAATGGAGCTTAGTGTGGTTTGTTCTTCAAGCCCTTGAAGGTTCGTTTGAGTTATGTATTGTTTGGAAATGTGCACTGGGGATGCAAAATGTGACCGGTATGGCTTGCAAATGGCATATTTACTAGTTTCTAGTGCATTGTTGTGCAGTACCGAGTCGCAGTGTGCTGAGTAAAGCATAAAACAAATTCTTGGTTTGAGTGATGAGAATACCAAGAAGAACGCTAGAAATATATAAAAGGAATAATGCAGATGGGTGATGCACAGAATAAAAAGTGTATAAACTACATGGTTTCAAACCAACAATAGACTCAAAATCTAAAATAATTTTTGTATTGTTTTCCTGTATTTCGGTAAAACTCTTTAAGTTAAATTTTTGATTGTCTCTGGAGGTCTGTGTTTCATAAGTGAAATGTCCAAGAATCTCTATGTGTGTGTTTGTGTGCATATCTACCGGCACTCAAGCATTGGTAGACTTTTATTAACTAACAACAAGTGATTGGTTGCTGAGAGCGGTCTGATCTGATTCAGAAAGTGCAATAAAATCTCAAGTTCTACTGAGCCATGTGCGCAAAAGCTTTCATTACAAGCCATTTCCTCCAACACTCGGCATAATTTAGCTTCTAATATTTAAGTCTGAGTGTGCCACAGTCAGAAGTCAAGGGTGTACTTTAAATAAAAGAAAAAAAGAGGCATACTTGGTTCTGTGTACTACCTTTTATAAGAATGAAAATAAATTGTTGATTTTTTATTTATTAATTTTTTTAAATAAAGGTGAGAGCAAAAATTGGACTGCAACCTTTTCTGGAATGCATTTTTAGAAAGGAAAATGAAAATGATTGCTGGTGTTATTTCAGACCTTTTTGAAGCTTTCTTCATGACAGTAATGATACCCTTTTACCCCCTCAAGAAAAACATAATGTTGAATAGAGAAAAAAAACATTCCGAGTCATGGTAATGCTTTTGAAGTGCTTTTGCTTTAGAGAAAATACATTGGTCACTCTCTGCTTTTCATTTCCATCTCTTTTTTTCCTCTTTCATTCATTTAGAACTGAGCCAATCAGGTGGTGTCACAATTAAAATCAATCTTCCATTAAGGACAACTAGCTTTGCCTGTCTGTGGTTCTTACCTTTAGGCCCTCATTTCAGTCCTGCTCTGAAAAAGATCCATCTTTATTAGTCCTTCACAGTGCAAAATCAATGGCAACCCTCTTTCATAAGCACACAGAGCGCAGGTGAACTCGGGTTCTCACATCTCTGCAGTTAGCCCTCAACCATCTCACCCTAAAGACAAGCCACTCAGAGAGATGATGTAGGAAATGGCTTGAAAAGCAAATGAATCATGGGGAAGTGGATCGTACAGTAATGCTTTGAGGAATTAGACTAATTGAAAGCTTTAAAGGGCATCTATAATGCAAAATTCACTTTTACATGTTGATTGAACATAAATGTGTGTTGGCAGTATGTGTACACAACCATCCTTTGATTATAAAAATCCACGTGCTTTAATCCCCAGAAACTTATATTAGACTTAATATTATCAGACTTACATTACATCTTGTTTAAAAAAGGACATAATAGGTGCTCTTTAAGGTACACACACGTAAGGTTAATGTTATTTTTTACATGGTTACACCACATGACATTTTTAGAGTCATAGAATTTAAACTTTAAAACCAAATTAAATATAGAATGGAAGCTAATTTCTATGAACGTGCAATATGTGTTTTAAATTAGATTTTTTGAGTTTTTTTTTTTTTTCTTATTGTGGTGGAGTATATTTCTTGTCCCTATACATTTGGTATATAGCATGTGCAAGTCATCATTGCATGTGTCATTTGTGGAAAAGGCTATCCCATTTGAGTTAAGATGCTGTCATTGGAGTCAAATGCCTATGTAGGCAAGGCGAGTCTGATTTCACCAAGTAGCTACATCCTTGTTGATCCTGGCACAACATTCCAATCAACCAATCAAAATTGAGATATAACTTTTCAGAAAATACCTATTTTAGGCTTAAACCCAGGGTTAAGTGCTACTACACCGATGTTAATCAACTATACTTTCCCACTGATTTTAGGAATAAATTATGGGTAGGGTTAGGATTTTTTTTGACAGTAATGTTGATCCAGGAACATGTCTTACTTGGCAAAATCACAGAAACCATGTCGGCAATGAGGAAACTCACTAGTGCAACATCGGAATCTAATGGATAAATTACACAAGCTGACTTTCTTAGTTGGACAGAGTGTCTATGGTTGCTCAGCTAGCTCCCGTTTTTGACCCAAAGCAATATGTCTTATTGATTAACCATCAAGAGCAAAGCCTGAGACCTCAAAGATGGAACAAACTCCAGCACAACCTCCACTGTACTTTTTCCTCACTGGAAATTGGACATGTTCACAATTTGGGGTGTCAGACTGAGGGGAGCCAATTATTTTAGCAATCTATCTCAGTTGTATCTAATTTTGATATGCACAGGGCATGTGACGATTTTCACCTTGAACTTGTTTTAATGCTCTAGGGTAAACAGTGAAAGGCTAATGTAACTGTCTTGGCAGGTGATTTTGGGCCTGGTAGGGGCAGAAGTAATTTGCAGGTTCTGTGAGCTTAGTCTCAGGCAGCTTCTGACTGGACAGTCCTTTGAAGTGCATTGCACTGGCGTCTAATAAATAAACATAAGCTGTGTTTGCTTTCAAGTAACGCAGCAGGAGAAATGGGCACATGCTCTGATGTGTTTGCTGCTGTCCCCGTGTTTGCCGGAATATATTATATTAGCTATTATGTCCACAGGTCGCAATTTGTTTTTGAAAGTAGTAGTAGTAGTTTACCCAAAAATTTAAAATACAAAATCTTTCTGGCCCTCATTTTGTTCTAAACCCATATGACTCTCTTTGTTCTGTAGAAAGCAATTTTTTTTCAGTGTAAGAACATTAAAGGAGAACTGTCAAGCTTGAGAGTATCAAGTAAATAAATTGTATGCTGTTTTATAGCTTTCTGATGCCCTACAATCAAAATGTAAAACGTTATTCACCAAAAGTCTTGACCTATGTCCTAAATCTGTCTCAAGAGAGGGTATAAGAGAACAGTGATGGCCAGTTAATAAACAAATCATTATTTTGAGTCTGATCTTTTTAATGAACCATTTGATCCAGTTCACAGGATCAATCTGTGTGAATTGTTTACAAATCGGGTTCTTAAAGGATTAGTTCACTCCAGAATTTAAATGTACTCACACCCATTTTCATGTCTTTCTTTCTCCAGTTGAAAAGAAATTAAGTTTGTTTAAGGAAAACATTACAGGATTTTTCTTCATACAGTGGACTTCAGCGGGGACCAATGGTTTCAAGGTCCAAATTGCAGTTTCAGTGCAGCTTTATATACTTTTGGTTGGTAGGGTTAAATTTTTCCTAGAAGAAGAAATATTTTAGGTTAAGCTTCAAGCATCGAGGATACGCACAGGAATGGGCCATTTTAAACAATAAGGTGATACAAAGACATATAAATATGTGTAATTCAAAATACAACAACTTTTGAATGGTCCTCCTTCTCTACAATTGTATACACTGGGTCGGTACTTCCACCTGTCACACGTGATCTTTCCAACAAGATTACTCAATGCTTGAAGTCATAGATGTGTATAGCAGAGCTATTGCAAGACGAGCATTTGTGTTTAAAAAGTATATCAGTTAAATTTTTTTTAGAACATTTCCCGTTGTTTAGCTGTAGAGCCCTTTAGAGCTGTATCGAAAAAATTTAGACCTTCAACCCATTGGCGCCCATTGAAGTCCACTATATGGAGAAAGATCTTTAAATGTTTTCCTCATTCTAAACTCACTCACTTGAAAAGATACTCCTGCTAAAAATTTTAATTCTCCCTTCATGCCGTCTGATACTTTCTCTCTTCAAGGGAACACAGACAAATAAAAATATTCCAACTCTGTGAGTGTGTACAGTGCAAGTATACAGGACCCCACAAAGTCAACCCATCAATTAATGCTTTTAAAATCTGTCTGTACTTTAGACAACCCTACATCTGGGATGTTGTGAGGGTGAGTAAAAGATGAGAGAATTTGAATTTATGAAAACTATCATTCTAACTGAATGCAAAAGAATCGGCACATTATTTAAACTTTCTAGTTCCTAATTACTGAACAGCACCCAGAATATTCTTTCTTGCTCACCAAAAGAAAGTCACAAATGTTTGACATGAGGGTGAGTAAATGATGACAGAACGATCATTCTGGGTTAGCTATCAAGTTAATATCATCCCTCCATAGAGCGAGAGGAATCATCTTCATACGAGGCACTACATTGGTTTTTCTTGAGTAAATGTCACAGTATTCTAACAGCTTTCATAGAGCCTACGGCCTCACAGCGAGGTCAGGGTACACTCTGTCCTCATGATTAAGTCTCCTTGAAATGATATCAGCTCATGTGTTTTCTTTCCAGTGTCTGATCACAGTACTGTTAATCCATTCACACTGTTGTTTCATCATCTTTGTCTCACTTTAAAGTACAGTCAACACTCCACTGTACACAGCAGTACAGTGGTCTTTCAGCACTGTTTATAAGCTTTCAGAAAAATTGTGCGTGTGTGTGTGTGTGTGTGTGTCTAGCTGTCCATCAAATTACTCAAGCAGTTAAACGGTCTGGGCGTCTGTCACAAACGCTCGAGTCGACTCTTCCTGAACGCCATGTTCTGATGGTTTTCCCCTCAGGTTAATAAGCAGGTTGTGGCGTTCACGGTATGCTGTTGTTTGATTTCAAACAGCTGGGCGCGTCGCAATCGCACAGGGACCTCCGTCATCGATTGACATTTGCCACCCTGTGAGGCCCAGACAGCTGTCACGCCACGTTACGGACACGACCACAAGGTTTGACAATCTGAGTTAAGTGGTGCAAATGTGTGAGGTGGCGACGTCTCACCGCCGGTCTGCTCTTTAATTAGCCTGGCCCATCAGCGTGTGCCCGCGCTGAATTATTTATCCTTGTGAGGCATTAGCACGCAAGGTGGATTCATTTTAATGACACAGAGAGGTCAGCGACCGCTACCGGAAGTGAGGCTATCATTTTTCCTCTTTCCATTCATTTTCTGTCACTTATTCCTCCGCTTTACACACATCAAAGTTTGATTTCAAATGTGTTGAATCCGTGTGAGGCTGGATGTATCCTACAAAGAGAATGTGGCGTTTTGACAGATTTAGCTGTAGTGGGGCTGGTTTTGATGGGTCTGTATGAAGCTGGTGTAGACGGTAAAAACGTCGACAGACATCTTCATTTTAGATCTGGTGTTGGGGAGGATACTTTGAAACCGCAGCTTGCCAAGCTGCTCATGTTTTAAAGTAGTAAAACTGTTCAAAAGCTGTTCAATCAGTTGCCACATTATGTGTTACAGCATGGATTTTTGTCTTATTCATGCAGTTTTTCAGCCAAAAAAATGTTTACCTTATGGGAGAAAAGCAGTATCAGCTTATCAGAATTCTGAGTGCAAACAAATCGATCGAAGTGTTCAACTGTCCTGGTGCTGTATTTTAGTGAATGCCGTTTTTAAAAAAATGAGCAGGAATTGGCCAGACATACAAAGCACTATGATTTCAACACTCATCAGGTTCTATATAGGGAAAAGTGTGTAATATTTAATAGTTGTATTTAATTTACAAGTCATTCACAATTTGCTACTAATATCTTTCTGACCTATTTACTTGCAAACTGTTTGAAAGAGATCTTTTCGCAAATGATCTTTTCGCGAACCACAATTAATTTTAGTGATTAAATTACTTGTGATTAACACAAGAAAAATTGCAGGTAACTACCAGTGGCGGCTCCAGACAATTTTGATTGGGGGGGCAATGGGGGGTCCTGGTCTTTTCAAAGGGGGTCTCATGAAAACCAACAAAAATACAGTGGACATGGCTAATAACTGCTTATTACTGCTACTCAACAACAAAAACACCATTGCAATGTAAACAAATGACAGGCTACATTTGTTATTCATATCCTTCACACTTCACTTTCATGTCAGGTATATTATGCATTTTTATTGACATTGATATTTTTACATTTATTTCCAGATAGCTATTATTGAGTTTACAGGCTAAAGTGGTCTTGCTGTTGTAAACACTGTTGCTATTGTAGAAAAAATATTTGCATCACATTTAAATTATAATTATATTTTAATTCATTTCTGAATTGTTTTAATTTTTATAATGATCATTCAGAGAATGAGAAAATCTGAATAAGCCTTACCAATGTTGTGATAATTATTTTTACATGTTAAAAATTAATAAGTACTGTAATATAATAAAGGTTTATTCAAATAACATAAAAAACACCAGACCCCTCGATGCCTATGAAACTTTTCTCCCTCAAACAGCATGCTAGTGTTACTTCTACACTACAGGCTACACACAGCAATATAAACAACATATCTGCATGTTCTCACATCACATCGTTCTTGTAAAATAATAATAAGTAAATTAACATCAAAATCCCTTCGCTGAGAATGAAACACCACTTACCAGCTGCCACGATGTTGAAAATATCCTCTAGCAATTAAAAAATGTGCGTGCAGCATGAGGAATCTTCCCGGTTGGATGAGGTCGTAGTCAGGTGAACGGTCATCATGTTGGTCATTTTATTTACAGCTAAATTATTATTAATAAATTGTACTAATATTATGATTGCGCATGGGCAGGCATTCACAAAAGTTTGTTATTACAAAAAAAATGCGAGGAAATTTTGGTTTGACAAAAGGGCACTTAAGGGGCAAAGGAGCAGGTGCTCAAGTGAACCGGTTCTTTCGGACAATTCGATCAAATAAACCAGTTGAGAAAAAAAATGGTTCACCGGTTCTTTTGCGCTCTATGTAATGCCGTCATTGGCGATGATTGCCCTTCATTCAAACCTTTGGTTTACCCGCACTTATAACATTAGCACAGAATCAGTTCAGAATCAATCACCAAAAGAAACAGTTTGGTTCAGATGCGCTCTGTGTCAGTCTGCTTCACACTGAATCACGCATGCGCAGTTATCATCAGCTCATCGGTTCTCGAATCGGACACGTCTGACAGAAACGGTTCTCGGTTCAGTGTATGAATAAATGTCGAAATAATTATTATTTATTATTGTTCTGCGTAGTTTGAAGAGAAACATTTTTGGATCTGTATCCCGAATATATATATTTTTTGGGGGGTCAAGGCATTTTTTGGCAGGGTCTTGAGACCCCCCAAGACCCCCCCTGGCGCCGCCGGTGGTAACTACTCTTAATGTCATTAAAACTGATTGCGTAAACATAATGATCAGAGGATTTTTATTGCAAATCACCACAAAAAACTGTCCAAAATATCGGCACAATTAAAAAAAAAAACCATAAGTGAATTCTGTCATTTTGGGCTGCAAAAATTTCTGTGAAGTCATAGTGGCGCTGACTAAAGAAATGTAACCACATCGAATTGAATGTGTAAATAAAACGGATGAGTCTTAAATGAATAAAAGTCATATCTTGGCTTGAAAATGAAGATTTATCGATCTATTTACATGAATTCTAAGAACAAGTTTGAAGTGTGGTAGCATTTTGCTATACTACTTTGCTAATTGTTAGTAGCTTTGCACTGGAAAAACTGCAGTATTTTTAATTACAGCCTAAACTAATGAAAAAACTATATATTTTTTTTGTATTGACACTATTTAGTAACTCCAAAACACTGTAGATTTTCTTGTGTGTGTCTTTATGAAGATGCAGATCTATCTGTAATATAAGCACTGATTATAAACTCTTCCCTCACTACCTCTACATGCTCTAATTTAAATCTCCAGCTCTACTGTTTCTTCCCCTCCAGCACTCTTTCGCTCTCCTCGCATTCATCTCCCCTCATCACATGCCTCAGATACCATTGTTATCTTTATCTGTCTTCCTTTCCGTCACTTTTCAAACATCCCTGCACACACTCACACATATCTGTTTTCTCTTCTCGCTGCTGAAAACATTGAATTCAGGAGGGAAAACTTAACAAAATAATTCAGTTTAAGCATGAATATGAATGTTTTAAGGGAAATCTAAATGTTTTGTACTGTTTGGCTGTCATGCATTTTGCATCCACACATTTTGTCGTCACATTTAATAACTTGTTTTGTGATGTCTGGAGTTCATTCTTGTGGAGTTCAACACCTAATTATTGTCACCATTCACTGTGTACACTAAGAAATGAAGAAAAAAAAAAACTGTTAACGGTAATTTCTTGTAAAATTACCGGTAAAACTGTAAAACCGGGAAAAACTGTAAACTGACGTTCCCAGAATTCAGAATGTTTTTCTTTGAAATAACTGTTTCTTCTTATTTTTTTCTTATTTGTTATGTTTATTAGGGTTGTATGTTACATATAATGTTGTTAAGTTAATGTTTATTGCGTATTTCAGTTTAATGAGTCTCACCATGATGGTGTTTAGTGCTTGTGTGAATGACACTGTGCACCTTCTGTTAATATTTAAAAGCTGCTTGTGATGGGCTTTGGTTCATCACATGACTTTCTCATCACCACTTGCATTTGGTGGTTATCGTTGTATAATAAAAAAAGAATTGAATTGATGTAGAATTGATGATCACTTATCAATAGTAGCCTTTCCACAAATGAAGTTAAATACTAGTATGTAAAAGATGCACAGTGTCATACAAACAAATACTAAATGCCTTCAAGGTAGCACACATGAACAAATGCAATTAATGTTAATTTGATGACATAAGTTGTAGCATAACTTTACATAAATGATAACAAAAACTAAGAAACACAAATATTTGAACAAAATACCATGACAATGTCACTCAGGCATTTCTTGGAATGTTGGTTTATAGTTTTCACTGTAAATTATAAGATATCTTTTTAACTTCCAAAAATGTTACATTTATTCTGTAAATGTTTTCCGTATAACTCTAGAATTTTTGAAGTCTTTTACAGTTTAAATTAGTCATGTTTCCTGCAGGTCCTGATTTTAATGAGCTCGATGTGTTTCTCAACATATTTTGTACAAAAATGACCTACACCTAAACCTAACCTTAACCATGAGTGATCCCTGAAATCAGAGGAAGTGATAGATTAATGTCACTGATCTACAAGCACCAAACACTGATTCTAATCCTAAACTTCACAAAAACTATAAACTGGGTCTTCAAATCTGATTGGCTAACAGGAACATGTCACACTTGGTCAATTCTGATCAGGTTCTGCCATGTTTATAATGCATGTGTTTGTAGACCTTTTTTTTATGTAACTTCAGAGCTAACAGCTGGAACTATAGATTATGTATAACTCACATTATATTTACAATTCAATTTCTTCCTTTTAAAGTTCAGTGAATTTGACTTTTTCAGTTTACAGCATAAATTCTTTGCTCACATTAACACTGTAGCTTTTTATGCTTTTGTAAAATAAAGCCACAGTTTTCATTCTTTTGTTATTCCTTTCCCCACCTGCCGCTTTCCTCCCTTTTCTCCTTCGCTCTTTTCAACATCCATTTGCATGTTTGGTGAAGTGTAACCCTGTAAATTACTTCATCACGCCTCACCAGCACATACGTAACAACAGCCATGGAGCGACACTGGTCCTCGCTGTCTGTTTTACTTTCCCTTTACTCATTTCCAGCTCCACTCATCCTTTCTCTTTGTATCATGCTGTTTTGTCCCTTGATGTTCTCAGGGTTAATAAATTTTTTTTTTGCTGCACAACATTTCTTACAAATTTCGGTCTCTCTCTCACGGGGCCCATCGTTCTTTCTTTCCTGACCCTATTTATTGAGATTGAGGAGGTTGTTGTTGCCCCATGGCTCCAAACTGTGGTGTAACAGAGAGAGAGGCAGTAAATCAAGATGAAGGGAAAACAGAACCCCTTGATTCGGTGTGCCCTCCTCTGCTGATTGGTCTGTCCTTCACCTGGGTTCAGCAGAGGACAGTGGGAGATGATGGGGGTGAAAGAGCGCTGAGCAGTTGGAGTAAAATATTTAACAAAAGGAATTGTGATTTAAAAAGAGACTGTAGAGAGCACTGTGATAGCAGCATGATGAAACCTGGGTATGAATGAGCTGTTTAAAGGGACACAAAGAAATGTGAATGGTGGAGTGATTTCGAGTGTCTGTGTGTGTGTCAGTGTGTGTCAGTGTGTGTGGGACCACATGCCCCACAAGGATAGTAAAACCAGAAATCACCTGCATTGTGGGGAGCAGCCAACTGTGTCCAGGAGGAAACCAGCTTTATAAAGTATAAATAATGTCTGAAAGAAAATGTACAAATATTGTGTGAGGTATTGCTTGGTAGTAGAGTTCAGAAATATTAGCTCAGGAACTGTAGAAATCACTGGGGAGTCTAGCAGAAACCTCAATTCAAATACGCACATGTCCCCTTAGATGTTTGAGGCAATATCAGACAGGTGGATTTTCAATGTTGTTAAGGGTAAAATAATAATAATAATAATAATAATAATAATAATAATAATTTTGTAAAAAATATATATATTCAAATTAAATTAAAATTGAAAATTTGTGTTTTTTTTCGCTCTCTCAAAAGCACTGTAGTAGAAATTAAATTTTCTATTTGGTCTGACTTAATATTTCAAATAATTTGTATTATATTATATTATATCTCGACTCTCTTGACTATATTCTATTATATTCTATTCTATTATTTAAAAAAAATAAAACTAAAATGTTATGGTCAGTATAATTGTATTTTAAATATTATTGTGTTGTATTGTATTATACTTTATTTATTATTTATTTTTTTGAAAGAGGTCTTGTTTGCCAGTTTATGATTTAAAATAACTTTTCTTTTATATATGTATTAAAATGTTTTCCTGTGATGGAAAAGCTGAATTTACAGCCTTTAAAGTCACACGATCCTTCAGAAATCATCCTAATATGTTGATTATTACTGCTTAATATTTTTGTGGAAATCGTGATAATTTTTTTTTATTGTTGATGGAATATTTAAAAAGTACAGCATTTATTGGAAATGGAAACCTGTTGTAACATTATAAATGTCTTTACTATCACAGTTGATCAATGTCATGTCTGCTTTGTGAATACTCAAGCTTTGATTTTGATTAATGCCTCGATGCGAGAGGAATAACCTATGAATACTAACTTTGGTGTTTTCCTTTTTTTTAGTCATGTTTTATCTTGCCTAGGATGCCAAGTAAGCCAGGACCCCCTCACCAAAAAAAGAAAAGAAAAAAGAAAGGGGCACGACACTGTTGCCCACCATGACAGGAAAACAAATGTGTATATGTTTTTAAAACTGTGTTAGGCCGGGTTCACACCGCAAGTTTCAGCAGAGCAGAAGCAGCGCGTTAGCAGCAGGTAGGCAGAGCAGAAGCAGCGCGCGCCTATTTTGCTTTCACACCGGCAGCGGAGGCAGCGCGCAACTGAACAGCAGATTTTGGTCAGAGTGCTCTATAATGGGTACGTTCGCATTGCTTTATTTCCCATTTAAAATACATTTAAATAAAAAGACTAGGCAAGAAGCTTTTTTAATTAATAATTTAATTGTTACTTTTGTTGGATCTTTGTTTTGCTGTCTTTGTTTTCCGTGCAGTACGTGTTGTTGATAGAAGAAAGGCCATCGCGCTATATTTGTTATTAAGGAGACTAAAAAGACCCAGACTTTGGGTTCATCCCATTAACCGACGTAGGAGAGAACATGGTGCATATTACCATCTTGTCACTGGGTTTGTTTGCAATCAAATTTACCAAAAAACACCCTGAAAACCAATTTAATAAACGGTTTTAAATTATGTGTAGGCTATTGTAAATGGTTCACAGCCTTGACTTCCTGCTCATCTTGAAATCAGCATTTACTTGTTTATTATATATGCATGTATCACCTGCTTTTGTTATTTGTGTGCTTATGTGTAATTTAGAAATTGTAAATAAATGGTTCCAATTGAATCAATTTTGAATCAAATATTGAGTTGTTTGCTCGTGTGCCAGCGAAAGCGTCAAAAACACTATAAAATTAATTACCATCTGCAATAAGAGCCGCTGCAACTTCATCCCATGCTTTTTCCTTCTCCTGCAAGTCTTTATAAAGAAAATTGTGTGGATCATAAAGAACTTGATATTTCTCAACTTCCACAATGAGACGAGTGTCGTCCATTATTGTCTTTCCAGGTGCACTCTGAAGACCACCGCCTGTGACACCACGTGCTGTTGTTTATGATTGTTAGCACGACATCCGTTCTTCTGCCAATACATAGGCCTAGTTAAAAGAATAGGACAACTACTAATAATAAATAAATCTCCAAGGCTAAGCTAGCAATATAAATTATTTAAAGTTGTTTTTGTATTTCGGCAAAAAAGTCTATTTTTGGATAGAACTGTAAGTACTTTAACAGATTTTGTAAAAAAAAAAATATATAGGCCTATATTAAAAATAAAATTATAATAAAAAATAGAAAAATATGTGGTTTTAAATATCATAATTTTTTTATGTAATTTGCTAAGAACACAGTAGATATCATTAATGCAAATTTTGGGCAAATTTTCGTTTAAGTACATGTGTATTTTGGCCATGATCATGATCATTTTGGCCATGGTCACTTTATCTTCTATACATATTTTTTTATATTAATTTCCTTTTCGTAACATACTCTAGTTCTTGTTAAAACACCCTAGATGTGCTTTTTTTGTGCAGTTAGAGCACTTTTTGTGTGAAATCATATTTATTTTGTGCATCAAAGGTGTACTTTCACTTTAACTGAGCGTCAGCAGCGCTGCAAAAATAGACCCAGCGCCGAAACGATCGCGGCACTGCTGCTTCTGCTCTGCTGCTTCTGCTCTGCTTCTGCAACGCTCTGCCGCGCAGCTTCTGCGTGCGGTGTGAACGCTCTCATCTGTTAACATAGGCACCGAAAAAAATACGCGCTGCTTCTGCTCTGCTGCAGCTTGCGGTGTGAACCCGGCCTTAGTGTGTTGCAGCGGTCTTGTTCCTTGTGTCCTTCTCTGACTCTGCCATTTTGTTTGTGTGTGTGTGAGAAAGAGAGGAGTGTTGAATCTGTCTGTGTGTGTGTGTGTGTGTGTATGAGGCTTGTTCTCTTGTCCTCTAACGGTGAGCAAAACTGAAGGCCTGCAGCAACAGCAGTGACACAGGAATTTACACGTTAACAATGAGGAAAAAATGATTCAATGCACAACGGCCAACAAAAAGAACAACTTACATAGCCTGTAAAGACTCTCTTTCTCTCTCTCTCTCTCTCTCTAGCTCTCGGTCTCGCTCCTGCTATACTGAGACTGATCTCTTCTTTTTAATGAGCTTCTACTACCCCCTAACATGAACAAATCTCTCTCTCTTTCTCTCGTGTTTCAGCTGAGGTTTTCTCAGTATTCAGTTTTGAGGTACTTATTGGCATGACAAATATTTGTACATTTGCATTGCCAAAGTGTTTAGAGCTGAGCTGCATACAGATAAAACAGTGAACAGCAGTAACAATGTACATAAATGAGGAAAAGTGAGGGAAGAGTAAAATATACAATGCTGTCTCTCTATCTTTGTACTATGGTTGGGGGTCTGTCTCTCTCTGCTTTGCTGTGGTTGATGGGCTCTCTGGGTGGCACGTTGCATGGCAGGTGCCAGCCTGAATCTCAGTCATCACTGTTATTTTGCGCTGATTGCACGTGTTATTGTAGCTAATTAAAGACTGATGAGCATTAAATATTTAGGTTGCTGTATAATTAGCTCACTGAAGACAGCCATACCAGAGGCTATGCCCACTCACATTCACAGATAGATCTAACAGAGCGACATAAAGCCACATACGCTCTCGCTCATATTTTATTCTTCACACTAACAATATTTTACAACACTTTCCCTCTTACTGATAAAACGACTGATTGTGGCAACACTTCCGGGTTCCTGTCTCCTAGAAAAGAGCTGATTTAGATTAGCGCTTCATTAAAATTGAGCTGAAAATGAATGAAAGGCCACGTTTAGAAACGATTGTTGAAGATTTGGACCCCAAATGAACTCCAATTCAGGATTTTGTATGTATTATAAGCCTTGCTGCATCACACAAACCCTGAAGTAATAAACAGATGATTTGTATCTTTAATTTTACCAGGTACTGTATAAATGCATAAAAGCCACGCAATACTGGTAAAATGTTTATTCATTTATATATTTATTTTTGTTAGTGTTGTGACTGAAGTTTAATCAGTAAAGAGTATTATTAGGTCTACTCATATGATTAAATATTTAATAAAGAGTTCTGCTAGTCTCATTTTTACGTTTATTTCTGTATTTTTAAATGCCACAATTCTCAGGCTTAAATACGCTGCTTTTATATATATTACTTTTTATCACTATTTATTTGGGGTCAGTAAGACTTTTTTAATTTTTTTTATAATAATGAAATTAATGATTTTATTCAGCAAAGGACATTTATATTTGTAGCATTATCCAACAATACATTGTATGGGTCAAAATTTTTGATTTTTCTTTTATGCCAAAAAATATTAATATATTAAGTAAAGATCATATTCTATGAAGATATTTTGAAAGTTTCCTATCATAAATGTATAAAAATGTAATTTTTTATTAGTAATATGCATTGCTAAGAACTTAATTTGGACAACTTTAAAGGTGATTTTTTTGCACCCTCAGATTCCAGATTTTCAAATAGTTAGATATTGGCCAAATATTGTCCTATTATAATAAATCATACATCAAATGGAAAGATTATTTATTCAGCTTTCGGGTTATGTATAAATCTCAATACATAAAAAAGACCCTTATAACTGGTTTTGTGGTCCAGGGTCACAAATGTTAGTTCAAACTTTCTATTCATCAGAGAATCTTGGAAAAAAAAAAACTATTGAGCAGGACAACCATTTTCAACATTGATTGTAATTATATTGAGCTCCAAATCAGCATATTAGAATGATTTCTGAAGGATCAAGAAGTAATAGCTTCTGTACCATGACAAAAAAATCCTTTTAAAACAAACTTAAATAGTTATTTTTAATGGTAAAATAACCAATATTTATAATATAAGTGTAATTTTTATCAAATAAATGCAGCCTTTACTTCCTCCAAAAACAATACAAAATCTTACTGACCCTAAATGTTTGAACGGTTGAAAAAAACCCCCTTGATGTTAATTGTTAATCTTAACTGTCCTATTTCTCTCAGTCATTCTTACACACATAGGCTACTCGTATAGTCCCTGATGTCTCTCACCCACCAAACAGATCTCATTTGGTTCATTTAATCATGTCTTTAAAAACATGACCCTGATTTCTGTATTTCAGAGCATTTGTACTCTCCACTGGTCCGCTGGCCCATTTCAAAGTGAAGTATTAGCTACGTTAAACTCTGGTGTTCATAGCGAAGCAGCCGCAGTGAGATGTCTCTGTAGGAGGAGGCTTTAAAGTTGTGAGTAACTGTTATGTGATTACGTCTTTCACAGCTCGAGAACACGCTAACCTCCGACTCACACAATGTTAACTTCAATCCTTTCCAGGCTATTTTTCACACTTCTTCTGCTTGCTTCAGCCAAAGTAGAGGACCGCAGTGTAAATATTTGAGCAGTTTATGAATGAGCGTTTTAAAAATCGTAGACAACTCGGAGCTATCTCTGAGGACTCGGAGATTATACATATTCAAAAACCTACACTACTGGAACATTTAGTTACACAGTACTTAAGCAAATCCTCTGGTACACACACACACATGGTGTACAAGTGTTAAATTGGTAGCTGCCAGATACCTGCGTAATTTATTATTTTTTTCACGTAGTTTTCCACCATCATAACTGTAACCACACGTACTCTTGGAGAATTAATATTCTCATTAAGAAAATTGGAAGTGCTGTATAATCACTTCAGGATGTGAAAAGGAGGGTTGGTAGTAAGATGGAAGGCGACAGGACAGAAACTTGCTTGTAGCTTCTTCTTGCAAACCCACGCACATAAAAGCACATCCATACATGCTGCTCTTTGTTCTGTTCCTCTCCAGTCCGCTGTCACTTCTGTCGGAGGGTTTGATGGAGTGTCAGCATACCTTATTCAAACAGAGAGGTGACTCCAGCCTTTCATGTGGCTCTCTCGCACTCTCTTCCTCTGTCAGCATGCATTTCTCAAACCGAGCGCGTGCCTATACGCTTTTCTCCAGCTCTCCCGCTCTCTCGTTCCCCCACCTCGGGCTGGATCGCACCCACTGCAGTTTTATTTCTGCTCTTATGGTTCTGACCCCCTCGACTCCGTTATCTGTTCGTCGCTCTCCATCCCTTTCTTTCTTTCCACATGAAGAAGCTGTAGTGTACCTTGTTACATGTTATCACTTCTAGGGCTGAGTGAAATCCATTTATCTGCTTTCCCTACATCCGTTTATTCTTTTTCTGTCATATTTTACCTAGTTTATACCGGAAATTACACAGATTTCATAGCAAGTGATAAAAAAGGAAAACGTCTGAAGGCGTAGTAATACCGTTTTTTTTTTTCATGATTAATGAAGCATTCTTTAAAACGAGAAACTCATGCTGGGAGGCAGTAATGCTGTTGTGTCAGGGATGCGCAGATGAATCATATGACAGGATATATACAGTTGGGGGAAAAAATACCCGTTGGATTTACCGGAATTTCTTCATAAATTGAGCATGAAATTTGATCTGATTTACAGGTAAGTCACAGCTATAAACAAATACAGTCTGCCTAAAGGAACATTCAGTAGTTATTTAGCTAGAGTTAAGGCCTTCACACAAAGGATGATAACTATAAATATAGCGATAAAAATATTATTCTGAAAATCATTTTCATTTTAAAGGGGTCCTATTATGCTTTTTCACTTTTATAATTTTAGTCAGTGTGTAGTGTGTGTTTGGGAATAAAAAAAAGATCTATGAAGTTACAAATCTCAAAGTCCACATTTCAAAGGGAGATTTAAAAAATTTTCTTTATCCCTTTTCAAGTGCTACCACGAACGGCTCGTTTGGACTACAGCGTTGTTTTCTGGGTTTTGTGATGTCAATAGTTTGTATATGTATATATACAAACCCAATTCCAAAAAAAGTCACTGTACAAATTGTGAGTAAAAAAAGGAATGGAATAATTTACAAATCTCATGAACTTATTTTTATTCACAATAGAATATAGATAACATATCAAATGTTGAAAGTGAGACATTTTGAAATGCCAAATATTGGCTCATTTTGGCACAATTCAGATGACTCTTCAGGAAAACCCAATTGATTTTCTTGTGTGAAACCTTTTAGAGTTGCTCCTTTAAACGAATAACAAATATTTTTGGTCTTTATTGAATTCTTCCCAATGAAGGCTGCAGAAGTTGTGAATCTATAACTGAAGTGAAAAGTCCAATTTATACAAGATTGATCAGAACTTCCCTGTCCTATAAAAACACATTTTTTGCCACTCCACAGTAAGATAAGATGTCTATAAATAAAGTTAAGCACTGTTGCTGCTCTCTCTAGGAGTGGGAGCCCTGTGAAGATGACTGCAAGAGTACAGTGCAGGAAGCTCAATGGTGATAAGAAGAACCCTGAACTTCTCTGTTGGCGTGTCTATAATGTGTTCAGCACTAAGAAAAGAGTGGTTTTCACTGGAAGACTTCACAAAGGAAGCCACCACTGCCCCAAAACAAAACATTGCTATTACTAATGTTTCTGGGGATGGATAAAACCAAAGTTTTTTTTGTTTTTTTTTTTGGAGAAAATGAAAATGCTACAGTAAGTAAGAAGCACAACACTCTCTCAGCTGCAATGTTTGGAATTCCCGAGCAGGAATTCCACAAGTGGAAGTTCTGCGGAAGGTGATGTATCAGGACAAGCACAGGAGTAAATCAACACCAGAATGATCTTAACAGAATAATATGGGTCTGATGCACTGAGCAGAAACATTTACACCATTTATTGAAATAGTCTGAACAGAAATCTTTTTTTTTTTTTTTTTTTGCTGATGGCTAGTTTGATGTCTTTGTTTAAGGCCACATCTTAGTGTGATGGTTTACATGTGTGTATTCAATGAAGACATGAAAACCTATCATTGGTTGTGTAATTCATTCAAGTACTGTAGACTGATGTTACTTTCAGTTTCAAATTGTAAATCCAATTTATGCAGATGAAATCAGATAAGTCCAACAATTTCATGTACATTTCTGTGAATATACACACTTTAACACGAACACGCTTCAATAATAACACCTCAGTATCTGCAAGTAGGATTGATTTGGAGAGCTTTTAGCAGTTTCGTGTTGAGAGAGGCTTTATTGTAAGGGAAACATTCTGCTGGACATCAGTTATACAGTGAGTCCTTTACCATACATGGCATAAGTCAGGACATCTCCCTCTTTCTTTCTTTCTTTCTTTCTCTTTCATCCATTAGCGAAAAAGTAGGACAGATCTTTTTTATCTGGCATATTTGGATTTGATCAACCATTAGTGTCCCTTCAGCCATATGCCTAAAAGACAAAAAGGAAGGCCTTCACTCTAGACGTCTCTTTGGCTCTCATTATCTCAATTTACTCATTGCTGCCTCCATCCATCCCTATTATGATTCAGTATACTTTGGGTCCATGTCAGATTTAAATGAATATAATAGGATGGATTGCTAACTTGGTCCACATTGTGAGAAAACCTTCTTGTTAACAGCAGATCTGAGAGGAAAAACAGCCCATCCGTTTGCAATCTAGTCACTGGATATTTATGCCCATTGAATAGCCACCGGCTCTGAAACAGTCCAATAAGCTCATGAACAATAGCGCTGATGTGAAAGTACACAGTGAATTAATCATGGATAGAAAATGTTGTTTAGAATGAAGTTTTCGAAATTAATTTTCAATTGCAATTGCCATCCAGATATTCCAACGGACAAACTAGCAGTAATTTTTGTCTGTTAATTGTTATGACTAGTACTACAAAAATTATTTAAATATAAAAAGTAGACAGAGTCAGTGATGTGACATTTTTTTTTTTTTTATTATTATCTTTTTTTATGCATTTCATATTACATACAACTTGAATACAGTTATTAATATTTTTTTATTTCCTGATATGCCAAAAGAAATAAATTCTTGAAAAGTAATACTTATTAAAAAGTTTGTCATATTTTTTTTTATTATTTGTTAGGAAAAATAGTCAAAAAAATTGAAAAATATTTTACATAAAAATATTTAATGGAAAATATTAAATAGAAAAGGGTTTTGAAAATAGTGATTATGATGTGTGTGTGCTCTCAAAGTGTAAAGAAAATATGGAATAATTATTGGTTAAACATGACATTCATTTGAAATGGTTTTTCAAAGCCATGCGAAAGCAACATGAATAAAAAAAAAAGTACACTTCTAAAAACTTGACAAATTGTGTAAAACATAGACTGAATGCATCTCCCAAATGCATACAAAATTTTTTTAAGGCTCTTGCATCCTCATCCCTCCATTCCTTCATTTCTGCAGCCCATCAACACATTCCTCCTCATAATGAGTCTAATCTGGCACATCATTGCTTCGGCCCTCTCTCTCCTTCCCTGAGATTAAAATGGCCACTTCACCTGCAGGCTTCATTACTCTTGGTCATGTGACGTTTTATCATCATGAGTGAACTCATTTGGTCAGAGATAAATGGTGTAATTTAGAGATGTGGTTTTTCTTTAAATGAAAGTGATGTAGATCAAGAACAGAAAGCCACTGAGCTGGTGGAGAGAGTTTAACAGTTAATAATTTCATGTAAGAGTCTTATTAAGATGTCCATTACCTACATACTGTAAAACGGCATTGGAAGATTGTGCCTCATCAAAATTTCAGGCAAAACTCAAACAACATACAGTACCTTATAGCTAAAATGATCACTAGTGGCCCTAAGAATTTATCAATTAACAATTAATCATGATTAAAGAGGCAGATTATTAACTAATAAATCTGTTCCTTGCACAATATTATGGCACTTTTAACATATGCATGATTTGTTTACTTATTTCTTTTACTAAACTTGCTTGGTAGCTCACCTGATACAGCACTGCCATTGTGACGCAGAATCCTGATAAATACCTCAAAGACTTATAGAAGCTAAAATGGTGTGGTTTCTTCAGCAAATTTTTTTTTTTTATCTCACTTTCGTTTTGGTTAATGCTATCAGTTTTAGGGTAGAGTTTTGTGTATTGTGGTACAGTATTATTATTTTTTTTTTACATGATAGAGCATTAGCCTTTTAGCAGCACTCAATATATAGTTTAGTCATGAAACTCTAGATCGCTCAGGCTGATGGGTTGATAACTTAACTGATGATATTCAGAAAGTTAAAAGACTTGGCACAAGCTAATTGGTTCATGTTGCATGTGCAGCCAATGAGCTTACCGTTTAGCATTTATATAGCTGGCTAGCATTTACTAGAGATTCCTGCAGCACGCTTTTCAGAGTTTCTCTGAAACCCTCCACCTTCCCCAGCTCCACCTGTATAGATCAGCTTCAGGTTGTATTATAGGCTATTTGTGCAGCAGCAGTATCTCTAAAATACTCATACAGCAGCAATAATCGATAACTACAGCAATAACCAACTGCAGCAGCATAGCAGATATGCTCTGCCAAGTCCAACATTGTCATATCCATCACCATGCTAATATCTTCAGAGAGTTGTCATGATTAAACTGAATGTTTTCTTTCTGAACTGCCACCATACGTGCAACGAACATTGTAGCAAAATACGCCAGGATCACATGAATCTGTTTTGGCTAAATGTGCTTTTAGTGCCTTTCGTTAGACCTTTGATTTTGAAAGTGTACCGAAATGTGTAAGAAGCAACATAATACCTTTTTTGAAAATTGTTGCCTCAAGCTTGTTCTTCTAATGAGCCTTGGTTGATATGGCTGCTGTTTGATATAATAGCTCAAGCTTAAGTTTAAAGCCGTACCCTAAGTCAAACTGCACCCCAACAATGCAGCTACATGCTGTACTGTAGTTTTGATGCCATCTGCTGATTGTCATCATCCATGTGACTGCCCTCTGAATGCAGAGTTCAGCAGTAAGTGATGGTGGTGGGGTACATGAACGCAGTTGGTCGGTCCTTGATAAGTATGTTTATTGCCTTAAAATGTTCATTGGTACTTGTCATGTGGTGCGGTATTCAAAGTACACTCTTCTTTACTTTTTTTTTTTTTGAAAGATTTTATATTCTGCAGAGGACCTTCTCATTAAGAATGTGGACTATATGACTGTTTTGAAGATAGATGGTAGATGGTAGAGTATTAGAATGGCACTATTCACAAGAAATATTATTCCGAAGTATTTTTACAGATATATTGCCCTACAGCCCCCAGAGAGCAGCTTTAGGTGACAGTGATGAGGAGAAACTCTGCAGATGATACACAAATCTGTCAGCACCCCCTTGCTAAAAACGATTTATTTTTAAGAATGTACTTATGTGGTACAGTAAACACTCTGAAATAAAGTTTATATATTTTTCTTGTATTGAACTGTTCACATTTTGTGCACACTGCACAGGATTTAATGAGAATAGTTGTGCAAACCGTCACATGTTCAAATAGGCTTGACACACGCATGTTTAAAAGAAGCTTTTGTACATGGTAATGGTTCCAAATATTATCAAACTGCCCAGAATTAATTAACCTATTCATTATTTTATTGATTAGATGGAATGTGCAAACCTTTATGTAAAAATAAAATGTATTTAAAGTGACAACATTATTCTCATTCACAAGTTCTTAATTTTATTTTTGGGGTCTGCTTGAATACATTTACAGGATAAATATTTGTATACATTGTGCTGGAGAGTAGAGCCTGTGCTTCAGTCAATGATGAGCCACAAATTCTTATCATTTGCTGCTTTATATAAAGACAGTAAATTTGGATTCTCCTGATGAAGTGGTGGTCTCTGTGTTAAGTATTTCAGCACATACGTGTGAGCTGCAGTGATTTGAGTAAAAGTCATGCATTTAGTTACTTTACTATTACACATTAAGTGTTTGCAGTTTTATATTAAGAAATATTCCTTCTCAGTGGACTCAAATGAAAGAAGTTCATAGTAATAACATCATAGGAATGCTAGTTTTTAAACTTGAACTGTTTGAAGCAGTGGGAGAGGAGTTAATTTCCATGGTAGATATTGGTAATATTGGTAAAGTAATGGTTGAAAGCTGTAAATTAACAGTACTTTACTGGCACCCCTGCTGCCAGTAAATTACTGTTATTTAACGGCACAATTTTTTACAGTGATGGGGTTTGCAGGGCCTGGTGCAGGTTGTACCAGTGGGCACTGTTTGAAATAGTTTGTTTTTGTATGTTTATTCTGTTTATTTATTTGTTCTATTTACACAAGTTTTTTCAATTTTGTAGGTGTCCAGGTACAGACACCAAATAATTAAATGTAAAATAGCACTGCATAGCCTTCAATATAAAAATGAAATATATAATCAAACCAAAATATATTCAGACACCTTCAACATTTCTCATATTATCACAGTTTATTTGCTATAGTTTAGAAAATGGTAATAAAATATGACAAGAACTCAGAGTTGAACTGTCAGAACACATTCATCTTGATAATGTCAGACAACTTTGATAGAATGGAATGGATTACAATCAACCAAAACTTCAGACAGCTGTTAGTATTAAAATATTTACACAACTATTAATATTTTTTTGACCAATTACCAATCAATGCTTAATGAAAAATGTAAGCAAAACATGGTGAGGTCAAAGTGTCTGAAGAAATTTAAATTTTTTTTTTTTAGCAATTTCACTAGTAGTGCTCTGTATGATGCATTTTGGGGTATAATACATCACAGTTTGCTTTATTTTGCTATACTCACTTGTATAAATGAATTATAATGTCCTGCGCCTACTAAAACAATAATACAAAATAATATAAAAATTATATCTGGTGTCTAAATAATTGTTGGGTTGACTGTGCATTAATTCTTGTTAAAATTACAAAGTAATTCAGTCAAGAGCAGTGTGTGACTTTCTTTCTTTCATTTTCTTGGATTAACATTACATCAGCTAGTAGCTAAATTAGGTGCGGTCATATTAAGAGACAATGAATGCATCCAATATATAATACACATGAGATGTGGCTCTCTGTGTGGGAACCAAACACAGCTCGCGATTAACCAGCTACTCAGTTGAGCTTTTCCGCATCTTGTGTTTGAATGCTTTGAACTCTTTAAATGTTTAAATTGGCAAGTGGTAAGGCTTAAAAACATGTGAAAAGGATAAGGTTTTGTGGTGATACGCAGCAGTGACCTTTCAACTGTCCTGATCGTCTTTTAGGCTGGCCTCATCAAGACGGTGAGAGAACGGGGGCCCCCCTCCTCAGTCGTGGGATCCTATAATCGTCACCACCTTTCACCCCAATAGCGACGGCCCTGGTTTTAGATAAGAGAGACACCAAAAGCGTGCAGTGTTGGGGATTCTCCAGAACCAGGAATGGGAACCACTGGCTTAGAGTGTGTCCCATTGGGACTGGGTCTCTTCAACATAGAGAAATCACTTACCCAACTGTTCTTTGAGGGCAGGCCAAAGCAGCCAGCAGGCGGGAATTATGCAAATGTGTAACATGGTGACATTGCTAAGTTACAGAAAAATGGAAGAACTACAAACAAGTTTCTTTTGGAGAGAGAGTGTGTTCTGCTTGAAAGATTAACTCGCTTTGGCATGTACTTTGTGTTTTGTAACTTCGCAGATCATTTACATGCACAAACAGCTACAGTTTTTACACACTGAAGGAAAATCAAAAAAGCATAATAAGCAAGGGTGCACATAAGTTTTTCGGTTGGTTTCTAATGAGAGCACCAAGAGATTTGGTTTGGTGCTCACAATGCACACAGTGTGACCCATGAAATATAACTCTAAAAACTAAAATTAATAATAGTAAAAATAATATAATTGTGCTTAATATAATTAGGTTATTTAAAAAATAACAAAATAATGAATGAAGTGTGATAATGCTTTTATATTTTAAAATAAAAATGAGTATTCAATTAAAATGCCTAGTTCTTTCATGAACCCTAGATGGCACAGGCTGATTGTTTGTTAATGTAACTGATGATATTCACAACGTTAAATGACTGACTGGTTCATGATGCATAAACAGCCAATGAGCTTGCTGCTTTACATTTAAATGACTAGCTCACATTCACTTGATCATTTTGCAGCTTGCTCTCAGAGTCCCTCTGAAACCCTCCACCTCCGCAGCTCCACCTGTATAGATCTGCTACATGTTATTTTACATGCTATTTGTACAGCAGCAGTATGTCTTAAATACGCACAGCACCGAATCGCTGTATGCATTGGCAGTGGCAAGTTCCTGTACTTGCTTGCAGAAGCAGGAGCATTAATCTACAACTACTGCAATAACCAACAGTAGCAGCAATTCAGCAGCAGCAGCGTAGCAGATCTGTTCCGCCAAGACCAAATACATTAACATTGTCATATACATTACCTAAAATCTTCAGAGAGTTGTCATGATAGAAATACAAGCATTAATATACATTTAAAAATACAATATTAATATATTTTTCTATCTTTCTTTCTTTCTTTCTTTCATATGAATGTTCAACATTTTCAAACCTAAAACCAGAAAGGTTTTAGTTTGGGCTTTTTCATTTTAATGCTGACGTGCTGACTAAAACATGTCAGTGAAAGAAATGTGATGTCACAATTTAACATTTTTCGCTGAAAAATGGCTGGCAGCAAGTAGCTTACACTCTTATAAAGTAAATATAAATATACAGACTGCCATCAACCATGTCAGTGGGAAAATGAGCGATCCCTGACTAATTTATGCATATGACAGAAAACGGAAATGAGAGAAAACTGTTTATTACATTTGAAATATGGATATTTACCCATTCGCTACAGGAGGCCTTTATTCATCCTCCGCAGCCTTGAGGGGCAAGTCTTGTTATGGATGTGTAAACTTTATTTGACGACTTTTGGACAGTTGAACAGAAACACCCACTGACTGCAATGATTGAGCTTGGAATAGCCAGGACAATTTTTTATATAACTCTGATATGATTCGTCTGAAAGAAGAAAGTCATATACACCTAGGATGCTTCGAGGATGAGTGAAACGCTTTAAGTGATTAGAAAAAAATGGATATTCTGTCATAATTTTCTCACCCTCATGTTGTTCTAAACCTGTATGACTTTTTGTCTTTTGTAGAACACTATCTGTTAAAGAACACGGGCAACAAATCAACACTGACTTTGACTGAATTCAATATTTCTCAAATAAATAAGTCATATAGTTACTCATGGTGAGTAAATTATGAACGAACTTTCATTTTATGGTGAAATATCCTTTTAAGTCAACAGCGCTGCTGTATACACTGTACATATTCTATTTGTTTTAATGTTATATTGGCATTCTTGAGTCTGTGGGTTTAAGTTCCCGTAGGATGGAGGTATAAACACAGAAACAGAGCCAACTCGATGTTCTTCAGATTTTATTGCCTCGTTCAGTCTCTCAATAATGTTTCCTGGAAGCATTCACTACCTACATTTGGATGTATTTTATTCTCGTCTTTCTTCTCAGTATCTTCTACCTGGGTCTGCGGGCGGCTCAGGATAGCGGTCCTCAGCTGGGGCCTGAAGCGTGGAGCTCGCTCAGACTCTGGTTGTTTATTGTTTATCGTCTCTCACCAGAGACTAACAAACAAAGAAGCATCAGATCCTTTCTGTGACCCTTCCCTGCTGTTCCCACAGAGCATCACTACCCTGCTTTTATTCGCTTCCAGCTGATTTACACAGGATGAGTAAACACACAATCACACACCGTAACACATCTAGAGTGCGCCACACACACACACTTCCTGTAAGTTGAATCGGCTGTATATACTTATATAAATATTCTCCGGTGAGGGAGAGCGAGAGTTGAAATGGTCTGCTGGGAAAAAGAAGGTTCGTTCTTGGCTTTTTGAGATGGATAAAGGCTGATAGATTTTTCTGCACTATGAGGTCTGTGTTATTTTTGTTGCCGGTTTGGACGCGTGGCAAACAAAGAGATGTTTGCACGATGCTGCTCTTACTCCTTTTATAGTGTTACGTTGGCTCAGGCTTCGGAAGAGCCCTCTTGTGTGTTGGTTAGCACGTTGGGAACAGTTTCATGTATGTGTGAGCTCATTTAAAGTGCTTTTCATGTGCAGTTTAGTTGGTTACCATGGCTGTCCGAGTTAAGTAATCAAACACAACAGTATAATCTCTCACTTTTATTCCATAACCCTGCAGTTATATATAGACTCCTCCATCTCCACCCACTCTTCCACCCTCCTGCTCTCTCTATCTCTCCACACTAACTCGCTCTTCGCTCTTTCTAACACACGTTCATCTCTATCCGCTTTCATTCGCATTCTCCCTCCTGGATGTGATTTACACTCTCTGATTCCCGCCTGTCTCTTAATTACTCAGTTAACCAGTGGCACAGCACCCATTTTGTCCTCCTGCTAACTCTTTTCTGTCTCTCCCGAAGCTTTGTGAGCTCTCATTTTCCTCTGGTTGTATGTAATCCTCTGCATTGTGTGTGTATACGCTGTCAGGTGATGAGTATTGATTGTATACTTGGCTGTAAGGCTGTGTGATTAAACGCGATGAATGGGAGGAGAGGGGCCAACGATAAATCACCTTTATGCCACCGTATGTGTTTGATTAAAAGGGTCTTGCATCTGATCCTGTCTACAGAGCTTTAAATCCAGGGGCTTTTTAAAGGGGTCATCAGATTTCCCTGGATATTCTGAGATAAAACAGATGGATGCGCTTTGAAATCATACTGTAAGCTTAGGAGCTCGAAATGTCCTCTCCAGTCCAGTCCATGAATGTTATTTATTTATATATTTAAAAGCATTTTGTTTAACATTTGTAACATATTTAATATTTTTTTAAACAAATGCCCATATGGATGGCCATATAGATGACTAAGAGTGCTAAAAATAAATTAAGGAATAAATGATCAGTTTAGTAACTTAATACTATTTTTACTTTATTAATATTTTTTTATAAAACTACATTTTAAAATGTTTTAGTTAGTAGTTTTAAATAGGTTCATTTAATAATTTATTTTTAGTTATATTTTACTGCATTTAAAAATTTGTTATATCTATATTAATCCATCCATTTTGGAGTCATCAACTTGTTTACATTTACATTTTTAATTAAAATGATCATGTATTCCCTCATTTTTATTTGCCATTAGTCTTCTGTGTCTAGTCATGATGATATTAAAGTGGAATAAGAAGACCAACAATATGAGAGTTAAATGAGAATAAAGGTTTTCAAAAGCATCTGTTCCTGTCTGTGTGTAGCACCTACTACTCTGCAGATCCTTCTAAAGGAACCAGACTTTAGAAATGAGCAGCTTGGATGATCCCTGATCATTTCAGTTTGATCTTAACATTTTGCTTGGCACATTTCAGGTAGATTTTAGACAGTGAAAGGTTCACTTAACAATGTTATACAGCTTTTCACAGAGGCTGTTATTGATGGATGGGGCAGTCAGAAACTATATTTGACAACAGCAAACCTGCAAGCCAGTGTGTGAGGACTGGAGCACAGCACCACTCAGTGCTGTTACACGTTTCTCAGGTGAAGGGGGTGTTCCTTAAAGCCACAGTCGTAAAATATGGAGTTTTTCATTTTTAGGGCCAAATAGAAAGTGAAAATGGTCATAAAACCCCTAAAAAAAATAATGTTCCTGACATCCAAAAAATATTATTTGTAGACCTCAAAAAATAAATAAATAAATAAAATCAGTATATATAAAAAAAGCATTTACATTTTTGTAAAATTATAAGAAAAAAATTCCAGGGGTCTCGCTGTGGCATTTGAACACTATGAAAGATAAAATTGTGAAATTTGTATGTATAATAGTTTCTGCGATCATCCTCTGATCTGTTATGAATGGTGGACACTTTTTTTTGGAAGGCAACACACCCACCCACACATACACACATGCATTATGCATGTGTTCAAAACCTTAGTCCCGACTCACTGAGCTATGAAACGAGGCCATGCTAATCTCGCATTAAATGTTTGTGCTTCCATAAATACCAAGTCTTTTCGCTTATTTGGTTTTTCCTCTTAGCATATGGCCCATTACCATAATGACACATCGCTGGTGGCCTGATAAACATTTTAGCTGTAAATATCTTGAGAGCTATCTGTGGAACTCTATCCAGGCTTTAATAAGTCGTCTTCAATTCTACCTGGAATTCAGCTGGTTTAGTTAAGCTTAATTAGACCTCAGTGAGCTCGATAACTGGATTTCAACAAGCTTTCACTTATTTAATGAGATTCTATGTTTGCTTACAGGTGTCCCACGCGTCTGCCCCTGAACCTCTAAGAATACTCCGTGTATACTAAGAAATTAGCAAGAACGCTACAGGCCCGATTCCATCTGAAACAGCAGTTTTAGCAGTGAAGTTGTTTTAAAACTCTGCGCGCACGAGGTGATGAGCTTGGTGTTGACTAATTGAGACGAGACCCCCGCAGGGTTTCCCGCGCTTCTCAGTCTGTGAGTACAGCACAGAGAGATTCAAGTTCTCACAGGTCAAAAGTTATTTAGAGGAATTTGTCCATGCACATTGTATCTGTTGGTACTCAAATCAATTACTTCACCAGAGAACGCTTATGAAGGCCTGAATGATAAAATGAAAGCATTTTTAACTTTCTCTTGGGAGAGGGGGGTGTTATTCACTCTGCATTGTTTAAGTGCATGATTCGCTAGCAGAACTATGCAAATCGGGTAACTGCATAAACGCCCACAAAATCGGTGCTGATTACAATTTGTAAGGCAATATTTGGATATATGCCAGGTTATAATACTCATCTGCATCATTTGATCATCATTTCATGAATAACTGCTTCTGTGATCAATAAAAAATGTACACAAACATCACTCAGTAATAGCGTGGCGTTAATTGCAGCAGACAATTTGTGGGCGCAATGTATCATAAGCCTAATTTACGCAAAGGCACCATGTTTGGTCTGAAAGAATGATTTAATGTAAATAGACAAGCTGCAGTGCTATTTTGTCAAATTTTGTGGCTGGTTAACTGGATTACTGGTGATTAGTGAATAATATTAGAATATGTTAATAATATACTACGTACAAATGTTTTGTGAATGACACTGTAAATTGCATCTTCTTTTATGCACAGTATAAGCAGCATCTGTCTTATTTTACACTTGTACACATTCACTGCATTATTGAATTCATAGCCTCCTAAGAGACATCCGGAAGAGCAATATGGAATAAGATGGCAACATCATATATCAATGCGAGTCAGGAGCACAAACAATAATCTCAATGGGAAAGAACCCTGTAATCATATTGGGTTTTATGCCAAGTGAAAAGATCAAAATTCACTGTGTTCCATTTCCATACTGATGAACTTCAAAGGTAAGAGACAAGGAGAAGATGAAAAACCAACATTAACTTCCTGAAATATCAGATGCATTCTCTCTCTCTTTCTTCCCATCTCACCCTGTTGCCACGGCAGCATAATCTGGCTCGGAGAGAAAGGGACAGATAGAGCAAATGTCATCTGACTCATTTAATGTTGGTGTCAATATGTGTGTGAGCGTGTGTGTGATAGAGAGAGCAGGAGAGACAGAATGAATGTCACAATGTATCATAGAAACCGTTGGTTGAGCTGCGACTTAACTTCATCTTCAACAAGCAATAAGTGGCCTTTTCTCTAAAGCCTAATGTCTAATAAAGAGTTCATATGAATTAATATTACTGGTGATTGTAAAGGTTGAGTGTAATCCGTTGAAACACACTGACAGTTACTGCTCTAACATACTGACAGGCACATCATGCACCTATTTTTGATATCTATTTGAGTTGGCACCAGTGGCAGTTCTGGCTCTCTTGGTGCCCTAGGCAAGAAAATACATAACCAAAGAAATTAGTCAAGTTATAATCCAGCCTTAACAGTTTTTCTTAAACATACAAAAATCCAACTGCGCTTGACAGTCAGTGGCTCAGCAAAATTAAAAATTCAAGAATTGGTTCATTTTTTTTAATATAGAAATTGGAACTGAAATTGTCCACATCCCAAGTGAAGTTGAATTGGAATTAAAGGAAGTGAAATTTACAGTTCAGATTAATTCAACAATTAGTGACACTCTGGTGTTCTTCCATCCAAAATAAAAAAATAAAAAAATCTCTGTTAGTTTTTGTTTGTTCATAAGGCCTGTAACTTCCGATTTCAAGACTTTTTAAAGTTCTTTAAATTTTAAGACAACACCATCCTTTAGAGTTGACTTGAGCGCAAGAGAATTAAAATCTCCAAAATCATCCACTTAACCAGTATACAACCTATTTTTTTTTAATAATTTTAGAATTTCAGTTCACTTCCTTAAATTTAAATTAGAATTTCAGTTCTGTATCTGTTTTTTTTTTTTTTTTTTTTACTATACCACCATTCAAATTTAAACTGAATTAAAAAAAAAACATTCTCTGTTTACGTCTGAATGTTGCACAAACACATCATTATATTCCATGAGAAAAAGTTTGAAAGTTAGAAGTTTCCAATGACAAGAGTGGGTAGCTGATGACAGCACTTTCAGTTTGAAGCTAATGAAGTGTGACCACATTTAGACATGTGAATGGATGATTTATGCCACAGTAATTTAGACAAAAAAATATATATTTTTTCTTTACCTACAAAAATGGAAATGTGCTCTTTAAATTCTACAGTATGTGTTTGTTTTGTAATGAAGTGTGCATATTCATCACCAGATTTTCTACCATAGTTTTGTAATCTGCAGGCATGGAAGCACAGTTGTGTTTGCGTCCGAGTCCTTTATCGTTATGCTATGCTTTACACGTTTACAGCAGTCCGCACCTTGCACACCCATGTAAACTCAGGAGCCTGAAAATGCCCTGGCTCCCGAGAGCATCTGCAGACGTCATGCATGAGGAATCATCATGTTTGTTTACTCTGCCAAAGGGAATGCTAAAGAGCCGTACATCTGAAATGCTCTCATTTAAATCTGTTGGCACAGCAGGGTTGGTTAAATCATTCATCTGACACAAAGAACAAGATTTCACATCGGTATAAGCCTTTCATCTTCATATCTTATCACGTATCTACAATGTACCAGCCCAAAAGTGTTAAAACGCCATCAAATATTCAGCAGCGACAGACCACACCTGCATCTTTCAGATCCTGCCAAAACACTGGTCTGTTACTGGCGCGATCAGGACTGTTAGGTTCTTAATTGCATGGTGTTTATCTGTGAGTGGGCAGAGAGCGAATTGCTTTCTGCTGTGAGGTAAGTCAGCATCCTGTGCCGATCACTTGTTCATCTGTGTGTGCACGTGTGTTTGTGACGAATCTGGATTTGACACAGATGTTTGTGTTGCACCTCAGGGCAGGCCTTGTCAATGTCAAAGAGCAGATCTGTCAAAACACACATGGACTGGTGTTTGTGTGTTACGTGTGAACAGCATCAGTGACCCATGTTGTCAAAGAGGACAGCTAGGTGGAAACATCCCCCCGTTTCAAAAGCATGGAAGTGTGTGTGAATCTGTGAGAGAGGTTGGTGGAAAAGCAAAGAGACATGTAAGATCAGAAGGAGGCAAGAAAAAGGAAGGATTGACTGTCAAGCTGGTGGATTTTCTCTTTGTATAAGTGAGAGAGGGCATGGGTGTGTATGTTACAGGGTGGGTTAAGGACAAAGTAAGAGGCTCAAAGCGCTGAAAGATTGTCAGAGGAGAGCAGAAGTACACTGAATCAACTGACAGAAGAAGAGATGGAGAGAATTAGGGAGACAAGCTGTTTCTGACTGATTTGCCCATTGAGAGAAGACTCAGGAAGTCTGAATGTGGGATTTCAGTGCAAGGATCACATCTTGTTTCCTAACCATCTGCCAGTGTAGTTTAACCAAGCTCTAAATTTGCTTAAATTGCACTGCACCATATTTACATTAAATGGGTGTAAATGTGAATGTTTCTGATAATTACACATATAAAAAGTTACTTTGCGGTAAAAACATCCTGCCTCAGAATGATACCTCAGTGCCATCCTCCCAAATTTACTTAGGTTTTCCAGTCTTCTAAAACACAATTTGAAAGAGATTTGAAAACTCCTCAGTTGTGATTTCATGTGTGTCATTGACATGCCCCAAAATAAGTTTCTGTCCCTTCTGTTGAAATGACGGGGAACCAAAACTTAAAAGATCCAAAAAAGTCATAAAGGCATCGTAAAACTAATCCATATGAATCAAGGGGTTTAATCCAAGCCTTGTAAAAAGATAATCACTTTATATGATAAACAGATTAAACATTTGATTTAAGTGAATGTGCTCTTAACTCATGTCTGTCAGTCAATTACAAGTACTATTCAGCTGTGAGTTGTTTTAAGCACCTTTGCATTCCCTTCTAAAAGATCAATTTATTGGATGACATTAATTTTTAATGACATGCCTGAGTGATTGAATTAGAATGTTTTTCAGTTGTTCTACAAAGGACTTTTTTTCTAAATTATTCTCAACATATTGCCATTTTTTTCTAAATATCAATTAATTGTAGCAGTCTGACAACAAGCTATAGTAATAGGTTTAGAAATATATACACGGATAATAGTTTTTATCCCTTTTGATGTATTACCATCCTGAAACAAACTGTTGCAAACATTGTGGTTGCGTTGGTTTTTGCGCTAAATTACAGTGCTGGCTATCTTTGACCATCACAAAACATGTCAAACATGTTGTGGGGGAGGCTGTGGATAGGATGCTGTGAACTTCACCTGTCACAGTAGGTATGAATCTGCTATCAGACTTGCAATCTGGGTTATATGAAGCGACAGGAACACTTTTTGTAAGAGAAGAAAAAAAAAAGACTTTATTCAATAATTCCTTTGTCAACGGTCTCCTCTGTCTCACTCCATATCACCATGCTGTGTATGTTCCTCTGTGTCTTCAGCACCACAAGGATGCACTGTTTCTATGTGTATTTAGCTTATCCACCCTGTTTTTCCACCCATTTTATCTTTTAAAAGAATAAAATAGTCATAGCTGATAGACAGTATAAGACTCTGAGTATAGGAATGAGTAAAGATGTTTGTTGTTAGAATGACAAAAAAAGTTTTAAAAGTTTTTTACTTTTTTATGCCCCCTGGCCGGGCTTCGGGCTAATTTTCATGTCATAGGACAGACGCGGGCGCAAGCCGGGCCTTGGGCATGTTTAAGGCTTCTCTTTATTTTTATATTTTAGGCATCCATCAATTAGTGGTGAAAGAATTGCTGCACTGATGGAAACACAAAAGCGTGCTACTGCAGCAGTTAGCGTGTTCGTGCCATCAGCGCAGCTGAAGAGTTCTGCGTTTAAATGCATGCAATAGGCTTAAGCTTGCGGCAAAGCATCAGCAAAAGTAACTACCATAAATGAGTCAGGGGGAAATAGGAAGGAGATATTTGAATTATTTACTAATAAATAGTGTTTTCTGAGTTGGTGTCGCAAAGGTGAAGTTGCCAATCCTGACTTGCCACCTCTTCAGTAGACCCTTTAGAGAGAAGTGCATCTTTACAGAATATGATTATAATGAAAGTTTTCGTTGTTGATATGTTTTATTTCATTAAGTAGTAATTTAAAACTTTCTATAGATATATTTGTACTCACTGGGTTTCGGTTCATTTTTGTGAAGTGCTCCTGTTCAGAGGTCCAAAGCAGCACTGAAGGCACCGGCGACTGAGGTGGAGATGGGGCTCTGGAAGCCTGCTGCAGATTCATAGCTTCAGAGGATGGAGGTGGAGCCTGAGGGAAGGAGGAGCCTGACAGAGCCGGAGGGATGGAGTGATGAGGCGAAGCCATAGGAGTGGAGTCCCAAGGCGGTGGATGGTCGACGACTGACCAAGGTGGAGCCAGAGGGACGAGAGAGCCCGGTGGAGCAGGTGGGATGACGGGCCACAGTGGAGACGAGGAAGCTAGGTGCCAAGGCGGAGCCGATGGGTTGAAGGACAGAGGTGGAGTCCAGGGCTTGGAAGTTGGAGGTGGAGACAGGGAATCCTCACACCAAGGCAGAGCTGCAGACTGGAAGTCTAACGGCAAATCATCATGCCTAGATGGCGCTGACTGAGGGTGAGCTGCGGGACTGACTGGCACCAGCGGAGATGGGGTTAAGGAACTGGCTGTTTTGAGAGGAGGTGGGAGAGGGAGGCTGGGAGGGAACACAAATGGACTTGGGCTGGGTGGAACCAGCGGAGACACGGGAGATTCATGGCTGGGAGGAACCAGCAGAGACACAGGGGACTTGGGTAATACCTCACTGAACCAATCAATTAAATCCATCTGGAAGATGTTATAAGTTCCTCAAAATAACATTCAGAAACCAGATGCAGCTCACCCTCAGTGATGGGAGAGTGGGCGGGGCTTCCCTCCAAGCCCCCGATCTCCACCAAAACTCCTTGGGAGCGGACGATGTTGCCAGCTCACACGCAGGCTCCATGGCGACGATCGGCTTAGTTGCTCAGGCCGGTGTAATAAAAAGTACAGAGCGAGTGGTCTGGGAAGTCAGTAAGGCACGCAAGATCGATAAAGTCCCTGGTGTGGTCCTCCAGCGAACAGTCTAACTGCTCCAGGCATAGGAGCTGGACAGCTGGTAAATCCATCCCAGGAGGGGGGAAAGCAAAACAAAAAAGCGAAGAAAAACGCCGCTAAACTCACTTTTTCGGTCTGTTATTCTGTAACACGCGTTGGGTGTGTAAAGTAAATGCACGAGGAAGAAGATATATATAACGAGTTCTTTTAATGATCACGGGAGAATAAGGGCTAATCCAACACAAATCTTCCAACATTAGAACATAACATCAAACATTATGTTAATAGCGGTCCAGGAGGAACTAAACAAACAGGGTTTTTAAACACAAGGAAAGTAATCAGGGGAATGGAAACAGGTGGGGATTAGTCAATTAACAAAACGAGGAACTTGGAAACAAAGGAACAGAAGTTCATGACTGTGACACACACAAATAAAAGTAGTCCCTTTATAGTAACAAATTATGCATTACTCTTACCTTACTTACTTTAGCTTGCACTCTTTGCACAAACTATTGAATATAGCGCACATTTATCTAGGTTAAATTTTTAAACGTGCTTGAACTGTTTTATATCTGTAGATTTTATTTTAGTCAAGTCATGATGATTTGACAAGGCTAAATTGATCAAACATAGGTTCATATGTTTGAAAAGAACGTATACTTAACAGTTTTACAGTTCCAGTAAAGTGTGACAGATTGCAGTAATTTGCTGCATCCTCCACATCTGAGCAATGTGAACTGACCCACAAGAAGCCTGCATGAGCATTTGTGGCTTGAACAGATTTTTGTATTTACTTTAGCGAATCACGCAGATAGCGTGTGCAAATAAAGAGTGCCGTCATTGAGTGCAATTCACTCTCGGTGAATTGCCCCTCAGCATGCCAGTGTGTGTTTGCATTCGCTGATGATTTCAGACCCCTGATGAAGAGGGCTTTTGATGGTTTTATTAAGCTCTTGTGCTCTCGGCCCATTGAGTGCCAGGAGGGACACATGATGGGTGTCTTTTCCTGCCTCCGCTCTGGAATCTTTCCACATGTGGAAAAGGCGAAGATAAGAAAGGAAAAAGCTTCCTCGATGCTTCCTCTTCATCTCACAGAAGCCTGGTGACATCTTAATGTGTCTGTATCAACTGGCAATGCTTGCATCCAGCACTCTAATTTCACAATCCAAATCAATTAAGGAGAATGAATCACTCTGCTATTATTATAACTGTCAGATTCACTTCTTACTTACAAAGATGAAGAAGAAACAAATGAAGCGGCTGCTGTCTACCCCTCCCTTTCCATGAGGGCTTCCTCTTCAAGCATATTCTCTCTCAATGTCTTCTTTTCACTCTTTCTTTCTCTTTTTTCTTTCTCTCATTCTTTGTTCTCCTTTTGTTACCCTGCTTTTTACTCTAGTCCCCCTCTCCACATTTCTGATCTCCTCTATTTTAAAATATTTTTTGCTCTCCCACCCTCTCTCCTAAATAATTGAGATTTTAGAGTTTACTTGCCGGCTGCCAAATATCACTTCATTCAGTCATGTGAATATGCAAAACAGCGGGTGTGAACTTTAGATGTGTATTTGCGACACTGGTCATTAGTATTTGTCTGCAATAATTACAGTGGAACAATAATGGCTTCCTCAGTTCTGTATAAACACACGCTGGGTCTTTTCATTTCCTCTTTTTCTCACTTTTTGTGCCCTGCTGACACATCCAAAGAAAGAAAGAAAGAAAGAAAGAAAGAAAGAAAGAAAGAAAGAAAGAAAGAAAGAAATGAACAATGCTGGGTCTTTTCATTTGCTCTTTTTCTCACTTTTTGTGCCATGCTGACACATCAAAAGTGACTGGGAGAAAGAAAGAAAGAAATGAACAATGAAACAGGGAGAAGTACATCCACCACTTCTTACCTGTGGTCAAATAAATGTTGACCCTGATTCACTGTCTGCTCCATTATAACACCAAACTGTGCGTAATGTTACAGTAAAACTTATAGAGCGGTAGTGTGTTTTTCACCAAACTTTAAAGTACTGTGTCACAGGGTTACCGCATCATACAGTACACGAACATTCAAAAGATTTTTTATTTTTTTTTGTAAATAAATACTTTTATTCAGCAAGAATGCATTAAACTGAATGCATGGTTACAAAGTGACAGTATTTCCAAGATATTTGTAACAAAAGATTTGTTTCAAATAAATGTTGTTCTTTTGATCTTTATATTCAGCCGAGAATCACATTTCTACATTCTGCCTGATATCTAAAAATATTTATAAGCACTGTTTTCAACATTGAGAACTTTTGAACATTAGTGTATATGTTGTCAAGTTGTCACAGGTTTTTGTCTTAGTAGGTGTTGGAGTCAGAAGTTCTGTTAAAAATATTATTGTAAGCCTAGCAGTAGTTTTGTATCTTAGTTCTAGTATCTTGTATCTAGTTTAAAACCACCTTAAATAAATGTCATTTGTGAATTTTTCAAAGTAAAATGTCAGTTTCATTATCATTTTGAAATGTCTGTTGTTAATCATCTGAACACAATAAAACCACCCTGGCATATACATATTCAGGCAAAGGTTGAACTTTGTTCTCAGGACAAGGAAATGTTTAATAAATGTCAGGTCGAAACAAATCATGCCCAAAACAATGGTTGATATTTTATTTTACCTTTTATATTTTTGTTGCTAGATGAATTGTTTTGTCTACAACCGGGGCAAGTTGTCACAAAAGGTCAATGTGTGTGCATTGAACTGGATCTTTGGTGGAAATGTACTATAGCTGTTTTTGTAGTCTAGACTGAAACTGATGGAAATCTGTAAGTGCTCATGTATAACAAAGTTCATCTCGTTTCTGTGTTCATCTAGGGGGTGCTATAGGCAGCAGAAGGCATCTCCATGAGGAGCAGTAGAAGATGCCGGAACTGCCAGCGCTCCTGCTGTCGATTTACTTCCGCTTCCTGTTAGTCACCGTGGTTACCATGCCGCCTTCTTCCCTGAGCCAGACACCAATTCTGTCATCCGTACGGATGGGTAAGTTGCACACAAATGAACTTTTGTCATGTGGTTGACAAGCATTATAAAGTTTGGTCTGCAGTCATTAAGTCTTTTATTAGAATCAAGGCTGGAGATAAAACAGACAAATGTTTTGGTTATCTGCCTTTGTCAGAGTGACAGTTCTTTATCTGAGCAATTATATAACAGATGAAATATATCAGGTGATTATAATTAATCAATCCAATGACTCCACTTAAACACCAAAAAATGGGAACATTAATAAATCATGCAAAAAAAAGCTATTCATAATTATTGTATAATTTTATATATATATATATATATATATATATATATATATATATATATATATATATATATATATATATATATATATATATATATATATATATATATATAAACATGAAAGGTCAAAATCATATTTCAAACCTGAAGGTGACATTGTCTTTAAATAAAACATCCAGGTTGCCTTTCTTTGTAAAAAAGTTTTTTGTCAATATCTTTACCAAGGCGAGAAACTTTCACATCTTAAGTGCCTATACATTTAAGTTTTTTTTTTTTTTATCATGGTTACAATCGGTAAAACATGTCTTTGAATAGCTGATTTCTGTTCACTTACTCTTATTCTTAGTGACCTTGATGTCTTTACAACATACTTAAATGGACAAGAGCACTGAAGTAAATAAATAAAAATTTTAGTAGAATGTTATGTGAGATTTATTGTGATACAATTTATTTATTTTTTGTGGAAAGACACAAATACATTGCAACACTGAAGAACATGATGCACAATATCGACATGGAAAACAACCTGTTATGTATGCTTCTGTCGTCTCGGACAACATCTGATCTGTAACTCACATATTCACTAAGTTTTGTGATCTTTAATAAGTGAATAATGGAGGGCATTCGCAAAGCTCTTTTAATAAGTGATAAGTGGAAATAAACCAGGGTTTATTCTCATTAGATTTGATTTGACAACTATTCTTTGTATAAGCGAGAATGTAATTAAATTAAAGATTGTTTGTGATTGTTTTCGTTTCCTATACGTCTTAGTCTATATAATTGGCTTAAAGGAAAGTGGATATGACTTTATTAATTTTAGATATTGATACAACTAAAAATGAATGGATCTTTTTATTTTAACTGAAAATAAAAATATTATTAAACCAAGAATTTATAAAAGCCATAAATTCATGTAATTCCTCTTCACTTATATAAAATATGAAACCACTGTTCACTTGACTTGATGGTTTATATAAAGTAAACTGGGCTGAAATACATAATACATGGAACAGTTTTGACACTATATTATTGATTGTTTATGTTGCTAAAGGTGTTGCGCGGTGAACCTTTGGTTGAAGCAGTCATACCTGTGCTTTATCATGACTAAAGCTGCTGACCAATCAGAATCAAGGACTGGAACTAACCATTTTATATATTACATTTATATTACATGTAACCGTATTTCTCCTTCTGCCACTCTCTCATTCTCATTCTCTCCTCTGTTAGCGGCAATTTTGGATGACAGCTCTGTCTGTGGGCGTGGGGAGCGGTTAGCTTTAGCGTTAGCACGCGAGAACATCAACAGTGTGATGGAGGGCCCGGCTCGCGCTCGCGTGGAAGTCGACATATTTGACCTCCAGAAAGACTCTCAGTATGAGACTACAGATACAAGTGAGTCATACATTAAAAATGTGCACACACACACACACACACACATCCCTCAACACAAAAAAACTTTAAAGTAAAGCAGTACAGCATACAGTGACTCATAAAGCCAAACACAGTGGATATGAGGAATTCTCAATTCTCTACTTGCTTTGTCGTAGTGTGCCAGATTCTACCGAAGGGCGTGGTCTCAGTGATTGGCCCCGCCTCCAGCCCTGCCTCTGGCTCCATAGTCAGTCACATCTGCGGGGAAAAGGAGGTGAGGTTCATTTAAATATTCCACATTTACTCATTTTGTGTACATTCCCTTACCATAATCTGTTTCCTTTTGTTCTTCAAACCGCTCTCCATCAGATTCCGCATGTGAAAATCGGTCCGGAGGAGACTCCACGGCTTCCTTACCTGCGCTTTGCATCTGTGACTCTGTATCCTAGCAATGAGGATCTGAGCCTTGCCGTCGGAGCCATCCTACGCTCCTTCAGCTACCCATCAGCTAGTCTGGTCTGCGCTAAGGCCGAATGTGAGTCCCAGACCTCTGCTCTGCTCATCAGCTGGTCTGGTCTTCCTTCAAGCTTGAATATGTAAAATGATTCCACACGGAGGGCAACACACATTTTTTTAGACAGCAAACTTATCATTATTAGTTAGTGTTGAAGTCTTCAGAAGAAGGTGCATCTTTCTAAAGATGCAACAATAATTCCACTCTTCCTAAAAAACGTTTAAAGTAATTTTTCCTCAACTCCATCCGCCCAATCAATCATCTTCTCTCAGCAAACACTCACATTACAATATGTATTCAAGGCTGATGAGAGAGAGATGAAATTACAGAAGTTCTGGAGAACAGACTCTGACAATGACACTGCAGTGCTTTCTTACTGCAAGCACTAACAATTACTTTGTTGTAATAGGTAGCTGTGCCAATAAAACATACTGCTGAGCAATTACACAGCATGTCACTGGACAACATAACGTTCACGTAATCTGAGAATAAATCTCCCCCATGCTGCGCGTGTTAATGTGTGAGACACCAGCACGTATGCAGTGTGTGTGCATGTGTGGCTGTGTGTGTGTTTGTGCTTTTGGACGCTCATGTGTGTTAGAGAGGGCATCGCTACATAACGCTCAGCTCTGACCCAGTTGGCTGCACTATGGTTGCTATGGCAGCAGAGTAGGTGCAACTTGCCACTCATCAAGCTCATTTAAAATGGTGGCAAGAGACGGAGAGAAGTTCGCCGCTGCACTACAGCTTCTCGTTAAACAGAGAGAAAGCGATTTCACAAGCCTGTTTGGACACGGATGTTTTCATGTGTGTTGTGTGCCGTGATTCTGGGGTAAACATCATTGCCTTTCATTTATGGAACTGTCATCTGATGCCACACACTTTGTGTAAGCTTCAACTGTTTTTTTCTTTTTTTTCTGGTGACCTCTTGTCTGTCAGACTGAAAGGAACATCTAAACAACTGCGTAAACACATTCTAAGTCATTTTTTTGTACAAAGCTTATCTTTTAAACAGAATCGAACCATGATTTTTATCTACTGCAGTCTGCAGACATATTTTCCAAAACGAAACCAGCTGCCTCTGTGTCTATATTTTGCATGAATACAAAGAAGTGATTCATACAGACTGCGCCTTGCATTTAAAAACACGAGATGGAGGGCAGTGAAGCAAAAAAATAAAAAAATGGATGTGCATTTAAAAAAAAAGTTGAACTACCCTAAAGACAATTTTAAAACAATGTGCAAGGTGCAAGCCACGAGCACATGGTCACACGTTAGCGTGACCATCTAGCATGTTAACGTGGAAAAACAACAGAAAAGCAATCCATTCACAACTTTTGCCTCAATAAACTACTAATTTGCTGCTTATTAATATTTAGTAAGGTAGTTGTAATAGGTATAGACACTGGGTAGAACTAGGGATGTAGAATATGGTCATGGAGAATATGTGCTTTATAAGTACTAATAAACAGCCAATATCTTAATAATAGGCATGCTATTAAGAAACAAGTTAACAGTGAGAATTGCTCCCTATAGTAAAGAGTTACCAAAAGCAGTGAGTGACTGAATTGGAGAATTATCAGCAGTGACTCAAGTAGTGTGCCACACAATTGATTTCTGTAGCGTTTGACATTAGCATGTTGCTGTGCGGTCACATTTACCTGTATTGTCCAACTTTTATCAAGTTTTTATTGATAACTATTTTAAATATTATATTTTAAAGGGTATAATGCATTATAATGATTCAAAATGTGCATTGTATTAAATTATATCTTGTAAATGATAATAACATAATTTAAAATGCATAGTGTAACCATAAAATGATAAGTGTTATGATGTATTAACTGTGGTTACAATCATTCATGAGATTGTACAATGCATTATAAGGTGCACTACAAGGCATAATTTATACATTAAAACTGTAAGAGCGGTTTCCCTACAGTGGTTCAGGCTGTAGGATTGCTGAAAGGACTAAAGAAACGTGTCAGCACGATGGTATAAAACTGTACATTTCTAGTCTATTACCACCCACTGCCACTTATACCAACGACGGAAATAAGCTCAGTTAGAATACCTTAATATGTGGGAGAGCGTTGCTATTAAGTGACTATATTATATTGCAATAGGTAGCACTTTAAGGTTAATATTGAATCAAGACTAGCATAATTTATCACTTGAATGGTTTAATAACAATATTTTGTTATGGTTACACTTGAATTGGTTACAAAATAGATGAAGGATGGTAAAACATTTAGTTTAATTGTTCCCAACATGCATTTAATATATTACCTGAGAGAGAAAGAGTGAGGGGGAGGTGAAGAGAGGGAGAAAAAGAGGGAGAGAGGACAGAGCCCAGATAAGAGAGATCCAGAAAAGAGGTAGCAAAGAGAAAAAGAGCAACAGTCACGATCTTCTTTTATCCCTCCATTGACCATGTGACTATAAACTAAATGTGAGATGTTCAAACTGACCAATCAGAAGATTACATCTTCAAGCACTGTGCAAAAGGTGTGACAATAAGAAGACATTTACAAGATGTCTACACATGTTGGCCTACAGGCCTTGATCGATATCAACACCCCTGTGCCTTCACCAAGATATGTTTGGGACAGGACAGCAGACGTCTTTGATTATTTTTGACCCTAAAAAACTACTTTTATAATGCATCATACGTAAAGGCTTTAAGTAAAGAGTTACCATTTCATCTATAATTTTTTTTAAATTATCATTAGACCTTTGTAACAGTATACTTATTGATATATTATCTTGTCGTTAAAATGGCAGAAAACTAGTTAACACTGTTGCAAGTCGCATTTCTAATGGGTGAAGGAGTGACCTCTCTTCTGACCAATGCAATCATCTTTCTTCTTCGTTCATTTCATATTATGAAAGGACTGTTGTGAATTTTTATTTTCCTCTTGGAGCAAATATAAATAATTAAATTTGGTGGAGTGCTTTCTGGGATTACCTTCATGCTGCTAGAATTTAGGCATCTCATAAATAAAATGCCTAGCTTTTGAAATTGGTTTTGTGTCTGGAACGTGCCTATGATGTCCTACAATGCTGGCTGCTCACTAGGTTTTGGAACAGAGCTCTAGTCACTGTCACACATGAGTCATTAAGCACAAGGCTGGTCTGGGTCTGATAATGTTTGTTTCAGTGTGTCACAGCGCTGGTCTCTGGTGGGAAACAGAAGATCTGAGTTCACACTGTAACACAGCTGTGGGAATAAGAAAGTGAAATATCGAGAAAGAGACAAATTTAGTGGAATGAAGTGAACAGAGAGGCTAAAAATCAGAGAGAAATCAGTGCAAGAAAGACAGAAAAGGGGAGGTATTGAGAGCGAGAATGAGAGTGTGGAGAGCATTGATTTCTCTCCTCCCTCTAGCTAATTAAAGTTTGGCACTGGCTTTACTGGCTCTTTCTGTGCATGCAGGCTCCCTTGAGAGCGCAGCTACTTATTTACATTTTCACTGGGCTTTGTGTTGCCACTGACTCAATTTCTTCACAGCAGCATTGCAAACGGACAGATGCATGCTGTTCATAAACAACTCAGACACAAACCATCTCAGGTACACCTCACCAAACCTGGTTTGGCCCCTTTCAATCCCAGTCGGGTGTTTAAGTGTCTATATGCTTTCAGCCAACAGCTCGCTTTGTTCCCCACAGGTCTGCTGAGACTGGAGGAGCTGATAAGGCGGTTTCTGATCTCTCGAGAGACACTGTCCATCAGGATGCTGGATGACAACCTTGACCCTACGCCTTTACTGAAGGAGATTCGTGATGACAAAATAGCTACAATAATTATTGATGCTAATGCATCTATATCTTACCTTATACTGAAAAAGGTAAGCATACAGTCACAATATCTAAATGCTGTTGCTTTGGCTCATTTCACATTCATTCATTCTCCTTTCCTCGCCCACTTCAATCTCTCGTTCTCTCGTCACCTTGTAATTCAGCTTTGTTCAATATATCTGCATTTTAATGTATAGATGCTTTAAATATCATAATGCTGTTGAAGGACTGTATTATACAATGTTCTGCTTTTCCATGCAGCTCTTGTTCACGCACACTGAAATGTGTTCATTGTCTCGTTCCTCTTGCCTTGCTTTTAGGCGTCAGAGTTGGGAATGACATCAGCGTTTTACAAGTACATCCTCACAACTATGGTAAGATAGAGGAGGAGCTCTTGGCCTATTTTCCTGCAGATATATTCATGCCTGGAGCCCAATCTTCTGTATTAACAATTCATCTTTATTACACAAACCCACTAACACTTCTCAAGCCAAACCCCTTCATAGTTTGAACTGCATTAAATACATACTACTGTATAACCCACAAACACAAGGCACACTATTAAAACCTCTGGTTATTAGTCTAACATACTGTGTTTAAAGCACACTTGCTGAAAAAACACTACCAGACTTTCAAATCATTCCGAACGGAACAAGCTTAAGCAGAAACATGTGCCTTGTTGCTAGGAGATGCATGACAGATGTAAACAATGTGTTCTGAAATCAGCTCAAAATATCAAATATGTTTGATCTCTTCTGACTAAATGGAATCATTCTGAAGCTAAAAAATCGGAGTCTGTGCCCATAATACATCACGTGATTTCTGGTGAAATGGGTCAACTGCCAACTGTTTAGAACAGACTGCACAAACGAGGCCGACAGACGCATAACGACAACCGACTGTTGGCTTAATGTGCCATGATGCACACTATTGAAACCTCTAGTAAATATAACAGACTATTCATAATTTAGTCCCTACTTTAACAAACTCATCACTGAAACCACACATACCACTGATACCTCTAGTCACAAGTCCATCCCAACTGGTTGAAGCATTCATTTAAACATTTCATCTTACCCGTTTACTCAAACCTTACTTGTTCATGAACTGTATGGCCTAATCTAATTTATTACTTCAACCTTACTCACACCACTATCAAACCATATTATTACTAGTTTAACCTTACAAGTTACATGTTACTCAAACTTTGCATGCATTGCTGAAACATGTAGTGACTGGTCTAGTGTAACACATTACAGAACTCTTACACTCTTCTAGTCTAACCTAACATCTCACTTTCATCCCACATACTCTAGTCTCTAATTTAACTTATTACTCAAACTTAATGTTTGAAACGGACAAATATAACCAATTATTCACATACAGTATTACTAATCCATATTTTAAACGTACTCATTACATTGCATATACTACTGATACCTCCAGTCACTACTCTATCCTAACATGTTACCACATAATGTACACAATACTGAAATCCTTATACGTTAACCATTTGATCAGTCAAGTTAACTCAAACATTACCAACTAAGAGACAATACAGTCTGTTTTAACTCGTTACTCCAACCTTACACAAACAAATGAAACACTATAGTTACTGTACTCAACACTACTGTGGTCAGTCTACCTAAAGTAACATACTTAAACCATTTATGGACACTGAACTGAAACTTCGAATAATCATTAATCTAACCACTTTACACAGACCTAAAGTATGACCCACTATTGAACCACATTATTAAATTAAATTAAAATTAAATGTATGCATTTAGCAGACACTTTTATCGAAAGCGACTTACAGTGAATTCAGGCTATCAATTTTTACCTATCATGTGTTCCCGGGGAATCGAACCCCCAACCTTGATATCGCAATGCTCTACCAATTGAGCTACAGAAACACTAGTCTATTATTTTAAGACTATATTATTATTACTAGTATTATTTTATTACTAGTCTACCATAACAGGTTACATGCTACTCAAACATTTCATGCATTACTTTAACCTAATCTAAAGTGTTACTTTCACTTTACCCTAGGCTAACCAGTTTACACCAGACTTACCTATTATAAAACCATCTGATCACTAGTCTACCCTAACAAGTTACATGTTACTCAAACCTTGCATGCATTCACACACACCTTTAGTAACTAGTCCGATTTATCACATGGCTCGTCTTCTGCACATTACTCGCGTGCACCATTCAACATTAATTCAGTCTACACACAAACCATACTTAACTCCTGAAAAACCACTGTTTCACAGGACTAGTCACTATGCTGTTTTGAGCTGTATATTCTTAAAAAATATATATTTCTTACACAGACTGATGTTCTCTGTTTTCTGCTGTGTAATGTCATTCCTGTGTGTGTGCAGGACTTCCCGCTGCTATGGTTGGATGATATAGTGGATGAGCAGTCAAACATTGTGGGCTTCTCGATGTTTAACACCACCCACCCATTTTACCTGGAGTTTATCAGGAGCCTTAACCTGTCCTGGAGAGAGGGCTGTGACATTAACCCATACCCCGGACCAGCGGTGAGATGCACACAAACACAATACAGAAGCCTGTTGATGTATCACACACACTAAACTGTGTATGTGTGTGTCCAGCTGTCGTCGGCGCTGCTGTTTGATGCGGTCCATGTGGTGGTGAGTGCAGTGCAGGAACTCAACCGGAGTCAGGAGATTGGCATCAAACCTCTCAGCTGCACCTCCCCTCAGATCTGGCAACACGGGACCAGCCTCATGAACTACCTGCGTATGGTCAGTCTGTGTGTGTGTGTGTGTGTGTGTGTGTAAATATACATATTCAATCACTTGAAAGTCATCCAGCATTGTTATCTGCATTAGAGAGCATCCACTGTGTTATTTAAGGTAACATAACTGTTTCTATTCTCTTTCTCTCTGTGTTGCCTTGTTTTGATCAGGTGGAGTATGATGGTTTGACAGGTCGAGTTGAGTTCAACAGTAAAGGCCAGAGGACCAATTACACCCTCCACATCCTGGAGAAGCACAGGGGAGGCCACAAAGAGGTTAAAGACACACAAACACATACACATTTACTTAGCTATCTAAATGGGAATATCAAAAGATGTCTAATGCTTCTATATATGTTAATTTAAATAATATAACCTAATCCTAACCCTAAGAGAAAACTTTAGCATTTAAAAAAAAGGATATCACTAATACAATGTTTTGTCAGATTTGACTCTCTTCTGGGTACAGATTTGTTAAGTAGGTTCACGCACACACACACACACACACGCACACTTTGAATAGTGCCAACATCTTGATTGTTCCATTTGTCATCCTTGTCTGTGTTAGATTGGGATCTGGTTCTCTAATAACACTCTGCTGATGAACTCCACCAGTCTGGATATCAACGTGTCTGAGACTGTGGCTAACAAGAGCCTTATCATCACCACTATACTGGTGAGGACCAACTGCACTACAGCAGGCTCATATAGCCACACAATATATTTACCACATCTACATTGGAAATACCTGTTATGCAGAATCATTTGAGCTCTATAATGTCCACTTAAAAAAATAAAAGTCAACTTGGACGCACAGTTAACAAAATGTCTATCATGATGGAATACACATAATTATTTTTAAGCAAATAAGGAATTCAAAGAAATGAATCAAAATTGTGAATCAAATCCCTTGCTAAAAATGAGCTTATGTTTTTACTGTTGTGTTCCAATTAGAAAATATGTCGCTTTCCTGTCATTTTACTCATTAAAATACTGGAAAAGAAACTCACGACTCTTTTCTTAACTTATAAGCTTTTAAAAATGTAATCTAATATTTTATCTAATATAGTAAGACGACTGGGATAGGGACCTGAAACTTCAACATGAATGACCCACGTGTGTGTGTGTGTGTGTGTGCAGGAGAACCCGTACATGATGAGAAAGGTGAACTACCAGGAGTTTGAGGGGAATGAGCAGTATGAGGGTTTTTGTGTGGACATGTTGAGAGAGCTGGCTGATATCCTCAAGTTCACCTACCGTATCAAACTGGTGGACGATGGGCTGTACGGAGCACCTGAACCCAACGGCTCATGGACGGGAATGGTGGGAGAGCTGATCAACAGGGTATGTGCTCATATACTCATCAACACATTCTCTGCTGAACTCATTTTGGAAAGCACACAGCTGCGTTACGTTCAGCTCTGTGTCTCGTTTCTAGATGACTTTTACAAGAATTCATGTTCTTCTACTTTAATGTTTTGTTTTCTTTCTTTCTTTCTTTCTCCTTCGTTCTCCTTCATTCTCTGGAGAAGAAAGCTGATTTGGCTGTTGCAGCTTTTACCATCACATCTGAGAGAGAGAAGGTCATTGACTTCTCAAAGCCTTTTATGACGCTGGGCATCAGTATTCTCTACCGAGTCCATATAGTAAGTCAGACACACAGAATCAACACAACAGCATCAGTCTGGATGTTTACATAGATCAAAAACGCAGACAGAATACAAAAACATGTCCCCTAATGACCCCTAAGTTTACTTCAGATGGACAAACTTGATAAAAAAAATTTATTGCTGTTGACCGATAGGCTTGTGTTCAGTCATACAATAAATACAATATAATGCGGTTTAAAGGGATAGCTCACACATAAATTAAGATTCTGTCATTACTCAACCTTGTATTGTTCCAAAACATATGAACTTCTCTCATCTTCAGAACCAAGATTTAAATATTTTTGATGAAAGCAGAACTACCAGAAACATAGTGAGTACATATTAAAATAGTCCATGTGACATCAGTTGTTCAACAAAAATAATCAATACAACAGAATTTTAAGTTTTGGGTGAACTATATCTTTGAATATGCTTTTTGTAAAGCCTATGCAAAGCTTCATTCCTTTACAACAATGTCTTTAAAATATATCTTCATTTCTGTGGTTTTCTCATCAAATATTGATGTTATTAACTATGATCAATTTGAATAACGAATTGGCTAATAAAGTAATTAACTATGTTTTATAAGCAAAACATGACCCACTCTTTCTGAAAACGAAAAGTGGTTAGTGTAATAATACCTATACCTTAACACTAAACTGCAATATCTGCTTTCCATGGAAGAGTCCTTAAATCCATCTTTCTTTGGTGACTGGTCTGCCGTTTTGATCAGTAGCGCCCTCTTGTGGCTGAAGTAAAACATGCAAGATTAAAACATACAGTTGAACAATCAGAGGATGAGATGACTGACATTGGTGCAAATACCCTGATAATAGTGTGATATTCTGTGCTTGTCCTGTCCTGAATAACAGCCAGTGTAGATAGATAGATAGATAGATAGATAGATAGATAGATAGATAGATAGATAGATAGATAGATAGATAGATAGATAGATAGATAGATAGATAGATAGATAGATAGATAGAAAATTTGTCTAAAAAAGCCTCAATATGTATTATATGTAATGCATTTCCTATTGCTACATTAATGTAATTATCAGATTGAATATTCATCATGCACCTAATTCCTTTTGGCTTTTATTTCTACCACCTTCCTTCCTTCAGCTGCATTCATTTACTTCTCTTTCTCTTCCACCATCTCTCTCAGGGCAGGAAGCCAGGTTATTTTTCCTTCCTGGATCCTTTCTCACCGGCTGTTTGGCTCTTCATGCTGCTGGCTTACCTCGCTGTTAGCTGTGTGCTTTTTCTTTCTGCTAGGTACACACCGGCACATACACATAATCAATGCGTTTGGTTGTTTTGCTCTGTAAAATAATTATTTATCTGTGCAGTAAACCTGTAAAAAATATTAATACTTTATTTCAGAGATGTAAATGAAATCATCAGTTATGTTTAGTTTTCTTAATCATTTATTTTTTTAAACATTAATCAAGAAAAATGTAATGATTTATTGTTTGCTTGGTATACCGAGTAAATAAATATTTAATGCAAGGTTTTTTCTAAATCTGTGTGTGTGTGTTTGTGTCAGGTTGAGTCCGTATGAATGGTATAACCCTCACCCGTGTCTGCGTGAGCGCAAAGACCTACTGGAAAATCAGTACACACTAGGAAACAGCCTGTGGTTTCCTGTGGGGGGCTTCATGCAGCAGGGGTCAGAGATCATGCCCCGGGCCCTCTCCACACGCTGTGTCAGTGGGGTCTGGTGAGTGGGGCTCAATATGTGTTGATGGTCATTTTAACAGAGTCAATAGACACATTACAGAGCACAGCTATAGGCTCTTTGCTCTCTGCCTCCATCGTTTATGTCCTCACTCTCTCTGTCTCTCTCTTTTAGGTGGGCATTCACTCTCATAATAATCTCCTCATACACAGCAAATCTGGCTGCGTTTCTCACAGTGCAGAGAATGGAAGTGCCAATCGAATCACCCGATGACCTGGCTGATCAAACCAATATCCAGTACGGCACCATTCATGGAGGAAGCACCATGACCTTTTTTATGGTACAAATCATACGATATTAAGTTTATGCAAATAAGCTCACACAAAAGTAACCACGTGCTGGCTTGCACATGTCAATGTTCACTTATGAAGCATCTGTCTGGAAGGGTTAGTGAGTCGGCAGCTGTTAGTTTTGAGAGCAATAGTAAGAACTTTCCATAAATACTCTGCACTTCAGAAAATGTTAAGCAGCCTCAAATCTGTTACAAACACTAACCACATGTTTGCAAATGTGATGGAACAGAAGTAGCAACATTTTTATTTATTTATATTGTTATGTATATGCAAGTGAAACAGACACTTGGTCTATCCATCGATTGTTGATTGGATGCTCACAGATCTGAGCTTGCAATTGAGTTAAAGAATAAGGGCAGAGTTTAAGCAGCCTAAATGACCAGAGACAGTCACTTCACCTGAAGAACAAGTTAAAGCATTTTTATGCCATTAAATCTAATTAAATCACAAGGTCAAATTAATGAATATAGATAAATCACACACAACAGAATCAGTGACCACCATGTAAAACATAGATTTGGTGAATTTTAATTTCATGTCGATCTTTATTCATGTACAGTAATTGATTAAAAAAAATGTTTAGTTTTTTTTAGGGCTGTCAAAAATAGCGCGTTAACGACGTTAATTAGTTGTTTGTTGTTAATTACGTCAAATTTTTTAATGCATTTCACGCATGTGCAGTGTGACAAATTATTCAGGTCAGGAAAGTCTCGTCGATCTCTGAATTCTCAAGATAGTAAAAAACAGCGGCGAAAGCACCGAATAAGCTTAAGGTTTTACCCCAGTTACTCTCAAATACATTCATGCCAAGCTCGATAAACAGAGATGACTTTGGTAGTTGATATGCTGGAGCTTCTTCCTGTTATAGTGTCCTGTGTTTCACACTGCGCATGCGCAGAACAACTACATGCAATGCAGCTAAAATTACAGCTGTTTGGGAAAGCATATGCATTTTTACTTGGTCTTACTCTCACTTGAAGCCTTCAGAACGTGAAAATATCGATCCTAAAGTATTGTGGCAGAGCAAATGAACACCTCCCAAAAACGAGTGCCCAGAGTGCTGCTTATGTGATGGTGGCGCATGTTTGTGTTTCTGAGTTCATTCTTTCGAGTTTCTCTATGCAAAATTTCATAGATATGTGGCTATATTTAACCACTGGTTCACCTAAAACTCTTACACTATCTGTAGTTAAATGGCATGGTTTGATATAGTGCTCAGGTAAATTTGATCTAAGTAAATGTTAAACTTTTGAAATTCAGAAAAAAAGAACTTGTGTACTGATGAATCAATACATGAAAATTATGTATCTGTGTCCTGTTATTTATCTTTTGGTAGACATTTCAGAAAAAAAAAATGGATAGGATTCAGGTGTAATTGCAAATAGTGATTAATCCTGATTAATCCACTGAAAATTCTGATTAATTTGATTAAAAATTATAATCATTTGACAGCCCTAGTTTTTTTTTTACAAAAATTATAACGTTAGAAAACAATAAAAATGCATTGGACTCTAAGCATGCAAATTTTGCCTAAATTAAGTCATTATCAATTTAAGACCAAATGCTAGTTTATACAAACCCAATTCCAAAAAGGTTTACACTCTACAAATTGTACAAAGACACTGTACAAATTGTGAGTAAAAAAGGAATGGAATAATTTACAAATCTCATAAACTTAAATTTTATTCACAATAGAATATAGATGACATATCAAATGTTGAAAGTGAGACATTTTGAAATGTCATGCCAAATATTGGCTCATTTTTGGATTTCATGAGAGCTACACATTCCAAAAAAGTTGGGACAGGTAGCAATAAGAGGCCGGAAAAGTATACAGTAAGGTGCTTACATATAAGGAACAGCTGGAGGACTCTTTAGGTCAATCAGCAACATGATTGGGTATAAAAAGAGCCTCTCAGAGTGGCAGTGTCTCTTAGAAGTCAAGATGGGCAGAGGATCACCAATTCCTCCAATGCTGCGGCGAAAAATAGTGGAGCAATATCAGAAAGGAGTTTCTCAGAGAAAAATTGCAAAGAGTTAGAAGTTATCATCATCTACAGTGCATAATATCATCCAAAGATTCAGAGAATCTGGAACAATCTCTGCGTAAGGGTCAAGGCTGGAAAACCATGGATGCCCGTGATCTTCGGGCCCTTAGACGTCACTGCATCTCATACAGGAATGATACTGTAATGGAAATCACAACATGGGCTCAGGAATACTTCAAGAAAACATTGTCGGTGAACACAATACACCGTGCCATTTGCTGTTGCTGGCTAAAACTCTATAGGTCAAAAAAATTATCTGGGCCAAGGCTCATTTAAAATGGACTGTGGCAAAGTAGAAAACTGTTCTGTGGTCAGACGAATCTAAATTTGAAGTTATTTTCGGGAAACTGGGACGCCATGTCATCCGGACTAAAGAGGACAAGGACAACCCAAGTTGTTATTAGCTCTCAGTTTAGAAGCCTGCATCTCTGATGGTATGGGGTTGCATGAGTGCGTGTGGCATGGGCAGCTTACACATCTGGAAAGGCCCCATCAATGATGAAAGATATCTCCAAGTTCTAGAACAACATATGCTCCCATCCAGACGTCGTCTCTTTCAGGGATGACATGACAATGCCAGACCACATACTGCATCAATTACAACATCATGGCTGCGTAGAAGAAGGATCCAGGTACTGAAACCAGATCTTTCACCCATAGAAACATTTGGCACATCATCAAGAGGAAGATACGACAAAGAAGACCTAAGACAGTTGAAGCAGGTGCTAGAAGCCTGTATTAGACAAGAATTGGACATCATTCCTATTCCTAAACTTGAGCAACTTGTCTCCTCAGTCCCCAGACATTTGCAGACTGTTATAAAAAGAAAAGGGGATGCCACACAGTGGTAAACATGGCCTTGTCCCAACTTTTTTGAGATGTGTTGATGCCATGAAATTTTTAATCAACTTATTTTTCCTTTAAAATTATACATTTTCTCAGTTTAAACATTTGATAAGTCATCTATGTTGTATTCTGAATAAAATATTAAAATTTGAAACTTTCAGATCATTACATTCTGTTTTTATTCACAATTTGTACAGTGTCCCAACTTTTTTGGAACCCGGTTTGTAGATTAAAGTACAATTACTTGCATAAAAGACAAACTTCATGTAGGCATTCATAAAATATTTGTGAAAATTAGAAAATAATTTATTTTTATTATCACACTGTAGAAAGGGTCCAGATGATATGTCAATTGTGTGTGTGTGTGTGTGTGGGTCTGTGTGTGCATATATATCTTAAGTACAATAAACTGAATTATAATTTTTAGTGTTTATGTTTATAGAACTTATCTAAGAAGTGTCATAACAAAAAACGGTCTAATGCTTTAAGCACCTTCTTTCACTGCACATCTTTTAAAAATGCCTAATTTTGTACCATATTCATGGAAAGTGCCAGAAGGCATATATTTGCATATGCATTTGGATGGGTTTTGAATCTCTTGTTTATTTTCTTTCTTGTAGAGTACTCTTGGCTTACAGACTATGTATTTTCTTCTCATTGTTTTGTTTGATCAAATGATTTTACCATCTGTGTGCATGTCACTGTTTCTTTTCTATTTGTTATGCTGCATGTCAAATAGCTGTTTAAATGTTTATTTATGATGTATGCACGGATAATACATCCTCTTCTTCCCTCTTTCAGAACTCTCGTTATCAGACGTATCAGCGGATGTGGAACTACATGTATTCTAAGCAGCCCAGTGTCTTTGTGAAGAGCACAGAGGAGGGCATTGCCCGAGTCTTGAACTCTAAATACGCCTTCCTTCTTGAGAGCACCATGAATGAGTACCACCGCAGCCTCAACTGCAACCTCACGCAGATCGGAGGCCTGCTGGACACCAAGGGTTATGGAATCGGCATGCCTCTCGGTGAGAGAGATGGACATCATTTTATTTTGTAAAAATCAAGCACATTAACACACTTAAAATTGAAGCCTCACAAACAATGTGGCAGCAATGTGAATCACAAGGTTTTTAAACCATAATAACACTTCAAAATGAAAAAAAAAAAACTTATCTCTTTCACTTTCAATATATACATGTCCATATATACATTTTGAAAATCACCATTAAAACAAGTAATTGTGAAATCATTTGACTATCATCAGACAGGCTTGTTTTTTTTACAGAAGTGAGCGTGCCAAGACTCACGGTTCACAACTTACTGACACTTCCTCATGTTTAACCACCAGACACTTACAGCTGCATATTTCTGTCTCAAAGGTTCTCCTTTCAGAGATGAGATAAGTCTGGCAGTTCTGCAGTTGCAGGAGAATAACAGGTTGGAGATCCTGAAGAGAAGATGGTGGGAGGGAGGGCAGTGTCCCAAAGAGGAAGACCACCGTGCCAAAGGCATGAACCTCTCCTGCACTTCAACACAATATTCTCCTCACATTCTCATCCCTGTGGAAAAACCCAGTCGGAACCGGTAGCTGTAAGGAACATGTTAGTTGGTCAACCAGCTACAGTGTTCCAAAAAACAGCTGGTAGTTCCAAAAACCAGCAGGTAGTTGGTTTGTTTCTGATCCAAGATGACAAGAAACAATCTATCAGCACATACCAACTCATAACCAGCTAGAAACCAACTACTGTGTTCCAAAACGCAGCAGGGATTTCACACAGCCATTGTAGAGTGGGGACTTGGTTCTAACTATCAGTTGTTGAATGTATGGAGGCAGATCTGAATGTGAGCTTGAATCATTTGTAAGAAAGGGCATGGGTTTAGGTGGACTATATAACTGGAAAAGTCTGGCATGCTTAACCTGAGAGAAGTCTGTCATTTATCAATTATGACATTTCCCCTTCATGCCCACTGTGAGAAAGTATATTTATTACATTCTATGTCTTTGATGAAAGATCCTCATTGATACATATTGTTTAAAAGTGTTTAATTCATTGTTGCAGGTCTTGGGATGGAGAACATTGGCGGTATATTTGTGGTGTTAATCTGTGGCCTGATTATTGCTGTGTTTGTGGCTGTGATGGAGTTTGTGTGGTCCACACGCCGATCAGCTGAAACAGATGAGGTACGACCTCTCTCCTGCGACCGCCCATATCACAGTCACACTACAGTAGGTTACAAAGCATCCCGCCGACTCCTCGCCTTAGTGTGTGTCGTAGTCAAGTCCAGTTCAGTGGTTGTGTTATGGTGTGCATGTCTACTTATGTATATATCTGTAATATGTACTTCTGTGATAAATAATGCAATTGTTTGGAATTATAAATTATATTTAAAGGGAACCTATTATGCCTGTTTTTTACAACATGTAATTTAAGTCTCAGGTGTCCTCAGAATATTTCTGTGAAGCATCAGATCAAAATAACCACATATCATACATTTTTTGGGGTACGAGCAGAAACATCCTGTTTTTCAGAGCTATGTTGTAATTATTATTATTTTTTTCAGATTTGCATGTGTCCTCTTTAAGATTTTTATATATCTTAATTATATTAATGGTGATATATGTGTTTGTGTATAGCTGTGATATATATATATATATATATATATATATATATATATATATATATATATATATATATATATATATATATATATACACATCTGTAATATATTCTAATCTTCCTTCGTTCAAGTGTTTAATATATTTTTGTAAATGTTCAGGTGTCTGTGTGTCAGGAGATGTTGACGGAGTTCCGTAATGCAGTTTCCTGCAAGAAAAGTTCTCGTCTTCGCCGCCGCCGTCCCCTGTCCAGCTCTCTGGCCCTTCGACACCCCACCCGTATCACTTTAGGGGCCCCGCGGCCCCTGCGCCTTGTCAGAGAGATGCGCCTTAGCAATGGAAAGCTCTACAGCGGTACCGGACCCCTGACAGGAAGTTCAGGTCCAGGAGGAGGCCCCTCAGACATGGGCCCCGGCCCCCAGCGACTCCTGGAGGACCCATTAGGTGCCAACAGCACCCCCACAGTGGCCCTGGGTCCCCCCGCAGTGACAGTGCCTCTGCCGCGGGGCTGCACTCACGTGCGCATTTGTCAGGAGTGCCGACGAATCCAGAGTCTCCGCACAACGTCCTGCACACGTATCCCTCCCTCCTCGGCCCCTCTGCCTCGTCTGGCCCCGCCCCCTCCACACTCATCCTCCAATACAGACAGCGAAGGTGGCGGTGGGCCGAGCCCATGCCGGATAGGACACTCCCCGCCGGCTAAAGGCTGCACTTTACCACCACCTCAGTCTAGCAACAACACAGATCTAATGGGAGAGCAGAAATGAGAAGAGACTTGACAAAAGAGGGAGACAGAAGTGTGACATTTTTGCAATACTTGCCCTCATGTTTAAAATCACAGACAAATCTGCTTTCCATCTTTTATTTGGTACGAGAGAATTATCCTCTTCTTTTGGATAGCCGTGTGCCACATCAATGATTATTTTGTACTACTGAATGATGTATTATAACATTGACTGTGTCTGAAGAAAGCTTGAAAATGTGATGGTAAGATTTAAGACTATCAGTCCGAGGATTTAGAAAATGCTACATGACAGGCAGCACAGAAATATTAAACGCAGAGATATTAAACTTCCCTGTGATTCTGATCTTCAGGCAACACACAGATGTCTGCTTGCAATCAGAGGCAGACGGAGACACAGACTCTCCTTTCCTTCCCTGACTGAACTTGGTTTCTATATCACGAAAGAGGTCACACAGAGGAAGTAGCACAGAGACACGCTCTTCTGGATGTAATTTTCTCAATGATAACATACAGATCAGAGCCAGACCGTGACAGAATGACAGCACACACGTTAATGGAGGACGATGACGATATAAAACACAGACTTGTTAATTAAAAAGATATTCTAAACAGATATTCTTACTTTTCTGTACTATACTTATTTTTAAATTGACTGTCTGTGTAATTTAATTCTGGGGTTGTGTTGTCTGAATTGGAAATTAAAAATAGAGCTACTTTATTGATACAGAGGAGATCAACTCTGACTGAATATGTATGTTACTGGAAATGAGGAGTTGTGTGTTCATTAAAACGTGGACTTTGATTCGTCTGCAAGAACTTGTGAGTCCGTAAACTGTGCTGGAAATCACACCACATACCTCAACCCAAATTTACTCAGGTGTGTTTGGCTGCATTCACCACAGATCAGAGTTTTTAGAAACAGGAAGTCAGATCTGATGTCATAGTTCATGCTTGAAGATTTTTCAAACACATCAGTGAACTGAAAATGACTAATTTAAGAAAGAAAGAAGGAAATAGAAGAATCACAGGTGTTCCAAAATGGTGAACTATAGATTCATTCTATAGAAAATACTTTGGAATAAAAAAAATAATCTTTACATTTACATTTAATCATTTAGCAGACGCTTTTATCCAAAGTGAACTACAAATGCGAACAGAAGCAATCAGACCAACAAGAGAACAATAACAGTGTACAAGTGTCATGACAAGTCTCAGTTAGTCTAGTACAGAACACGTAGCCATTTTTTTAAAGAATATGATAGACAAGAAAAGAAAAGGTAAGTGCTAGTATTAGCTGTTTAATTGCCGGCGAAAAAGATGAGTCTTTAGATGTTTTTTGAAAATGAGTAAAGACTTAGCTGTACGAATTGAGATTGGGAGGTAATTCCAGCAGCTGGGCACAGTCCAGGAAAAGGTCCGTGAGAGTGATTTTGAACCTCTTTGGGATGGCACCACAAGTCGTCGTTCACTCGCAGATCGCAAACTTCTGGAGGGCCCATAAGTTTGAACTAGTGATTTTAGGTATATTGGTGCCATGCCAGTGGTCGTCTTGTAGGCAAGCATCAGTACCTTGAATTTGATGCGAGCGGCTACTGGTACCCAGTGTAACCTGATTAGGAGAGGAGTAACATTTCTTTTGGCTCATTGAAGACAACCCTCGCTGCTGCATTCTGGGTAAGTTGCAGAGGCTTGATAGTACATGCATGAAGACCCGCCAGGAGAGCATTACAATAGTCCAGTCTGGAGAGAACAAGAGCTTGGACAAGAAGTTGGGTGGCTTGCTCTGACAGGAAGGGTCTAATCTTCCTAATATTCATATTAGGGTCATTTGTCTTTACAGACTTGCATTTTTCCTTTTTTAATTTTACTTTTCTTTTTTTTAATTGTCAACCCCTATGGTTTGTACAGACTGGATTGTGTTTTTCTGCAGACAATTGTGTTATTCTAAATCTAAATCAAAGCCAACAAAGAGATGAAAATAAAGGGACACTAGGAATAATTGTTTACAATGAGTTTGTATTGTAATTGTGACGAGTGGGGCGGGGCCGAGAGACGTGGGAACAGGAGCGAGGCCAGTGGAGTGATTGGAAATGTGCGACACCTGCTCGACCCACCAGTCTCGAGTCCCTGCCCCACTCGTCACAGTAATGTATTCCAATCAACCAATTTCTTTCATCTTAAGAGGTACTAAAATTTGTGACTTTTTTTTTTTTGTGTGTAAACCACACACAGACTCAAGTCTACCTCTAAAAAGAAAACAAGAACACTTAAAATCTTAATAGGACAATAAGTTTTGACATTTTTACTCAAAATCAGTCTCTCTTCACCTGTGCATACACAGTGTCCTGCTCTGCTGTGTGGGAACCCAAAGCCATCTGACTGGCTGAGGCTCGTAGTGACGCTGATTCTGACCGACCGCTGAAGGAAACCGCAGCATATTCAATGTCACCTGATGTTGAGGTGCTTCTGTTAGCCTTGCCTGATTTCAGTATTGTGACATCAGAATATGTGACATCCTAATACAGGTAAAGAGAAGTTGAGTTACTTTCTGAAGCTCATGGTCTGTTTGACATGTGTAAAATACATAACTTGTGATTCAGGATTGACTGCATCTTTCACTAAATATCTTTTGCTCCCACAGTTAAGATGTTGTTCTCAGCAGCAGGAAGTCTCACCTGTTGTAGGTCACTGGGGCTCTGAGTTGTGTCTAGTAAAGAGGAAAAACACAGGTCAAATAGCTGCATGATACATGGTTTCACAGAAGAGGATTGGAGTCAAAGGGATAAAAGTGTGACTAAAGTGCAAGAGCAAAGAGGAAAGTTTAGAGCCCCCTTTACAACCTTTGTCAAAAGTCTGTCCCCATGATTTTGTAATCTGTACTCACCAATATTTTGAATCCATACTGTTAGTTTATACTTTATACATTTGTACTTAGAGATCATAAACTGCACCCTTAAATTTGTATAAGATTAGTTCTAAAATCTGTTCCTATTTCAATTTCATCTTTCAGGAGACCTTTTATCTACAGCAATGTAAAGAAACAGAAGTAATTAATCAAGCAAGCATTAGTAATATTTCCAGTTTCACACTTTTAAAAGAGAGATTTTAAACAGCCCATTCATGACATTTATACTTACAATAAGTGAAAGTTCTGCCGGTTCGTCTGCCATGTGTACCAAATCATAAAAAGAGAAATGTTAAAGGTGTTTTATCATATTGTGATAACTTTATGCTGAATACTGAACATGATAATAAATGTATTAGTTACAGCTCACTTTACTATTGTTTTACTGATTCTATATTTAACATCAGTATGTTCTTTTTATTAGTTCCAGGTTTGTTAAAAATAAAGACAATGATGGATTATGTTGTGTTTCTTATATAAATATAATGTCTAATGCTGGCACATTATCTTGTTTTACCTATAATACATGTATAGATGCAGTACTGGATTAACAACATGAAATCAATTTTTAGTTGGAGAACCTTATGAAATGGATTTCATTTTTTTTGCTGTTTTTTTGCCGTGCTTGTTGACTGTTGGCATGAATCAATCTTATTTTGATGCATTTACTTAATGTTTTGTGGTCACATACCGTCTGTTTTGCAGGAATAGATACCCCACAACAACAATAATCAGAGTGATGATCACTACAGCAGTCCCAATCCCTACAGCCTCAGCGGTGGACAGAACAGGACGACTGTCTGTGGACAGATCAGCAAGAGGAGCTCGTAATAAACCAGCAGTTTAGGAAATCAAGGGCTGAAACTATCATGAATGTAATGCACAATATCTATTCACTTTCACTTTCAAGGAGAGGTGCACTATCATGTGTCACAGTAATCATTATTTTTAGAAACCATTAGAAACCAATATAGCAGGGGCAAGTAACAAATATTTGTATTCTTCAGAAAACTAGAAAATTGTAGGTTATAAATGTTGAATAGTTTACACAATTGTCAAATAACTAAACTTTAATGTTTCATTATGTAGGCTTATTAAGACACTACAGGCAAAAACTTGTGCTGGTCAATTTTAATATCTAAGGATGAGACAGTTTTTACACTTTAAAATCTCCTAATTAAGGTAATAATGGCATGACGTATCAACTTTGCTTATCAACATTACAACAATTCATAAAACATATATAAACATATACAATTTAGAAAATTATTCAGAATTTATAAAACTAAGTTTCTTATAAAACACCAGTTTCTTTAGACGCCTTGGTCAGTTGAAATGAGCTGTATTTACTTACATACCTTCTAACACTATAAGAGTGGTTTGTCCTGTAAGACTCCCTCCAGGGAAGATTGTGATGTCACAGCTGTAAAGTCCCTGATCACTTATCTTCACATCTCTGATGATGATGGAGGCCTCGTCGATTGAAGGAGAGCTCTTACTGAAGCTGACTCTGTCTTTCAGGGGTGTCTCATGTATATGAAGGCCATAATCATTGTTAAAGACCATGATTTTATATTCACTGGACTGATTCTGCCATGTCCACTGCACTTGTGTAATTTTGTCTTCTGAGCTTCGATGGATATATTGGCATAACAGTGTGACATCATTACCCTGGTACACAGTAACCTTAGGATCAGTGACAACTTTCTGTCCATAAAGTACTGTAAAAAAGAGAAAGAGATGTGTATGTAATGATAAAATCTCCATATTCATCCGGAAGAAGGAGGCGGGAACCGGCGCACAATCAAAATGAAACTTTAATATTAAAAAAAAATACAAAACAGCGCACCAGCCCCTCGCGGACGACTGGTGCGCGCAAATAAAAACCAAAACATAAAATAATGGCCCAGGCCTGGTCCTCTCTCGTCCTTCACTATAGTCGCTCCAGTTTTATATCCTTCCACCTCCTACGTTGGACTCGATACCAGCGGTGGGGCGCAGGTGCAGCTCATCTCCAGTCACTACACCTGGCCTCACTCCTCGTTCCCACGCCTCTCGGCCCCGCCCCACTCGCCACAGTGTATATTTATAGAACCATTTCATTGTTGACAGGGCTTTTTAACCATATAAAATATTCCAAGATTTTAAAAAGAATCTAATTACAATATATGTCTGCTAATATCAAGCAAACTAGTTTCAATAGTGTACTCTGTCCACACAGGAAATTTCCAGAGACAGCATGACAGGAAATGCTTTATAAAATAAAGTAAGACACAGAAAGAATTTAGCAAAATCAGCTTTCCTCCTATACATATAACTCATATATGTTTCCTTATTTACACACACACACACACACACACACACGTTTGTTTTTGTGAAAAGTGGGTTCATCCCATAGGCGTAATGGTTTTTATACTGTATAAACTGTATATTCTATCGCCCTACACCGACCCTACACCTAACCCTAACCCTCACAGGAAACTTTGGGCACTTTTACTTTTTACAAACTCATTCTGTATGATTTATAAGCATTTTGAAAAATGGGGACATGGGTTATGTCCTCATAAGTCACCCTCTCCTTGCAATACCTGTGTCATACCCATGTCATTATACAGAGTTGTGTCCTGATATGTCACAAAAACAAGAGCACCCTCACACTCACACACACACTCACACACACACACAAAACCCTTTGTACAATGAATTCCCTCTGAAAAACTCCTTCCATTGATCTGAAGTGATTTTATCATGATTCACATGATGATATTAGGACTGTGGAATAAACATAAAATTGTATATATATATATATATACAATTTTATGTTTATTCCACAGTCCTAATATCATCATGTGAATCATGAGTTTTTCAGAGGGAATAATGCATGAAAAGAAAAAGGATTGAAATCAATTACATTGTCATCATCTTACAGCAAATTTTGTAAAGACAGTCTGTAAATGTTAGAGATAATGATGAATACTGTATGACAGCTATGTTCTCCTGCACTAGATTTGACACTACATTCATTGTACAAAGGGTTTTGATCATATAGCTATTAACTTTGTTTACAGCCAGGACTCGCTGAATAATTTCTAAAATATGAAAAAGCAGTAAAAATTCACTAACCTGTAAACACAGACGTGCAAGACAGAAGTAGAGGAATAAACACATTATGTAAGTCCATAATAAGCTTTCATTTCCATCGAGCAACAACACAAGCTGCATAACACCAGTTCATCTTATAAAAACTTTTCAAAGTTTAGTCATATAAAGGGAAGTTGAAAGAGCTGCAGACAGCCCTGACAACTTGTAGATGAAGTTGTTTTAAAACAGAAGAAGAAAAAAAGCAGAAATTATAAATAGGTTCGCCAGATGCTGGATACAATGGTGAAAATGGGTTTGCATTAGGCCTATGTTTCTGTATTTGAGTCCCTTAGTGTTCCTGTAGCTCAATTGGTAGAGCACTGCGGGTTGGGGGTTTAATCCCCGGGAACACATGAAATGTAAAAATTTCTACCCTGAATGCACTGTATAAAAGTGTCTGCTACATGCATAAATGAAATTTAATTAAACTTGTTATGTTCTGTTTCCATTTCTTTACAGTAGAAATTTAATTTGATCGGTTTGACATTTTAAGATTTTCACAAGATCAAGAGATTGCAATAATGGAATGACCAATTGAATTTTTTTCATATTTTAGTCAATGTACTGTAGGTCTGCTACTGTATTATTGCTCAATCAAGGACAGCAAGCCAAGTGTGTTTACCATTAGGTATATCTAGCAGGACTGCATGGGCAGGCAAACTTGTGAAAAAAAAAAGTGTTCGTGTGTGTGTGTGTATGTGAGTGTGTGTGTGTGTGAGTGTGAGTGTGAGTGTGTGTGTACCAGGTATTCTCTACATTATGAGGACCAAATGTCTCCACAAGTATAGTAATACTAGCAATCTGTGTGTATTGTGTGCTGGTGATTTGTTACAATCAGCAGTCGACGAAGTACACAAATCAAGTACTTAAGTAAAAGTACAGATGCGTATAAAAAATATTACTCCAGTAAAAGTAAAAGTACTACTTTTTCAATTTTACTCAAGTGAAAGTGCAAAAATACTACATTTTTTAATCCTACTGCTCAAAATACCTGAGATTTTTTCTAAAATAACCACTATATGGAGTCAAGATACATTTTTGTTGTTGATATGGACTACATTGACGAGAATTATGTTCATTGTGAAGCTTATACTGCGATGTACCTGAGAGAAAACAGATCTGACCATATGATCTTCACCAGGAGGAAAAAAAGTGTTTTAAAGTTGTTTTTTTACAGAACATCACAGTTATATACGACATGAGAAAAAGGCCTACACTTAGGAAAAACATATATATTATATTTTCATATTGATTTTTCCCTTCTTAAACCTTGTCTGTGGTGTAAAAACACCCCTAGCATCACTTCCCACTTTGATAATTAATGTAGTTACCATGTTCTGAACATCACATCATTTCTTGTCCCTGCAGATGTAATCTATCTAGGTGGCTGAATAAAAATATTGGACTTTATTTAAAAAAAAAAACCGGTCAGGTCATGTTTTTTTTTTACCATAAACATAGAGACACTGATTGAGGTGTCATGACGTCATGTCACTATCATCAGACACGCTTTACTAACATTGGACTTCCTCTCACACTTGCCGAATATTATTTAGCCTAGCTCCCTTACTAAGCACTTCCTAGTTTCCTGTTTCCCAGTCTTGTTCCTTGCCTCGATCTTTTGCCTGTTTTTGGATTTTGCTCTATTGTCTCGCTGTTTGGACTCTGTTTTCCCCTGCCTGGACTATTGCTCATGTAGACAGATTACCCCTCTTGTCAAGGCTTTGGATATTGTTCGCCGATCAATGAGCCACGCATGCTCTCTGAATACTCTTATGTCTTGCCCGGTTTGCCATTGTTTGACCCTGCTTGTGTTTGACTATGTTTCTAAATAAAAGCTTGCACATGGATCTGCACCCCTCACGTATCGTCGGCTCCCACCTTACAGTCTGCAATCAAGCATTTCAGTGGTCTTAAATAGATCACTCTTTACAGCACATTTAGTTCACAAACAACTGACAGTTTTGACCTATATATGATTTTCAGTTACAATAATTAATCATAAATTTCAATAGATTAACCCTCTGGAGTCTAAGGGTATTTTTGGGGCCTGGAGAAGTTTTGTCATGCCCGGATATTTGTGTTTTTTTCAGTTTCTTATAAATATCTAAATGGGTAAAGTCTAATATCACTGTAATCAGCACAAACTGGGCTATAATAATATGTGAAATGCATGTATTACATGATTGTATTTTTGAGAAAAAAAATGTTATGCATGGTTAGTGAAAAACTAAAAATGTTAAATCACTTGAATAAGGCCATAAAACACATACATAACATTGGTTCCCGGGATTGTTGAGAACTGGAGCTTGTAGCCTACAATTTTTCTTTCTAAATTATGTGAAAATCATCTTGTTTACTCATTCACAGAAAAAAATATATTGATTTAAATTTTCTAAGACACTTTTTGTTGGTAAAAGTCATATGCGAGTAGGCGTCAACTACCATGAATATCATTGTGATTTACACCTGAGAAGACAAAGGCCTGCATAATGAGCTGCATAATGAGCCTCTCATTCAACTGTGCCACTGAGGGAGGACTTACAAGAAAGAATGTGAGAACAAAATAAAAGTATATAATTTTATGTTTGTAGTTTATTAAGAATATATTTAATTATCCCACAACATAATTTAATATCCACTTGGGGGAGCAGTTAAACAGTTTACTAGGGACAATCAAAGCTTACTTTCAAACAAATTTTACTCCAGTCACACAATCCTTCAGAAATCCTTTTAACAATCTTATTTTCTACCAAAAAAAAAAAAAAAAACATTTATTATCATCATCATCATTATTATTATTATTAATGTTGAAAAGAGCTGAGAATATTTTTCAGGTTTTTTTTAGGGGGAATAAATTGAAAGAACTGCATTGTTTTTACATTTGTTAGAGTTATCTCTATTTGTCACATTTATATTATTTACATCAAGCTTTTGAATGATATAGTATTGTATACTGTTATTGAAACTTCATAATGTTTCACTTGAATCTGAATTCTATTATATCTGAAACACAATCTGTTTTTTTTAAAAGGACGTCATATATCCAGCAATATTAAACTAGTCTAGTAGATTCCATGCACTCTCAAGGTCTTTTTCTTTTTCTTGATTTTTACAAAGCCTTTGACACGACTGAACACCATTTTCTTTTTAAATCACTTAAATTGTTTGGTTTTGAGGATTCTTTTATTTCTACTATTTCTATGTTTTATAAAGGAATCAACAGCTCTGTTTTTATTCATTTTGACATTTCTCACAGATTTGATGTATGCCTACAGCGTGGTGTTAGGCAGGGCTGTGCTTTTTTTATTAGTTACTGAGTTGCTTATCTGTGAGCATTGTTCAGAATCAAGAATTGAAAGGAATCTTAGTTTTTTTTTGGGGGGGGGGGGGGGTGTTAAATTTCACAGTTGGCAGATGACACCACGTTGTTCCTAAAATATGAAAATGTGTGTCAAAGGCTTTAGATTTAATTAAACAGTTTTCTTGTGCTTCTGGTTTAAAATTAAACATTTCAAAATGTGAGATCATGCATGTCCATGATTTGAATCATGATTCGATAGAAAATATTTCTCTTAAGCCCACCTAGGTACAATACCTAGGTATATTACAAAAACTCTTCTGGCAAGACGACACTTAAATGTTTCAGCTAATTAAATCTAAAAATATTCTTGATATCTGGTTACAGCGGGACCTGTTGTTATATCAAAGGCAGAAAGTATTTCTCATTTTGTATATCAATCTTTTTCTATATTTGTTGAGAACAAAATAAAAAAAGAGTTGATCTCTAATTTTAGAGCAGAGGGAGGTGTTGATTTTATTTTTATTTTTTTTCTGACATGATAAGCGTGTTTAAAATAAATTGGCTTAAAATATGTTTTGCCAATCCAAGCAAAACATCCTGCCCTATCTCCAAGCAATTTTGGTCCAACGTTGGCTCATGTATATTTGATTATGCCAATGTTACTTCTTAATGTTAATTCTCTCAGTCTAAAAGACATTATATTTTATTATATTAATGATAAAAATAGACCCCTACGAGTGCAATCTTTTCTTTATCTTATATGGCATATTCTTTATTCATAAACAAATTCTATTACCATTTTAAAGCTGAATTAATATCACTTCTTAAATCTCTTAGTTAAATATAAACAACAAAAAATCCCTAAGATTTATAAAATATTATGAAGAAATGTTTAAAGAAAATACATGCATTTAAAAGCTTTCCCTGTATATTAATGTTTGTATGTTATTGTATAAATTATGGTAATGTATGTATTCTTGCGGATCTTTGTCTTGTCATCTTTTTTTCTTCTTAGTTTTTATTTTTATTTTGTATAACCCTTGTTTTGTTGTGTTTTCTTTGTTTTATTATATATATTTGTAAGTAATTCCTTGACAATGTTCTTATGTTATTAAGCATTAATTATAATAATAAAAATATGGTTGGAGCATGTGATATATTATAAGGAGTAACGATATGTTTTATGAAATGTAGTGAAGTAAAAAATAGAATCTGCTTTGGAATGTAGTGAAGTAAAATTAAAACTTACTCAAAATAAAACTACTCCAATAAAGTACAAATACATGAAAAATGTACTTGAGTAACGAAGTATACTCCATTAAAGACCAGCACTGGTTACAATTGTGTCAAGGATGATTTAATGTTAATAAAATTCATAATTCATTCCAGTTCATGTCTTAGAATGTGTATTTTTGTTTGTAATTTCACAGCTGTTTCAAGTTGGCACTTTTTTATAGCGAATGTACTGAATCTGCTGATGTAATTACAACCGCTAATGTTAGAGGGGGTCAGGGGGTATGGGGCTGAGCTCTCGTGCCTCCACTGGTAAAAAAAAAAAAAGGAAATAAAAAAATGAACTTGCCACTCAGCATCGAGCGTTCACTTTCATTGCTGAGGAGTGTTGAGAAAAGAAACCTGGCAAGGTTGGTATATCACCCATTCACCATATAGATGTAAATTAAAAACTATTAGTTTGAAAGTCTCGGCCTGCGCTGATAATGTACCAAGTACTTATGATGAGTAACGATAACGATAACGATATTGAATATTTGATCGCCAATATTTCTATCGTACCAAGTGATAGGCCAAATGTTCACAACTCATAGACACTTCCTCATGCTTAACCACCAGACACTTATAGCTGTATATTTCTGTCTCACAGGTTCTCCTTTCAGAGATGAGATAAGTCTGGCAGTTCTGCAGTTGCAGGAGAATAACAGGTTGGAGATCCTGAAGAGAAGATGGTGGGAGGGAGGGCAGTGTCCCAAAGAGGAAGACCACCGTGCCAAAGGCATGAACCTCTCCTGCACTTCAATATACAATATTCTCCTCACATTCTCATCCCTGTGGAAAAACCCAGTTGGAAAAGGTCTTCCAAAACAAAGTTACTGTTGTTAGATGCACTTATAGCTCTTAAACATGAAAAAAGACAGATTTTCATGATGTGTCCCCTTTAAGTGGCCCTGGGTCCCCCCGCAGTGACAGTGCCTCTGCCGCGGGGCTGCACTCACGTGCGCATTTGCCAGGAGTGCCGATGATTCAGAGTCTCCACACAACGTCCTGCACACGTATCCCTCCCTCCTCGTCCCCTCTGCCTCGTCTGGCCCCGCCCCCTCCACACTCATCCTCCAATACAGACAGCGAAGGTGGCGGTGGGCCGAGCCTGACTGAACTCGGCCTCTATATCACGAAAGAGGTCACACAGAGGAAGTAGCACAGAGACGCGCTCTTCTGGATGTCATTTTCTCAATGATAACATACAGATCAGAGCCAGACCGTGACAGAATGACAGCACACACGTTAATGGAGGACGATGGCGCTATGAAACACAAACTTGTTAATTAAAGAGATATTCTAAACAGATATTCTTACTTTTCTGTACTATACTTATTTTTAAATTCACTGTCTGTGTAATTTAATTCTGGGGTTGTGTTGTCTGAATTGGAAATTAAAAATAGAGCTACTTTATTGATACAGAGGAGATCAACTCTGACTGAATATGTATGTTATTGGAAATGAGGAGTTGTGTGTTCATTAAAACGTGGACTTTGATTCGTCTGCAAGAACTTGTGAGTCCGTAAACTGTGCTGGAAATCACACCACATACCTCAACCCAAATTTACTCAGGCGTGTTTGTCTGCATTCACCACAGATCAGAGTTTTTAGAAACAGGAAGTCAGATCTGATGTCATAGTTCATGCTTGAAGATTTTTCACACACATCAGTGAACTGAAAATGACTAATTTAAGAAAGAAAGAAGGAAATAGAAGAATCAACAGGTGTTCCAAAATGATGAACCAAATCTCTTTTTTAGTATAAATTATTTTAAATATTTCTATACAAATGTGTATTGCAAATAAAATGATGGTTATTTACATTAAAAATACATCTTGAGGTGCAGAGGATATTTTAAATTAATATATTAACAGGGATTGAGGAGCTTTTCCAACCAGGTGATCGTGTTATGTTAAAACTACAGATAAAGAAAATACTTTGGAATAAAAAATAATCTGTATGAATTTGTCTTTGACAACATGCATTTTTCCATTTTTTTTTATTCATTCCTTTTTTTAAGTGTCAACCCTTATGCTGTGTACAGACTGGATTGTGGATTTTCTGCAGACAATTGTGTTATTCTAAATCTAAATCAAAGCCAACAAAATGATGACAATAAAGGGACACTTCGGAATAATTGTTTACAATGAGTATGTATTAAAATGTATTCAAATTAGCTAATTCTCTCATTTTAAGAAGCTCTTAAATTTGTGACTTTTTGCGTAGACCTCAGACAGACTCAAGTCTACCTCTAAAAAGAAAACAAGCACTTTTTCAAGCATTTTTTTTTATTTTAATAGTACAATACGTTTTGACAGGAAGCACAGTGGGAGAGAGAAACGGGGATGGAATCAGGAAAGAATGATAACAATAATAATTCATTAATTATTTTCCATACTAAAGGTCAATGACGTTTTGCTTCTTATAAGCTGGAGTTTTATTGTCTGCTGCTATAGATGCTCAAGCTGTATAATTCTCTACTGTACAAACACCTCATTCAATAATAGAAACATGTAATTATCTTTGACATTTGAACTCAAAATCAGTCTATCTTCACCTGTGCGTTCACAGTCTCCTGCTCTATTGTTTGGAAAATCAAAGCAATCTGATTGGCTGAGGCTCGCAGTGACGCTGATTCTGACCAACAGCTGAAGGAAACCGCAGTGTATTCAGTGTCCCATGATGATGAGGTGCTTCTGTTAGCCTTGCCTGATTTCAGTATTGTGACATCCTAATACAGGTAAAGAGAGTTAAGCTCATGGTCTGTTTGACACTTGTGAAATATAAGACTTGTGTATTAGATTCAGGATTGATTGCATCTTTTAACTAAATATCTTTTGCTCCCACAGTTAAGATGTTGTTCTCAGCAGCAGGAAGTCTCACCTGTTGTAGATCACTGGGGCTCTGAGTTCCCAGACAGCAACATAGTGTTGGCCCAGATCCGGCCCACATCTGGCCCGCGTGAAATCCATGCGGGCCAGAGGTGGGCTGGATCTGGGCCGAAACTGCTTGCTGTCAGGGAAGAGGAAAGTAAAGAGCCCCCTTTACAACCTTTGTCAAAAGTCTGTCCCCATGATTTTGTAATCATACTTCATACTCTGTTTTAAAATTTGAAATTAAAGATCATAAACTGCACCCTTAGATTTGTATAAGATTAATTAATTAATTCTAAAATCTGTTCCTATTTACATTTAATCTTTTGTGAGACCTTTTATGTACAGCAATGTAAAGAAACAGAAGTAATTAATCAAGCAAGCATTAGTAATATTTCCAGTTTCACACTTTTAAAAGAGAGATTTTAAACAGCCCATTCATGACATTTATACTTACAATAAGTGAAAGTTCTGCCGGTTCGTCTGCCATGTGTACCAAAACATAAAAAGAGAAATGTTAAAGGTGTTTTATCATATTGTGATAACTTTATGCTGAATACTGAACATGATAATAAATGTATTAGTTACAGCTCACTTTACTATTGTTTTACACTGTAAACCCTGATAAGTTCACAGAACTCAAAAAATATTTTGTAACAGATTACACAAAAACATTTAAGTGATGTTTTTAAATGTTTTAAGTTTACATAAACTTAAAAAAATTTAATTCCAGTTGCCTTAAATTATCTCAGAGTTATCTTAAACAATTATATTTCTGAACTTATAATTAGGGAGTCATTCACTCATAATTTTATCTATTTTTCAACTCCTATAATGTGGGAAATACACTCAAAATTAGGCTTTTGCTGTCCATCCTCAGTCTAACCACAGGCTCTACTCTTCACCACAACGGTAACACTACAAATCCAACATAACATAAACCTTTGTAAAATCTAATATAACACAACATTTATGTATTAACTTATGTCCCTCTATGTTAATCTTGTGTAAAAACACACAAAATAACACTTAATTTCTAAATTTATTTTCCTTGTTTTCTGATGCAAAGCATGCTGGGAACTAGAAAACACAATCATTTTAAGTTCACCTCACTACAACAAATTTTTGAGTTAACAAAACTTATTTAAATTAAGTCCAATGAACTTTCGTTATTATTTGTGTGCAATTAACTAATTTCATTTGATTAATTTCACTGTTCGGTTTTACAGTGTACTGATTCTATATTTAACATCAGTATGTTCTTTTTATTAGTTCCAGGTTTGTTAAAAATAAAGACAATGATGGATTATGTTGTGTTTCTTAATATAATGTCTAATGCTGGCACATTATCTTGTTTTACCTATAATACATGTATAGACGCAGTGCTGGATTAACAACATGAAATCAATTTTAAATCAATTTTATTACAAATTAGAGAAACTTTTGGAAATGCATTTTATTTTTTTGTTAGTTTTTTGCCGTGCTAGTTGGCTGTTGGCATAAATCGGTCTTATTTTGATGCATTAACTAAATGTTTTGTGGTCACATACCATCTGTTTTGCAGGAATAGGAACAGGACGACTGTCTGTGGACAGATCAGCAAGAGGAGCTCCTAATAAACCAGCAGTATAGGAAATCGAGGGCTGAAACTATCATGATTGTAATGCACAATATCTATTCATTTTCACCACTCAATCAAAGTATCAAACTTTGGAAAATCATATCACGCCATTTGTAATAATAACAAGAATGAAACCTAACTGTGCTGCTTCATTATTTTTTGAAACCATTAAAGCAGGGGCAACACATATTTTTATTCTTCAGAAAACTTAAAAATTGTAGTTAAAAGGTTCTAAATGTTGAATAATTTACACAATTGTCAAATAACTAAACTTAATGTTTCATTATGTAGACTAAGACAAGACACTACAGGCAAAAACTTTTGTGCCAGTGTGCCAGTCAATTTTAAGATCTAAGGATGAGACAGTTTTTACACTTTATAATCTCATAATTAAGGTAATTAAGGCATTACATTGTCTTAACTTTGCTTATAGTCAGGCCATCAACTTTATAAGAATTCATAAATCATATATATAATTCATAAAATTATTCAGAATTTATAAAACTAAGTTTCTTATAAAACACCAGTTTGTTTTAGTTGAAATGAGCTGTATTTACTTACATACCTTCTAACACTATAAGAGTGGTTTGTCCTGTAAGACTCCCTCCAGGGTAGATTGTGATGTCACAGCTGTAAAGTCCCTGATCACTTATCTTCACATCTCTGATGATGATGGAGGCCTCGTCGGTTGAAGGAGAGCTCTTACTGAAGCTGACTCTGTCTTTCAGGGGTGTCTCATGTATATGAAGACCATAATCATTGTTAAAGACCATGATTTTATATTCACTGGACTGATTCTGCCATGTCCACTGCACTTGTGTAATTTTGTCTTCTGAGCTTCGATGGATATATTGGCATAACAGTGTGACATCATTACCCTGGTACACAGTAACCTTAGGATCAGTGACAACTTTCTGTCCATAAAGTACTGTAAAAAAGAGAAAGAGGTGTGTATATTTATATAACCATTTCATTGTTGACAGGGCTTTTTAACCATATAAAATATTCCAAGATTTTAAAAAAGAATCTAATTACAATATATGTCTGCTAATATCAAGCAAACTAGTTTCAATAGTGTACTCTGTCCACACAGGAAATTTCCAGAGACAGCATGACAGGAAATGAATTTAGCAAAATCAGCTTTCCTCCTGTATTATAAGTACTTATTCGCCTTATATATATTTCCTTAATTACATATAATTTCTAACATATATAGATTGTATAAGTGGTGGGCCATTATCGGCGTTAATGTGCTGCACTAACATGAGCCTCTTATCGGGCAATAAAAAAAAAAATATTGCCGTTAATCTATTCTCAAAGTTGGGTTGAGAGCTGGGTCTATACTAGGCAAGCTATGATGACTTTCACCTTGATATTTTAGCAGGGATGTATACCTAGCCAAATTTCAATGTAGGGGGCGAGAACGAGTCTTCGAACCTGTGTGTATGCCCACTGTGAAGTTACCACATTAAACGTGACTTGCTAACATGGATGCAGCTGAAGCCGTCAGGCTTGCTTCAGGGAATTTATTTATTTTATTTTTTTGAAGAAGCTTCCCAATGGAAACCTCGACAAGACACACGCCTGTTTCACACATACTCCGTCTGCAGTGCGTATGCAGTCTCTGTGCGTTTCGTATGTGGTGCAGAAGCAGCAAGGACTCATACTCATTGTGCTTTCACACAGGACACGTTTGCAGTACGTAAACGATCGTTGCACTGCTGCAGACGCAACGCTCCTGGAACGCACTGACGGAGCGCAACCATGTGAACGCTGGAATCCGGTAACATGGGTGCGTAAAAAAATATGCAACGCATACACACTGCAGATGGAGTATGTGTAAAACAATGTGGAATTAGTTTACAGCTTTCTCAAGCACTTTGTGATGCATTTTGGAAACAGGAGATGAGCCCCTGGTCTAATGCACCACCTGGCTTGAGAAACTCATTCTCAAAGACTTACTTTTAGTCATTATTTTATTTGGGTAGCACACATATTCTGAATGCCTGGCAGAATACAAATGAGCCATTTTAATCTAGATTAATCAAGATTAATTCCAAGATTACAAAGAGATTAATCTAGATTAAAAAAATTAATCTATGCCCACCACTAATATATATTATATATATATATATATTAGGGGTGTAACGATACGCGTATTCGTATTGAACCGTTCGGTACGACGCTTTCGGTTCGGTACGCGGTACGCATTATGTATACCGAACGGTTCGTTGGAGTAATTAATTATATTTGAAAAAAAAAAAAAGAGAGAGAAAGAAATATAATGATATGCGTTCAACAAGGTAGCCCAATAACCCAAACAACGTAACAGGCAACGCCCCTGACACTCCCGAAGAAGAAAAAAACACCATCTTATATGTTTATGTTAGGCTACTCAGCAGGCGCTCGCTCACTCAGTACGCGCTGAAGGCTCGTTGCAAAATAGCCAATGCGTTTAACAGACTAGAAATGAGAAGATCCTCCAATAACCAACAGGTCTGGTGTTTGGGTGCACTTTGGATTCCCTTTAAGCTATAATGGTGATGGCAAGAGAGTGGTGGATAAAAAAACAACGGTATGTCGCATCTGCAACATGACAGGGTACACCAGCGGGATTACAAAAAAAAACAAAAAAAAAAAACAGCGGGAATATCTGGGATATATGCGTCAGTACTATCTGGGAAAAGACGAAAAAAAGGAGAAACATGCACGCAGCAAACTATCCCTGCAGCATTTAGACACTATAGCTTACAGGGAATCCAACCCAAACACCAGACCTGTTGGTTATTTTAGGATCTTATATTTCTGGTCTGTTAAATGCATTCGACATTTTGCAACGAGCCTTCAGCGCGTGCTGAGTGAGCGAGCGCCTTAGGGGCAGTTCACATATCGTGCCTAAAAACGCATGGAAAACGCTAAGCGCGTCTTTCTCCTCCTTTCCAAAGCGCTCGGGCAGAAGCGCTCATGAGGCGTCTGTCTTTGCTAAGCAACAATGACGTGCTCTCTCCATGAGACGCGGAAATTTCAGCGAAGGATAAATGGATTTGCAGCTCTAAAAATCATCTTGAATTTATTTCAAAATTGCAATCCATATACAATTATGATCAGCTGATCCTTCATCTTGGCTGAGCTCTCAACGTTGTTACGGGAAAGGATGAAGCTGATTGGTTGGTTCTTGTCACATGACCCGCGGTGCGCTTGCGGCATTCTGAAAAGTTGAGATGTTTTTACATTTTGCTGTATCTAAAACGTATCGAACCGAACCGAACCGTGACATCAGTGTATCGTATCGAACCGAACCGTGAATTTTGTGAACCGTTACACCCCTAATATATATATATATATATATATATATATATATATATATATATATATATATATATATATATATATATATATATTGTGACAAGTGGGGTGGGGCCGAGAGCCATGGGAATGGAGCGAGGCCGGTGGGAACGGAGTGGGGCGGACCTCCTCCATGGGACTCAAGACCAGGCCTGGATTTTATTTTGTGTTGTCACACTGTTTCGTGTTTATTTTGTAATTCAAGTTTAATCTGAGTGTTCGCCGGTTCCAGCCTCCTTTTTCATGTGACTGTGTAGGTTTTCTATTGCGTTACACATATATAAGTATGTGTTATGTTTTTCAGCAGTCTTAATGAGTTCTTGGCAAATCATGTTAAAATCAGGTAAATCACTTCAGATCAATGGAAGGAGTTTTTCAGAGGAAATAATGCATGAAAAGAAAAAGGATTGAAATCAATTACATTTTCATCATCTTACAGCAAATTTTGTAAAGACAGTCTGTAAATGTTAGAGATAATGATGAATACTGTATGACAGCTATGTTCTGCTGCACTAGATTTAACACTACATTCATTGTACAAAGGGTTTTGATCATATAGCTATTAACTTTATTTACAGTCAGGACTCGCTGAATAATTTCTAAAATATGAAAAAGCAGTAAAAATTCACTAACCTGTAAACACAGAGGTGCAAGACAGAAGTAGAGGAATAAACACATTATGTAAGTCCATCATAAGCTTTCATTTCCATCGAGCAACAACACAAGCTGCATAACACCAGTTCATCTTATAAAAACTGTTCAAAGTTTAGTCATATAAAGGGAAGTTGAAAGAGCAGCAGACAGCTCTGACAACTTGTAGATGAAGTTGTTTTAAAACAGAAGAAGAAAAAAAGCAGAAATGTGTAGAAATAGGTTGCCCAATCAGGGTATCTTCCATCCATTCCAAATCCTTTTGCAATTAAAAATAGAAAACGAAAAGACTCAAGTATTATAAAGTATTTTAAAATGTAACGGCAGTACGACATATTAAGTTAATTACGGTAATGCGACAGAGAGTCGAGTGGTTATGACGCAATCGTTAGCCTATTTTTACAAAAACTGTTTCTACGGGGCCATAATGTAACATAGAAGGTAATGGAGCCCTTTATACATTGTCGTGTATCTTTAGAAATAAATAATGGACAAACGGAGTCTTTAAACGCCTCAGATGTAAAGTTATTCGCTGTCAAAGTGACGCCAAAATGAATGGGAGGTCAATGGGATGCTAACGCAAGTGAAGTTCTGCTAAAAGATGGCGGCACCCGGCCGACGGCAGCGCAGGGGAGCGAAGGGGGAGCGAAGTGCAGACCGCTTTCAGTTTATGTGAACATCTAGTTATAACTTTTGTTTTAGACAATATGCTGCATTTTGAACCATGAGGGAACTTAAATAAAGTGACAGATATAAATAGAAATTAGCACATCTATTATTTATTACTTTTCTATTTTGAGTTTTATTAATAAAGCACTTTATGCAAATTTCAGAAACCATTGGTTGTTATCCCAAATGTTTACCTTATGCTGTGTTCCAGACAACGCGGATGCAATATAATATTTTTATTATATCATACTTAATTATATGAATAAGATTATACTTTAAATAATAATTATAATAATAATAATAATAATAATTATTATTATTATTATTATTATTATATAGCCTAGAGAGAGAGAGAGAGAGAGAGAGACATTATTTTGGGGTCCAGGTTGCTGGTTTTCGTGCAAGTCAGCAAGTCATTTATAGATTATTTTTATGTACTAGTACTTATTTATTAGGTACTAGTGTGTATTTTTTAGATACTAGTACTCATTCATTAGATACTAGTACCTATTAAATAGACACTAGTACTTATTCATTAGATACTAGTCCTTATTATTAGATACTAGTACTTATTGTTTTAGATACTAGTACTTATTATTAGATAATAGTACTTATTCATTAGGTACTAGTGCTTATTTATTAAAAACTAGTCCTCATTCATTAGATACTAGTACCTATTAAATAGATACTAGTACTTATTTAATAGATACTAGTACTTATTCGTTACTAGTATGATTTTTTATTTTACTAATATTTTTTTTTTGTTGAACTCTACTGTAGCCATTTGGACTAGTCATAACATAAGACCAGTAAAAAAGCAGATCTGACTAGTAAGATAAGAATAGTCACTAGTAGTGATTAAAAAGGTACTAGTGTCTAAAGAATAAGAACTAGTACCTAATGAATAACTACCAGTATCTATTAAATAAGAACTAGTATCTAATGAATAAGTACCAGTATCTAAAAAATAAGTACAAGTATCTAATGACTACTTACTAATAATATTTAAATAAATACTAGATACTTAGAGAGCCCCGTCAGATGCTGAATAGGCAATGAGATTCGAGCCGCTGTTTGGCACGTCGGATGAAGGGCTCCTAATGCAACCCGAAGGGAGCCAGCGGCTGTATCCCATCGGGAGGGAGATCCCTAGCCATCATTGAGCATGCAACATGACTCAGATGGGGGGTTCACACTGTGACCGAAGGGAGCTGTGGGTCTGCTGCACCGGAAGAGGAGCCCTAGTCCGATGCTGAGAAGGCAAAGAGACGCGACTGTTGGAGGGACTCCCGCTGCATCCGAAGGGAGCTGCGGCTCTGCTGCACCGGAAGGGAGAGTCCCCCATTGCGGGTTTATGTGAGGCACGTTTTTTTCGCCTCGGAGGGTTCTCCCAGCCTCCGCAGGGGATTCGCAACTCTGTAGCGGGAGTGCTGCCCCGGAGGGGAGAGCCCTGATTGACGCTAACTGGAATACGACTGTTGGAGGGATTCTTGGGGGTTCACCCTGCGACTGAAGGGAGATGTGGGTCTGCTGCACCAGTAGGGGAGACCCGTCCGATTCGGAGTAGGCAAGAAAACGCGACTGATGGAGGGACTCTCGCTGCGTCCGAAGGGAGCTGCGGCTCTGCTGCACTTGAAGGGAGAGTCCCCCTTGCGACTGTATACGAGGCGTAATTTGATGCATCCGATGGAGGGCCGTCACAACGACCGAAGGGGGCCTGTGGCTCTGCTGCACCGGGAGGGATAACCCCATCTGCCACTGAGTGCACAGCGCAACTCAATGACAGATGAAAGGCTCACACTGCGACCGAAGGGAGCCACTGCCCAGCTGCACCGGAAGGGAGAGCCCTGTCCGATGCTGAAATAGGCAAGGAGATTGTAACGATGGCTGGAGGGCCCTTACTTTGGCAGAAGAAACGATAACTGAGAGGCTTCTATTATTCAAGTACACAACATGACTTGAGGAATATTTATTTATTTATTATTTATTTTTATTATTATTATTATTATTATTATTATTATTATTTTTTTTATATATATATATATGTCTGATTAACAACAACCGAGGGCATCTATCGGATTACGTGAGAGGCCCCTTTTGAGCTGCTTAAGTTTAGGGCTGAAACGATTCCTCAACTAACACGATTACAAAAAAAAAAAAAATTATTTAGGCAAATTCCTCTGCCTTGAAGCCTCTTTTAATTTATTCTAAATCCCACATCATGTTCAGATCTTATTCATGCAATTATAAATAAATAGTAAACATATGACCTCATATGTCCTTGGTTTAGTTCTGGACTATAGTGTAAAGATAGACATTGTGACTAAATGTCACAAATAGGCACTGATAGTTTCCACTGAAATGATGGTAATTTTGTTATTTATGTATGAAATATCACAAAAATGTTTTACAAATTTTAAGCAAAATTCTCATAACCTGACACAATTCATTATTTAATACATTCTGCAGATTTTCTCCTGAAATCATTGCAAAAACTGTGACAAACATCCACAGATTCCAACTGATCCTGCTGTTGTAATATATGAGAAGTCCATTCACTTTACTCCATTCACTTTAAATGTTTTCAATATTTATAACTTTAAATTTTGTCCTCTATCACATATGTGTTTCAGCCAAAGGGTGTTTTTATATTTATGTTCAGCTACTATTGATCACATACAGTCTCTCAGAAATCAAACGACACATCCTCATTCTTTCTTTCCTGAAATGGACAAATAAAACATAAAACTGTGATAATGAGTAATACAAAACAAAGGCTACATTCATGACTAAATTCACCTTTAGACCTGATCACCATGTCACTCAGGGAAAAGAAATGAGGAAGTGATATTTTGTTCTGATCTTAAAACTGACTTCTGGTGAACAAATTGATAAGACCAATATTTCTATTGAAATTAAATGACCTCATTCCTTAACTATATTATTCATTTTCTTTTCCAGTGACTGTGATACAGCCACAGCTGTTATTTTCTTAAAAATGTAAACTCCAGAGACAGATGGAGTTACAGCTTCTGTTTTCACTTGTTTTTTGTGTTGTGGTGCAACATTGCTAAGTAATTGCAAAAACTTCTTTCTGATTCTCAAAAGATTTGTAAATTACTTTTAAAAATTTGTTTTGAAATAATATCTTATCTTCAATTTCTAAAATGTTTGATTTATTTTCAAATAATAAAAGAAATCCACACTTTACACACACAACATGCAAAATATCACATTTATCTTGCAAAATAAACATTTCATTTAAACTATTTTAAATCTTCTTAAAGTTGTTTTTGCGTCATAACTATAAACCAGCAAATGATTAGCCATATAGAGAGCAACATGGATATGATAAATGTTAAACACTTCTATCTTGTGACTTTTTAATGTCATAGCTCTCAAATTTACATGAATTTGCAGAAAGACTATATACTGTATGCTTATTCAGGATGTATTTACATTATAAATAGAAAACATATCAAGCATGAAGAATAGTGAAATAACCAAGATTTTTTATTTAAAAAAATTCAGAACAAAAAAGATATTTTGAAAAATTTGGGGATCTGAACATTCGATGTGCACCGTTAACTTCCATGGTATTTTCCCCCTATTTAAGTCAGTTGAGCTCATCAACTGTTGGGATCTGTTCATAAAGGTTTGGAACAAGTGGGGGGTGAGTAAATGGTGCCATAATTTTCATCCTGAAAGTGAACTACTCTTTTAACATCTAACTCTAGGTGGCGCATTGAGATCAGTGCCTTCTATAAGTGTTGAGCATTTCCTGAAAGAGCATTTTATCAGTTCAGAAGATGATTTGAGCTGCAGCTCCTGACAGATGAGAGCTCGATCATGATGGCTTATAATCGTTTATACTGGATGATGTGCATGTTGTCATGTTTTGGTGAGCCTTTAGAAAAATAGAAAAAAATCTTATGTTGCTGTTTCTATGTAAAATAACTACAAAGGTGGTTGCTAATTGTTAATCTCAGATTTTTTAAGTTCAGAAACGACATGTCTGGCTTTTACTGCAATTGTTATTTATAACTGTAGTAAGTGCAGGAAAAAAAAAGGTTTTCGATTTGTTTTATTTACTTATTGATTAATTGATTCTATTGACATAGGACAATATTTAGGTGAAGATCTGCAGTTTTCTGGGCCAGCTAATGGAGCAGTAGGAGGAAGTGTGGTGTTCGCTCCTGGTAACCCGCCCTCCACATCAACTGATATAATTCAGTGGAATTTTGGAACAACTGTTATATTGATAGCACAGTCTGATTCAACTGTAATAGCCTCAGGATACAGAGACAGAGTCAGTTTTGACAGAAACACTCTCGCTCTGGAGCTCCGGAACCTGAGACTGGATGATTCTGGAATATACAGACTGACTGTAATAACTAGCGCTGGAGATCCACTTACGGGAGAAACTTCACTACAAGTGTTCGGTGAGTGTGTTGCTAAAAATTGGTTTAATATTGACCATATACTATAGCCTAATAGGTGATAAAAATGGGTATTTAATAAATATGTGAAAAAAAAATTTTTTTTAAAAAGCAACATACCTTTATACCATATAGCCATAGATTATAATAGATAAAAAGAAACGGTTTCAAATTCCTGTTAGTGTAGGATAATACTTTTTTATTGTTATGCCCTTGTCCCACACTTTCAAGCTTTTACCAACTTTGAAAACACACACATTCTGCTCATAACTTGGAACTGGGTTCTAACTATATTCAGTGCTTACTAAATGTGAAAGAGTCATTTTGTTCTTTGTCTCTCACTTACACAGAACAAATATCTAATGTCAGGCTTATTGCTCCAGAAGAATCATTAATAGAGGGAGAATCATTTGCTAAAATCAGCTCTGAGGGAACTGGCAGCATCACTTCTGTGCAGTGGATGAAAGATAACAGTCCTCTGTCTCCTAGCAACAGCATCATTTTCTCATCTGATAACAGATCAGTGTCCATCAGTCCAGTGCAGAGATCAGACAGTGGAGAGTATCAGTGTATGTATAGAAACCCTGTCAGCTCTGAGATGGCAAAACTCAGCCTGATCATCCACTGTGAGTCTTAAACATTCAAACATCAGACTTGATGAAAAACAGACATTCTTCAGTGCTCCGTTTGTTCCTCTAACAGAGTGTCTCTTGTATGTGTTCTAGATGGACCAGACGATGTTTCTATTAAGGGTCTGGATGTGGTGGATTTAGGCGTTCGTGTATCGCTCTCTTGTTCTGCAAATTCTGAACCTTCTGCCTCATTCAGCTGGAAGTTTAATGGAGCAGACACTGATGTGACCACAGACACATTCACCATAGATCAGACTGACTTCACACACAGTGGAGATTATGAATGCACAGCCTGGAATAGTGTGACAAAGAGAAGCGTTTCACAAAAACATGCTTTAATGGTTAAAGGTAAGTACTGTAGCTAAAATTAACCTGAAATGAGTTAAGTTTTGATAGCTAGTGCTTTAACATACAATTCTATTTTCAAAATAGATAAAATAAATAAATATGTAAATACATAAATCTCTACTATTCTATACACCTCTATTTTAGCTTCTGCTCTTATTTTGTTTTAGAAATGTTGTGTTTCTTTACTGTTCTTGTATGTTTACTATAGTAGGTGGAGGAGATGGAGGTGGAAGATACTGTATCCCAGAGAACAAGTAACCATTGAATTGCAAAATGGAATGGAATTAATGTTTCAAGACAATGTTGATTCAGTGCCACTTCTGCACCCTCATTTAATGGTGAAATAAAAATGTTAAAATTACAATTAAGTTATTCAATCAATATAACAAACAATATAACAATATAACTTCAATATTGCTAAAATCAAGTATACACACACACACACATATATATATGTGTGTGTGTATGTATATATATATATATATATATATATATATATATATATATATATATATATATATATATATATATATATATATATATGGCACCCTGCATTTAATGTTGAAACAAAGCTCAGATTTTAAGAAAAAAATCTGTAGTGATGTCACTTAATCAATGCTATACTGCAGTGTATTCTTAATTCTACATTCTTTAAACGACATTGAAAATACAATTGTAACAAAATTCAATGTCAACATTATTAAATATGACGTACACTGTTAATATTATTATTACACATTATTATTAACTCATCATTAACAAATATGCTTCATTAATTCATGACCATTACAAAGATTATATTAATACAGTTAAACAAAGTATAAAAAAATAGATTTAAAAAAAAAACTTTACAGTATTTAAGTGACTTTCATTTTACTAGAATACTATACTACAGTATACTATACACACATATACTGTAAATCTGTCATGTATACTTCTGCGGCCCCTGCGCCTTGTCTGATGAGCTTTATCAATGGAAAGCAATGAAAAGATCTACAGTGGTACCAGATCCCTGGCAGCAAGTTTAGGGCCAGGAGGAAGCCCCTCAGATATGGACCCTGGCCCCCAGCAACTCCTGGAGGACCCATTAGGTGCCACAACGTCCTGCACACGTATCCCTCCCTCCTCTGCCTCGTCTGGCCCCGCCCCTTCCACACTCATCCTCCAATACAGACAGTGAAGGCAAGCTGAGCCTAGCGGTGGATTGGCCATCTGGGGCACCGGGAGTTTTCCTGGTGGGCCGCTGTACGTAGCCTATATCTCTCCATCGTCCCTGATGAATGACCCGCATGCTCAGTGCAGCGACTCAAAAGCGCTCATCTGTGTCAAAATGTTTTAGCCAATCAAATCGAAGAAGAATGGCAGGATTTACTGTTCACAGAAGCCGAGCGGCAAGACTTTAGCTTTAAAGTGCCATAATTAGGTATATTTGTCATGATTCTGCCTTCATGTCCTGACTTTTCTCTAGTCTTGAGGCAGGATCATGACAGACCCGTGTTTTGTGTACAAGCACATGGCCTTGTCTTTGGGCCATGTGCTTGTGTTGTCTCGTCCCCTTGCCCCGCCCTCTTGTTATCCTAGTTTTGTCGTGATTGCCTTACCTGTGCCACCTGTTGTGTCTTGATTAGTTCCCCTATTTAGATCCCCTAGTGTGCTCTGTCTTTTGTCGGTTCATTGTAATTGTTCCTCATTGTGATTGTTTCCCCATTGTGATATGCGTTTCTACATGTTCCTGTGAAATATTGTTACTCGGTGTTGCTCTTGGAAGAAGACGTTGTGAGACCTGTTATTGTTTATTTGTAGTTAGTGTTCTTGTGTTTCGAGTCTTTGTTTATCGTGTCTACCCAGTTTTGTTAAGTAATATAGTATCTGCCCTATAGTCATTGTTTTCCCCCTCGTGGGTTTTGTTTTTTCCCTTTTGTGATTAATAAACCCTGCGTGTTGTGATTCCTGTCTGCACTTGAGTTCCTCCTTGCCAGACCCTGACAATATTGTTATGTTAAATATATTTGAATTTAATGTTTTAATGGTTTAACATTTAGACCTAAATTTAATATTTTTTATTATTTTTTTGAGCAAAGCTGAATTTTCAGCATTGTCCTCAGCGTCACATGATTCAGAAATCATTCCAATATACTGATTTGTTGCTTTATTATTCCAATTATTATTTATGCTCAGTTATTATCTGAGTGTACAGGGAAAAAGTCTGCATCTTTCAAGAAGATTGATTTTTATGCAAGACAACGCGCCATCACATGCATCAAAGTACTGCACTGCGTGGCTGGCCAGTAAAACCCGCATGTGCAAGAACGATCCGAACAGGATCTAGTTCTTTCTCACAACTAGTCCAAAACTATCTCATAATGTTCAGGGAGGTAAATATCATGTTAGTGGGGTTGTGTCAACCCACAAAGTTGAAAAACTTACCTTGGCAACAGAGAGAAAAAAAAGTAGCCAAATTCCTCAGGGAAAATGTGGATATGGCAACACTTGCATAGCGCGCAATCATACGTAAGTAAACACAAAGGATATAAAGTAATCGATTATGCGTTTATTCCTAGTGTGATCTGAACAACACTTTTTTTCACTTCACTAAGTACTTATTTAACAGGAATTATATAAATAGATTTTGTAACAACAATTTATATGTATAAGAGTAATTGGAACCATTTGATCCAGGGGGTGGAGATGGGTAGCTTTAGGGGTGGAAATGGAATGGGGAGGAGTTGGATCTCAAGTTGGAGTTGGTGCACCACTGTTATACCAGTGTACTTACATGGTAACTCCTCAGGGAACTGTCCACTTAATATAAAGATTACCCTTCTGGACACCAGCCACAATTTATATGTAAAGCCTAACTTACTGGCCGATGCTGTGTAACAGAGTAATTAAATGATAAATCTTATTGAAAGTGTAACACTTTCTTTACCAAAAATTGCTGATAGTCCTGTTATACAAAAAGTATTGTTACCAATGTCCTGTTACACATTTGTACTTACACATACAGTACCGCTCAATAGGTTGTTAAGTATAGTTGCACGAACATTAGAGCTGTAGATACTATGTACCAATGTGTACTTACACTGCGGTTACAGACTATGAACACATCTAGTTGCAAGTCACAGGTATACAGGTATTTATGCGGACATTTAATATAAAGTTGGACCATAAAATCTTTGAAATGTCTCTCGTCAGCATGGAATTATGATGAAGGTCGATATAGAGTGAAGTAAAAGCCACATGAAATCTGAGATGACCTGTCACACTATGGTCGCATTGCAAAACATTTGACATGGCTTGGATTTAGTACCACATATGGAAGTGGCACAAATCAGAATGAAAAAGATCAGATTTCATGATTCTTTGTAAGAAGCCACATCCTCTTACAGAAGGATTTATTTCTGACATTATGGAGTGAGTTTGGAGTAAAAACATGTTACTAAATGTGGTATTTTCACGTTCTTTTAGATGGATAAAATTAACTACACTGAGTCGTAGTTCACTGACAAGCTACACAAACAGCTTCATAATCGCAGAACAATTTCTTTGATTTTATTATTCATGATTAAATCGTCTGCGATTATAAACAATTTTGTGTAGCTTGTCAGACATATTGCAAATATTTTAAAATGTTATTTCAGTAATACAATTTATTATATAAAACGCTCTCTAAAAATACATAGAGAAAGAGAGAGAGAGAAAGCATTTGTCATGCTCAAAAATAATATATATGCAATATATATCAAATATATCTTCAAATTCCTTAATATAAGCTAAACTGAAATGCACACATGTGCACTGACCACACTTGTTTCTTCCTTTTTTTCTGAGAAATATGTTAAAGTAAATTTCTCATAGTATTTCCTTCGTCCCTACAACTCTGTTACAACTGTTACAAAACTCCAACTTTTACAACCCTACAGATGATCAAATTGTAGCACTCTTAAGCATTTCTAAATTCATTAACTTTTACAAACTTAAATGTTCTGTATAAATGTTCTTTATGAAACTTGCAGTAAACATGCATAACATGGTTGTTACATCACGCTGGTTGTTTAACTTTGTGTAAAAGGTAAATTTAGACAGAATTTTTGTTTTTTGTAAAACAAACTGCCTTTGACAGGGTATTGTGGTACAGCCTGATTGATAATTGTCCTGAATCATTATAAAACAGTCTACTTGAACTGTGTTTTGTAGCCATAAAAAAATAAAAATAAATACAAATTCCGTGTTGTTTCACAGATTACTTTTGAGATGAATTTGGGGCCATAAAAAAATAAAAATAAAAAAAGAAACTACTCTGCTGTTTAATAATATTTTCCGGGATAAATTCCTAAACCGTGCTACAGATTATGATAGCTGCAGAACTAAATACATAGGACAGATTGTCTACTGCTGCCATCTGTTGTTTATGAAGTGAGAAATACCACTGCATTTATTCCACCGACTGTATATTTAGCCTACTGTATACAACTGTATACTGAATGCAATTGTTTGTTAAAGTTAACCTAATTTTACCATATTCAGTGCTTAATTTCAGACATATTTTATGTGCCAATAGTTTAATAACCAGTGTGGGCTTTGGAGGGCACTATTAAATAATAAAATAAATAAGTCACTAGACATTTGTTTACACTGGATCCAATGAACTGAATCATTTTATGTGTCAGACCCAGTAAATAACCTACATCAGATTGTTACGACCACACCAGATTGTTGAAACCGATTTTTCTCTCATTTTGAAAAGAAGAGATTTTATTAAACTTAATAAAGGAAGGGAATCGTTAATCCTTAACCCTGATCCTTAATCCTGAGTTTTTCATTACTCAATGGAAAACGTTAGCAAAACAACTATTTTGTTAAGCCAGCTACTCTGCAAATAAAACAATACCTGGACATGAACATTTATTTGAATAGAGCTATTTTTAATTGACCTTTATATTACCTTAAAGCTTCCGGTAAGAAAAATGGTCCATTATGAAAATTAATGGGAAAATCGACATTAAACGAACACTGCACCAATGAACAGTAGGCTATCTACTAAATAAAAACTACAAGAAGTTAGACGCGAGATGGCGCTAGTAAACAAGAGAGCGCGCCTGTGATGCGACACACTTGAAAGCAGGTAGCCTGATCCAATCAAAATCGCGCATTCCAGAAAGCCATATAGCACAACACTTTTATCCAGCACCGAGCCTGATTGCATTATTACTTGTGTTTGCATTACAGAACCAGCCTTTTAACCTATACACAGAGTATTACCCTTTGAAACGTCATGACTGTGTGCCTCTCTCCTGAGGTACAGATAAATAAAATCAACAGGTGCCTTTGTCTCTAGAGAAGTCTTGCGATATAAACGCAAACATAAGTAGACAAATATTTCCAGACATTATTGTGTATTGTAGCATAAAAGGTGAGGCTGGTCCTCCCCACCCAAAAAACAAAAAAACAAAACAAAACAAAAAAAACCCCGCCTTTGGTATTTGTTATCTGATCGCCCACTGAAGATACAATTCTGTCTTTGATATCATTTATTGACTTTGTGGTTCCCAGACAATCAGGGTGCAGCAGCCACACTAATTTTTTCTTACTTCAAATCTGTGAAGAGATTTATCATTCAAAATAGGCCTAGAAGCCACAAAAATTAAAATTCAGTGTTACCATTTACCTACCCTCATGTCACTGCAAACCTCTATGACTTAAGTTTTGTTGTTGTTGTTGTTTTTATGTTCCACAAGAAGGAAAGTCATAGAGGCTTGGAATGGCACAATGGTGAGTAAATGATGACAGATTTTTCATTTGAATGTGAATTGTACCTTTGATGACTAGTCAAATTTATACATTTAAAAAACCTGACTCTGCAGTGATGCATTTACAATGGTGACAGTAAAAAGCATAATCTATGTTTATTATTGAGCAAATATGTCAGTCACTGATAGCAATAGTTTAATAGCTTATTAATGACACCATTTACAAATCATTCACAGTAACTGAATGATTGATCTTCATTTTAACAGGGGTTTAGCTGAAAAGAGTAGGCCTACATGAGAAAAAACATAAGAACATCAAAGAGTGCATGCTACAGAACATCAGATCTGTTTGCTCATGGTGTGTAGCAGGAGACAAATAAAAACTTTAGAACAATAGCACTTAGTCAGATATTAAAAAGCTCTTTTTTTTGTCATGGCACACCTTCTTTATATTAAGTTTTTACATGTAGAAATGCTGCTTGGTGAGATTGGATTCATCAAGCATTTTCCTCTTCACTGTTTGTTGTCAGCATATTATAAAACTAAAGAATGGTTGATATATTGATATTATATCAGTTAATTAAATGCCAACATTTACGGTACTGCAAATTTAAGTATAATCTCAATTAATAAATAATCATATCAAACGTAAGGACTTAATTTAAAATATCTGAACATATATATATATATATATCATGGGTCATTATTTTCCTGAGGCACAGAATTTGATTAATTAACTTGAAAAAAAGTTTGACTGTTTAAAACTCACAATGTTGATATTCAGATGAAATGACAAAACTAAAAATAGCACGCTGTGTTGAAATGAGATTTTGTGCCATATGATCAAGAGAATAAATAAGGTACCATCTTATCCTGTCTTACTATATTTCATAAACAAACTAAGCAGTATATCACCCTGGGGATATATTTACACATAAATACATAATTATTTGATTTAGTTGTCTGCTGTTGACGCTTCCAAATTTATGATTAAGAGGATCACACTAAAGGGTAGCATTGTCACCGATGGTCATGCCTGATTATTATTAGTCCCTGATCAATAAGTGACTACGTTTCATTTATAAAACATTTTATTATTATTAAAGAGTCAAATGGGAATGGTTCTTGGGTGCATCAGCTCTGAACATGAAAGTCAAAAGGGCGCTATAACATTTAAATAATCGCAAAATAAACATTGATTCATGATCCTTCACTATTTTTACTGCATAAAAAAAATCCTGTCAATCTGAAGTCATCTTTAAGAACGAAGTAAATGAAGTAATGTTAAACGTAGTAAATGAAGTAATGTTAAACACGGCTTTTCAATGACGTGTTTGGTTAAGGTCCTGCACTTGAGATAAAATATGTACTGGAAACATACTGTACACCTTCAGTACTCGAAACCAGGAGTGACGCTGAAAGCTAGTTTGAAAGAAAACATCAAACTTCAATTGTCATAATGAGTCACTCCATGTTAATATCAATTCTTAGTGTTGATAGTCCACACGTTTTACTGACCACAAATCTTTTCTTTCAACATGACGAACTATTTAAATACGCATGACATGACCTTCCATGACTAGTACGTCATCTGGGTACCAGCGGTCTGGCTCTATGTAATAAACCACAACAAACACACCCTCCACTCAACGTGAATGTGTGTGATGATGACAAAAGGTGTGTACCTTTCTGTCACATGCATATTCATTGGTGAACCTAGCCTTTTACATAACAGGGTAAATATTAGCAGAATGTAAGTATAGCTTTGATTTTACCATTTTACCATATTGCAGACTTGTCGGAAGTCTGTGGAAGAAGTGAATGATTTTCATAGGATTTCCAAAATGGGACATAAAGTAATCGCCATATTCTTCACCTTAATATGTGCACCAGGTAATTATTCAGCTGTATTTTCCTAGTTTTTTAAATTAAATTCTAATTTCCTATTTTTCATAAATAGCAATGCAGAAAGGAGACTGTTTGATAATGTAAATTTACAGCAACTGTTTGACACAACAGTTAAGTTTCTAATCTTTTAATTCAGTATTTTAAGATTTTTTTTGTTTTTTAAGATTTACTTGTAATTCTGCATAAAAAGGGGGTTTATGTCAAATTTAGGAAAATATCAGAAATACTGAGCAACAAATAGCTTTATAAATACATTTATTATCAAAAGCATTTGATAAATTATATTTGAATATTTGATTTTACTCAGTTTCATGACAGTATTAGATGTTGGCACAAATGGAAACAAGCAATTAATATACAAAGGCAAAATGTAAATCAGTAGACTTGGTTCCATCAAGATATGGAACAGCAATGAAGAGTTGAAAGTTTTCTTTATATATTCAAAATTATACCAACTGATACTCCTGTCTCTCTTAGGTCTTTATGCAATGTTCCTGATTCCATCAAAAAACCCTGTGGCTGTTGGGACCAGTGTAACTATACGTGCGAATGACACTGGGATCATAACAACTGGTGCCTGGTTATATGGACCTAGTGCATTGTTCATATGGTACCCAGGGGGCATTTTACCGGGAACTAGCCTCAAAAATGGAACAGCATTTGACAATTCTACATATCAGCTCACCTTATCGTCAGTAACGCTGATGAGTTCTGGCCTGTATGTATTAGAATCCTTAGAGCCGATCAAAACACGAGCAGAGATTACATTAGATGTTCAGGGTAAGTTGAAAAAGATTCTCTTATCCTACACACTGTAAAAATTAAATATTAACAGCATTTTAAAACCTTCGATTCATCTACATAAGAATATGTATTGCAAGAATTTGTTAAGCTACTTGTCCTAAAATGTCATATCATGAACTGCCTAGATTGTGTAGACTGGTAGAAATAAGCCACAGAACTTTGTTTTTAGGTTCACTGTTTACATTTGGATGTTATCATGTGAAACACTTTTTTTTATAATTATATTAGGGCTGTCAGTTTAAAGCAATAACTTAATTAATTCTGGAAAAAAAAAATAACTCAATTAAAATATTTTAAAGCAGATAACGCACTGACCCCGCCGCCAGACCTATACATCACCAGGTATACTGAAACGTATCTGGGCCAGTTTTGGCAAAGATGTGGCACAGTAAGCTCTGAATAATGTGGCTGTGAGATAAAGTGGCCCGCATATGATGCCACAAATGTGGCCCAGTTATCCTAAAACGTATATGGGCCAGGTTTGGCAAAAATATAGCACAGTGGCTAATGTGATCATGAGCCTTAAGTGCCTAATATTGCCCAAATATTTAATAACAATTTGAGTCACTTTTGGCAAATACAGTATATGGCACAGTTAGCATTGGCTAGCCAGTGAGTAAGCCTAATTTTTTTTTTTGACATGGCAAATATGCCCAATATATTATAAAACAGATGAGTGTCCTTTCTGGTTTGGATGTAGCACTTGACACTGGCTAACTGAAATGGATATTTGAAATTGTAAATATGGCCTAATAGATTTTGGCTACTTTTAGTAGGATGCAACACAGAAAACTGATGCAGGGTGATCTTGATACGAGTTATAAGGTGGCTACATACCCAATTAATTTTTTTAAACATGCTTTTGATGGCAGTTTTAAAACAGAAAGTATTAAGAGAGACTATAAAAAACACAGAAAACATAAAAAAAACAGAAGTGTCTGTCTGTCTAACTGTCACGGTTTTTGTTAATTTAGACTTTTCTTTCCTTTTGCACCATTTCCTTTGTTTATTGTATTATTCGGTTCAGGTGTGCTTAGTTAATTATTCCTGTTTGGTCTGAGTATTTATGTTCACTTTAAGTTTGTCTGGTGTTACATCTACAAGTCTGAATGTTGCTGTGCTACATTATGTTTGGCTTTACCCTTGTTGGTTTGAACACTTATGGTATATAACCATTCATCTTTGATGTGAGCTCTTTAACACAGCGTAGCTGTGACACTTATAGACTTACTGTGAAGGTAGAGTCTGAGGGAGAAGCATTTAGATTCAAACTTGTGAAGAACTGTTTTTAAAGTCTCACCATGTGTCTTTGAATATTTATCTGTAACATCTGGGTTGCTGCTTGTGCAATTGTCCTTATACCAACTTGGGTTGGGATGATTTTACAAAGTAGGAAAAATTTCTGTAACTTATTTGAATATTTAGGGAGGACATTTAAAAATGTGTCTTTACAATATGTTGAGTATTGTTGATTAGTAACTCGCTTAGGCTTAGTTTGGCCCAGATAATGTATGTTTCTGATTTATTTGTTTCATTATGAACTAAAATGCGCTCAGGAACGGTGGATGGGAGTCAATGGTGTGATGTCTACTTGATACTTTCTCATTTAACACACACACAAAAAATTACATTAAATAATCTGTTGTGGGTATTTTCACAGTCACATTTATTTAGAGATGAATTACATTTATTAATCGACTCCTCATGTAATTAATTAGATAAAAAAAATGTTAAAAGACTGACAGCCCTTATATTTCCTTACAAATTAGATTTCTTGAGTTGTAGTAAATGTTTCTTGTGTTCTAGGTAACATTTTCAAAAATCTTGTACTTCCTGTTGTTTTCTTTAAAAAATACACATTTTTAGGGTTAATTGCTTATTTCAAACGCAATGTATCCCTCACAATTCAATGTGTTTGAACTTTTTTAATATTCATAGTACCTTCTTGTGGCCTGATAATCTACTGCATGTCCGGTGATTTGTAGACTGCTCCCTTATATTACCACTGAATCATTTAACATTCACAATATTATACAATAGCCTAAGATAGCAGCTTAGCAAGGATCATCAAAACCGTACATTTTACAATGAAATGTTATAAATTCTTAACTCTTAATGATAAAATAATATAAGGACCATTGTGAACCAAAATGACAGACAGAAAGAAAAAAAAAACTGTGACAATCTTTTGCTATTTTACCAACATTATCTACTGGATCTCAGAATAATTTGCTGTGGTTTGTGTACACATTTTAAGTGAGGGTGATTTCAAAACAAACATTTGCGCAGTGAGCACACAATCAATTAACTTTTGCTTATGAAGCATTACTTAGTTTCAAGAAGCAAATCCTTACACTCCCTGTACAAAATGCAACATTATTATAACGCCTACATTTGCCTCGTGATTGCTTAATGTTATTTAAATAAATAAATATAAAATTTAGGATTACATTTAATAATCTTTTTAATTTAAATAATAACTGTGCTAACATTAACCTGTTAGCTAAGACAGGAGCGTTGTGTTTGCCGACAGCTATGGTTTTTGTCTACTCTGCAGTGAAAAGTCCAAAATATTACACGGTTGAGGGGATGCTAATGGATTTTAAAAACTCATTAAAAACGTAATGTACTTTAAACTTTCGCACTAAACATTTTCTGTTAACTTGTAGAACCTGTCGGTAATGTAGCCGCATTTGTAAGCATGACAAACCTGGTGGAGTTTAACGACAACGTGACCTTCACCTGCACCGCCGTCAGCGGAAACCCGCTGTGGTTTTCATGGCGCAACGGAAGCTCTACCGTCACAGCGGGAGGAAGAGTTGACCTCAGGAACGGTGGACGAGAGCTCTTCATCAATGGTGTGATGCGCTACGACGAAGGACCGTTCAAGTGTCTTGTGGAAAACAACATCAGCAAAGCAGAGTCTAATCAAATGAATCTAAACATAAGCTGTGAGTATGACAGCACACAACCATGATTTCACTAAAGCACTAAAGCAGTTTTCCTTCAAAGGGTATGGACAGCTGACAGTAACTACGAACCTAATTCATGTTTCAGAAGCTCAACTGAAATGTTTTTTTGTGTGTGTATGTGTGTTTAGATGGGCCCAGTAACATGGCAGTGACAGCCTCGCCAGAGAAAGCGGCATATATTTCTGGTTCAGACATTTTTCTGTCATGTTCTGCTGACTCTAAACCGGCAGCTTCTTTCTACTGGATGTACAACGGCAATAACCTAAATGTCTCTGGTTCAAGTTATAACCTTAGAAACACAACTTCTAACAGAAGTGGCCAGTACACTTGTGTTGCCAAAAATGCAGTCACGCTCCGTTCTGTTGCAGTGATAAAACAAATTAAAATAGTTGGTGAGAACATGCATTCACAAAATATGTTTTTATAAATTCCTGATTATTCTTGTGATCATTTTTTTTAATCTCAAATACATTTTTTTTTTCTTTATTTAGATCCAATATTGTCAGTGACAGTGAATCCAGCGGGCTCCCCAGTAGAAGGCAATGTTTTTAATCTAAGCTGTAATGTTGTGGGGCCAGTGGACTCCATTCTTTGGATGAAGAATGGAATATCCCTGGGTGCCGATGATACGATCACTTTCTTCAATAAAAACACAATCTTGAGCTTTTATCGTCTCGGTCTTCGTTATGACGGACTGTACACGTGTGCTGCTAGTAATGCAGTCAGCAACATGACCAGTGGGGCCTACAATCTTATGGTCAACTGTGCGTATGATATTTCCAGAACATCCATGTTTCTTGTTTCTGTATAGATTAAGATGGGGTAAGATGTCCTCCCAACATAAATTTTTCTCTTGACTATAGATAGATGGGCATAAAAGGTAATTTCTACACAGTTATTGAATGGTTATGCTTTGGGGTGGCTCAATGCCACTTTTTCAGAACCAATCCTGACCTGATATTATCAGTTCTGAGTATCGGACGATAACGATATTGATCTGATTCCAGTGCAGTTTTTTCTGTACCTCGATATGTGCTGAACGGATTATCACTCTTTTGTGTTACACACAAAACTAAATATAGACAACTTTCTCAGAAATATAATATATGACAAAAATACTATTCTAAACTAGGTTAGTGGATAAATCTGTAGCAAAAGTTACTCTAGGAAAATCATGAATGAACAATTTTATAAAATCTAACTGGGACACAGTTATTTGATTTAGTTTGTTGGTTTGTCTGTTATTTAACGACAACATGTACATGCACATGAAATATTTGTCAGACTATTTTACATTAATTACTCTTTTTGAAAAAATATATACTTTGAAAGTCTTCTTGATCCAGGTAGGGAACCATCTTACCCCTAACTAATCAACTACTCAAAGCAAAAGTTTTAATTTATTTTCTCTAATAATATATTAAATAATATCAAATGCATCTTCAACAATCTCACCTTATATATGAGTTCAAAATATTAGTTAAATCTGTTTGCATTTCATTGTCAGTTTCCTTGTAATGTAATAAAGATAACATATTAATACAGTTGCTGTATTTGATAGATGGCCCGAACAACACCGCAGCCTCTGGTCCAAATATAGCAGAAGTGGGATCCAGCATGACCTTCAGCTGTTCCTCAGTCTCTCGTCCTCAAAGTCAATACAGCTGGTATTTCAATGGCTTAAATGTGAAAAATGCTTCAGTGTATGTGACTGCGCCTCTCTCAAAAACCGGCAGCGGAGAGTACACCTGCATGGCCTTCAATAGCATAACAGGCAGAAGCAGCAGTTCCTCCGTGACATTAGCTGTATATGGTAAGTTATTTAATTCAGTGCTTTGCTTAACTGAAACCAGCGAGTGCATTTGTTCTAAAATGTGAAAATGTTTAACATCCTGGTTTTTAAAATCTAAAATATTTGTGAATGTGATTTATAATTGTTTTGAATGAAATTTAGTTCCTGTCAGCAATGTTACGGTGAATGGGAACAATCGGCAACCAATCTTCAATCAGCCATTCACACTAACCTGCACTGCCAGTGGGGATGTTCAAAACATTCAGTGGATGAAGAACGGCACAAAAATATACAGCGACAACAGGATCAGTTTCACCGCTAACAACTCGGTTTTGAACTTTAACCCACTCACTCTAAGTGATAATGGGCTGTATCAATGTCTAGCTAGTAATGCTGTCAACAACATGACCAGTGCGGCCTATAACCTCCAGGTCTTCTGTGAGTAAAACACCTTCATTTGACCTAGCTGCTGGGCTTTGTTCTCGTAAGCAACACTTTCGAATGTAACTTTGAGCAGAGAGTGACTTGTGCCTTATCTGTGTCTGTGCCTTAACAGATGGTCCTAGGGACACAACCATCTCTGGACCAACTGTAGGAGCTATTGGACGTAATGTCACCTTCAGCTGTTCTGCTAATTCTAACCCACCAAGTCGATACAGTTGGTTTTTAAACAGCACAAAGGTGGGAGAGGGTCCAGTGTTAACCAGAGCTCTCTCTCTGGATAGTGGTGGACTCTACACATGCATGGCCTCCAATGATATCACAGGCAGCATCAGCAATGTAACACTGAAGTTAACTTTACTATGTGAGTTGTTATGCCTTCAAGTAATGTATTTACTGTAGTTTATGAAAAGTTTATAAATTTGGTTGTTCAACAGGCAGGTCAGCACATCTTTCTTATATAGTTCTTATAAAGAGTGATATCGAAAGGTCAGTTTGTTTTGTACATTTTTTTGTGCTCTCCAGAATAATGGATACTGTACATGTTTGGAAAGGCATAAGAGGGAGTAAATGATGACTGAATAAGAATATTTGATTGAACTATCCCTTTAAGTGATGTAATCTGTCTGATTTCGTTTTTCTGTCTAAATTTTAGATCCAGTCAGCAATGTGATTGTAAATGCGGTCAACCAGCCACCAGTATTCAGTCAGCCATTTACTCTGACCTGCACTGCCTCAGGAGATGTTCAAAACATTCAGTGGATGAAGAACAACATGTTCCTTCTTCCTCGCACTGGAATCACTTTCTCCACCGACAACTCGACATTGAGTTTCCAAAGTCTAAATCTGAATGATGATGGATATTATCAGTGTGCAGCAAGCAACAACGTCAGCCTCATGACTAGCCTCGTTTATGACCTGAAAGTCAACTGTGAGTAATGCACATATATTTGTAACATGTCCACTGAATCAGTGTTCATGGGAATCATTTTCGATGTATATGGCATCTTTTAGATGGTCCATGGAACACGACAGTTGTTGGCCCAAGCATGGGAGAGATGGGGTCCAGTGTGACTTTCAGCTGTTCTGCAACCTCTCGTCCTAGTCAGTATAGCTGGTTCTACAACAATTCAAAGGTAGGAGATGGTCCAGTGTTTGTGAATGCAGCTCTCTCACTGGCGAGTAGTGGACGCTACACCTGCATGGCCTTCAATAACATCACAGGCAGCAGCAGCAATGCATCACTGGAGTTCACTGTAATAGGTAAGCTATACTTCCTTACAGTGATGTCTTTTCTTCTTCTTTGAGGATCAAATTGGCTTTTTCATTTACATATAGAAAGGGATCATTTGAAAAGGTGATAAAGGGGATTTAATATTACAATTAAAACACTGAAGAAATATTGTATGATTATTCCTTAAAAATAAGGTTTTAATCATTTTTGTAGTAGTAGTATCCTATTAAATACGTTCTACAGAACACTAGTAATGTAGTTCTGCCAAAATGTCTTCAAGTTAAACCAAACTTTTATTTTGATGGTTTGCACTTTATGTTTATAAATGATATATAAGGATAGTTCAATGAAATGGTCAAATATGAAGTTACTCTCAGAGCAGTTTTGGAGAAGTTGTTTGTATATTTATGTCCTCACGTTGAAGGATGTTAATATCACTGCAAGCATCACGCGCACTTCATTACACACACAAGGTGAGTGACTAATCTAATATTCTGTACACTCCATAGAAGCCATTGTGAGAGTGGACATCACCTCCAATAATCCCATTCCTCTGGCTTCCCAAAGCCTGCAACTCACCTGTAACGTGACGGGAGCCTACAACAGAGTCCTCTGGCTTCGAAACAACCAGTATATCCAGCCATCAAACAGAGTCACGTTTTCCGCAGATAACACCACTGTGACTTTCAAAGCCTTGCAGACTGCTGATGACGGGAGATACCAGTGCGTCGCTTCGAACGCAGTGAGACCGCATTTCAGTCAGCCATACGATCTTGCGGTCGTCTGTGAGTAATATAAAACATCTGTAAATTAGTTTGATAAAACATGTTTTGCATGAACTAAAGCTCTGTGTGTTTATTGGGCAGTTGGACCAGAGAGTGTGACGATCTTTGTGCGCCCTGGGATTCCCCCTGCCCTGACATGTCAAGCAGTGTCTCAGCCACCAGCTGTTTATAAATGGATCCTCGAAAACAATGTAGTAGTTGGAAATCATTCTTCCATATTGCTTCCCATAAACTCTATCTTTGGCAGCAATTACACCTGTGTGGCCAAAAACCCACTGACCAATGTGACACTCTACATGAGCCACATCCTCAATTGTGAGCATTAGCCCAACTTCACACACAGCAGCTAACATGCAAAATAAAAGTTAACTGATTGTCAGAATTTTTTTTGAAGGAAACTAATAACAGATCATCATTTCCTCTGTCTTTACTCCAGATCCTGACGCAGCTGTCAGTGTCCAGGCGAGTGTGATGTTGACGGCTCTGCTCGTTCTGCTGATCCCAGTGCTGGATGAATGGCTCTAATACTGATATTGCTGTGAACATGCCATCTGTCTTTGAGGCCAGAATGAGACTTGTGGGTACATTTATCACTTAAAAGCAGCAAGAAAAAAATCGCACTGGCAAGATCATTCAGCCCAGATTAGTGGAGCTGCTTCTTAATTTTAAAACATATTTAAACATGTAAAGACAGGTATGAAAAATTATTAACCAAACATGCTTATGGCAAGTACAAAGTAAAAAAGAAAAAAGGATTACATCTTAACAGTCATACATTTTAATGAATCATACTTTATCACTCGCCTATATGTTTATCTTCTAAAACCTATATCTTTCGTACATTTATTACTATCATTAATCGGACAGTAATTTAAGACATGGATGCTATACTATAATTAAATCTGCTGAAATGAATAAACTCTGGATTATTTTCTGACTTTTAGCTCTGGTTTTAAGTTTCTATTACTAATATAAACCAAATTCAGGCAAATAATACCCGAATGACCAATTATCCAAATGACCTGTTTGCATCCGAAATGTGTATTTATCTCACAATAGTAAGATATTTTCTTATAGAAATATTATATGCCTTCTGTGTGATTATTTGAAATGTTTTACACTTTATTTATATACCAAATAAAAGTACACTATTCAAATTAATTTCTCTCTTTGTCAACATGCTTTATTTGTAAATGTACATGTCTTTTTCCAGTATGTACTTTCCCCCGTTTTAAAACCTGAATGTAGAGCATTGACTAGAATACATGTTATTGTATTGTTAATATAAGAGATACAAAATAGTTCAGTATATACTACTTAAGATATGGTGTGATAAGTACATGTTTAAAATTATGGGGGTGAATAGCTGGTGAGTATAGTGACTGTTAGTTAAATCGGCATACTGATGCCTTTTTTCTCCTTCCTGTTTTCTCCAATCAACTGTTGGCATTTTCTAAATGTTGAAATTCCCTTCTTTTGGCACCATGCTTTCTTGTCTTTACTGAGGATTCCTGAAAATAAAACAAGATGTATGTATGTATTATAACTTCCGCAAAAACTTTGTAACTTTTGTACAATTATTTTACAAGCTTTCTTTTGACACAGTGTTTCGTGACCTGCTATGTATTACATAACAAACAAAATGGTCTGGGTAAATACAGGTTGCATGACTCACTATTTTGACGTTGCAACCCACAGGGACAGTTCTGCTCCAGTGCATTTCTTTTCCCTGTGGAAAAAAAACCCCACATCAATTAAAATTAATAGGACTCTTTCATTTTATATAGTAAATACTACAAAGTATTACATTTGGGCAGCACATACTATTAGAGAATTTCTGAACCAAAACCTACATCACACTTTAAAGAAGCACAAGACTACACATTTTACTACTGCAACACATAAAATAAGAGTTTTCTTCAGAATGGCTCATTGAATGGCTAAGGATCATTACTAAATCTTTATTTATGTATAAGAAGTTATAAGTGATTTCTGGCTCCTAATATGTGATGATTGATTAAAAGGTTATTTTTAAATCATTTGTTGCCATGGTAGGGCTTGCACAGACTTGTCGACTACATGCACAGAGTTTGCAAGTACTACGTGAATTTTAGGATTACAATATTGCGTTTAGCTGTTACTTTCTATGACTTTGTTGATGTTGCATGTACAATTTAAATATGTAATTTAATAATTAGGGGTGTGGCCAAAGCTGAATACCTTAATCGGAATGGCACGGATTCAAAAAGAGTAACGGACAAGGAATAATTCTGCCTGAATATTCGGCTGAGGCTGGCACAGTCTGGTGTTTGCTTTAAAACAGATGAGCCAGGGGATCAGTGCAATATTATATAATGTCCTCTAAAGTCATGCAAAAGAGTGTAAAGTGAATGAATGTAAACTGAATTGAATGAAAAGAGCGCAATTCAAGCACCACTTTGGTGTGGCCTTTCCGTGAAATCAGAGCTTGGCAAGAGTAATAACACCTATAATAATACACCATACACATTCTATTATTTGTATATTTTTTTAAAAATCTATGTTTTAGGCTACGATATGATGCGAATGAATGGAATAAGCAAGCGCGCTCAACAATCAAACAGTCGCGCTGCGCGTCTCAATCTCTCAAAAACAACACCAGTTCTCTCTCATAGGCTAACAGGCACGTGCACAGGTAGGGCTCAACCTGTGCAGAGCACATGCCCTTTTTGCCCTTACACTCCGAAGTGCCCTTTTTTTGGTGGTGTTTTTTAAAAATTTTTTATCAATGCTATTGGTCACCCTTTACATCTGTCTGTCTGTTTTAAAAATATTTAGCAAATGAAAGTTCTTAAAACGAGCTTGTGTAAATCTTATTCGATCCTCAAGCTGTCAGTAAGCTGATAACTCCGCCCCCTTTATATTCATTGAATCAACTGAAGTTCCACATCAGCCGCACTGTAGACAACAGCTGAGCTGAAAAAAGTTTTGCGAAGGGTAAATAAATATCTTGTTGTTTGAATAAGTACTACTAAACACTACGTCTATAAAGGCTCGTATTTTATTTATTTGATGTCTGACTGACTGACTGAGACATGTGGGGTGTCGCCTGAGAGAGGGGGCTAGCATTTGCCATCTAGTCATAGCCAATTCATAGCCAACACTTAAATGGCCTATGCATACAGTAGCATTTAATCTTTTATAAAATACGATTTTGGCCAAATGCATTTTACCACAGGAAAAACCGAGCGCTCCGTCTATATAGCAACAAAAACTAGTTTGTAACCTGTAGATTAAAGTGTAATGTGATGCCGGCAGCGGCAGGCACCGTCGCCGTTTTAATGACGGACAAAAAAAAATTCACATTTGCACACATTCGCTGGTCAAAAACTATATATTGATAAGTAATACAACAACATATAATTAAGTTGGCTTGACAAAGCCAACTTACTGATCTACTATTTAATCTTATTATGTTGGCTTGGCAACAAGCCAACATACTGTTATGCTATTTAAACTTCTTCTTTTTTTTCTTATTATTATTTTTCTGACAGAAATTCTGTACGCTACTCCTCCTAGGGCTTTAAAGCCACAAGCCCCAAACTCGGCAGACACCTGCGGGATAGAGCGGTGGTGTGTGCTATATCTTTTCAGAGTGATCAGACTTAAAGTTTTTTTTTAATTAATTTTTAAATGTCAAAATTCATTACCCATAGACTTACATTGTCTGAGAAAAATTGCGCCCCTACAGTTGCAATGACATTTAGGGGCGGAGTCGGGTTTCGTTTCACTTTTAAACTGGTTAAAAATACTGCTGCTCAGCCCAGGCTGTCTACACGGAGCCGAGAACTAGCGAATTCATTCTTATTTGAGACCTTTTAAAAACGCGATTACACGCAATCCACACGTTAGAACACACCAAGAGCTAAATTCAGATGTTTCTGAACTGTTTAAAGTAATAACATTATATATTCGCGGCAGCCAACTGCTCGCGAGCTGGCGATGTATTTCTCTGAACACTTGAAGTCCACAGAGAATTTACAGCCTTTCGCATTAAAACACTGCAGCGAAACGGCACAAAACAATTAGAATAATATATTACACATATGAAAATGAGTGTTTATATGTGCTTGTGAGATTTCTCTGTCAGGCTTAACGTCGCAGCAATTGCTCAGCGTTGCATAACATGGTAAAGCAGGGAGCTACACTGAGACCAAAAGGGTCGCATGCATCACTGATTATTTTTGTACCTACTTATGTGTTATGCTATGATTTAATATGACCATTTATTAAAACAGAAATGTGTATTTTAAGAATACGTTTTATAACGTGCTCCGAGCATTCAACACATCAAGTTGGCTTCAGCCCCGCGCTGCGGGAAACTGAACTGACTGAGCAGCTGATGGCGCGTGTGCACGAGAGAGAGCCGCGCGTATCGCGGACAGGGACAGCAACACTGAACAGAGCTGTCGTTCAGGACGTTCACTTCCTCCTGGACCTGAACGAACAAATTCAAATCGCAGTTTAAATAAACAGAAAAAAGAGCGAAAAGCAAAAGAGCTCAATTCAGCAGCGCGGTGTTGTTCAGGGAGCAAGCAGAGACGCGTCTCAAAGTCTTCTTGCTTTTGTACCGACAACAAATACATACAAAATATGTCGAAATACCCGTGTTGGAAAGTGTGTTCGAATAAGTATGTGGTTATGTCTTAAGTGAAAGTAAAGATTTGCAAAAAAAAAAATCGGATGTGTATCATCATAATGGATGCGTTTGTCTCTTAAAGTGACCGCGCCTAATTTACTAGCTCTGCTGTCAGAGTCTTTAATGTATGAAAATGAAAGTAAATCACTCACTGCTCTTGACTGAATTACCTTGTAGTACAAGAATTTATCCAAAGTCAATCCAAAAATAAGATAGAATTGTTTTACTAGTGGGTGCAGGCCACTAGTTCATTTATGTAAGTGAGTATGGCAAAATAGTGATCTGTGAAATATTATACAAACTAATTCTTCATACAGTAGGCTACCAGTGAAATTGATTTAAAAAAATAATAATTAAGGACCTGCCCATGTTTTGCTTAAGTGTTTCTTTCTTTAATTGTTAATGCAACCTTTTCACACCACAGACTGAACCAAATTAAGCATTTCTTGCTTGGTAACTGTTCAACAAAGTATTGATAGTTGTGTAAATATTGTCATACTGACAGTCTGAAGTTTTGGTTGATTCCATTACATATCTTTTTATCAAAGTTATCCGAAATTATCAAGATGAATTTGTTCTGAGTTATTGTCATATATTATTACCAGTTTCTAAACTACAGCAAATAAACTGTGATTATGTGAGAAATGTTGAAGGTGTCTGAATACATTTTGGTTTGATTGTGTATTTTATCTTACAGTGAAGACTATGCAGTGCTATTTTACATTAACAAAAACAAACTTAAAAAAATGTAAACATTATGTAAATAGCACAAATAAATAAATAGAATGAACATACAGTACAAATTAAACAATTTTAAACAGTGTGTAACTGCATCATCTATACAAACCATTGTGCTTGGACCCCTTATGATCTCCTTGATTTTAAATGCATTGTTTCAGTAATCTTGTGTGTCGTTGCCCACAACGCAACGGTGGCAGGACTGTGAAATACATACACGAGAAAAATAGGCATGACTTATTTCACATCCAGCTAGACAACCCTGTCATAGCTGTTATCATAGCCCAGGCTTTTTATTAAAAAGAGAAAACAGCAAGGGAGCATGGAAAAAGACTGTTGCAGGTGTATTTTTTTATGGCATTATTATGTGTATTAATTTTGCAGCGGGGCAACTCAATGTTGGGCACACAAGTACTTTGGCTCTTTTGGTCCATGGCCAAGATGGCCAAGCCAACATCAAAGTTAGTTCACTAACTTTTAATTCTAGTTATTATTATTATGTTGGCTTGGCAACAAGCCAACATACTGTTATGCTATTTAAACTTCTTCTTCTTCTTCTTCTTTTTTTTCTTATTATTATTTTTCTGACAGAAATTCTGAACGCTACTCCTCCTAGGGCTTTAAAGCCACAAGCCCCAAACTCGGCAGACACCTGCGGGATAGAGCGGTGCTGGTTGCTATATCTTTTCAGACTGATCAGACTTAAAGTTTTTTTTTTATTAATTTTTAAATGTCAAATACATTACCCATAGACTTACATTAACTGAGAAAAAATGCGCCCCTAGTTGCAATAACCGAGATTAAAGGGAGGAGTCGGGTTTCGTTTCACTTTTAACCCGGTTAAAAATACCAAGTAAATAATACAATTTCCCTCAAACTGACAAGCTAAACCAACATATCTGATTATTACAGGGGTCAGGGCTCATTAATAATTTATTTCTGGGCAGAGAGCAGTCAGAAAGACGAGAGAAGAATCACTGCTGCTCAGCTCAGTCTGTCTCCACGGAGCTCACAACGAGCGAATTCATTCTAATTTAAGACCTTTTAAAACGGCGATTGCACGCAATCCACACGTTAGAACACACCAAGAGCTAAATTCAGATGTTTCTGAACTGTTTAAAGTAATAACATGATATATTCGCGGCAGCCAAATGTCCGCGAGCTGGCGATGTATTTCTCTGAACACTTGAAGTCCACAGAGAATTTACAGCCTTTCACATTAAAACACTGCAGCGAAACGGCACAAAACAATTAGAATAATATATTATATGGTTTTAAAGTAGTTTTGGCCACTGTCACGCTGGTCTTAGCTGGTTTCTAACTGAATCATCATGCTGAACGTCACAGATGAGCTCGGGATGTATTCCTCTGAACACTTGAAGTACACATTTACAGCCTTTCACATTAAAACACTGCAGCGAAACGGCACAAAACAATTAGAAGAATATATTACACATATGAAAATGAGTGTTTATATGTGCTTGTGAGATTTCTCTGTCAGGCTTAACGTCGCAGCAATTGCTCAGCGTTGCATAACATGGTAAAGCAGGGAGCTACACTGAGACCAAAAGGGTCGCATGCATCACTGATTATTTTTGTACCTACTTATGTGTTATGCTATGATTTAATATGACCATTTATTAAAACAGAAATGTGTATTTTAAGAATACGTTTTATAACGTGCTCCGAGCATTCAACACATCAAGTTGGCTTCAGCCCCGCGCTGCGGGAAACTGAACTGAGCAGCTGATGGCGCGTGTGCACGAGAGAGAGCCGCGCGTATCGCGGACAGGGACAGCAACACTGAACAGAGCTGTCGTTCAGGACGTTCACTTCCTCCTGGACCTGAACGAACAAATTCAAATCGCAGTTTAAATAAACAGAAAAAAGAGCGAAAAGCAAAAGAGCTCAATTCAGCAGCGCGGTGTTGTTCAGGGAGCAAGCAGAGACGCGTCTCAAAGTCTTCTTGCTTTTGTACCGACAACAAATACATACAAAATATGTCGAAATACCCGTGTTGGAAAGTGTGTTCGAATAAGTATGTGGTTATGTCTTAAGTGAAAGTAAAGATTTGCAAAAAAAAAAAAATCGGATGTGTATCATCATAATGGATGCGTTTGTCTCTTAAAGGGACCGCGCCTAATTTACTAGCTCTGCTGTCAGAGTCTTTAATGTATGAAAATGAAAGTAAATCACTCACTGCTCTTGACTGAATTACCTTGTAGTACAAGAATTTATCCAAAGTCAATCCAAAAATAAGATAGAATTGTTTTACTAGTGGGTGCAGGCCACTAGTTCATTTATGTAAGTGAGTATGGCAAAATAGTGATCTGTGAAATATTATACCCACTAATTCTTCATACAGTAGGCTACCAGTGAAATTGATTTAAAAAAATAATAATTAAGGACCTGCCCATGTTTTGCTTAAGTGTTTCTTTCTTTAATTGTTAATGCAACCTTTTCACACCACAGACTGAACCAAATTAAGCATTTCTTGCTTGGTAACTGTTCAACAAAGTATTGATAGTTGTGTAAATATTGTCATACTGACAGTCTGAAGTTTTGGTTGATTCCATTACATATCTTTTTATCAAAGTTATCCGAAATTATCAAGATGAATTTGTTCTGAGTTATTGTCATATATTATTACCAGTTTCTAAACTACAGCAAATAAACTGTGATTATGTGAGAAATGTTGAAGGTGTCTGAATACATTTTGGTTTGATTGTGTATTTTATCTTACAGTGAAGACTATGCAGTGCTATTTTACATTAACAAAAACAAACTTAAAAAAAGTAAACATTATGTAAATAGCACAAATAAATAAATAGAATGAACATACAGTACAAATTAAACAATTTTGAACAGTGTGTAACTGCATCATCTATACAAACCATTGTGCTTGGACCCCTTATGATCTCCTTGATTTAAAATGCATTGTTTCAGTAATCTTGTGTGTCGTTGCCCACAACGCAACGGTGGCAGGACTGTGAAATACATACACGAGAAAAATAGGCATGACTTATTTCACATCCAGCTAGACAACCCTGTCATAGCTGTTATCATAGCCCAGGCTTTTTATTAAAAAAAGAAAACAGCAAGGGAGCATGGAAAAAGACTGTTGCAGGTGTATTTTTTTATGGCATTATTATGTGTATTAATTTTGCAGCGGGGCAACTCAATGTTGGGCACACAAGTACTGTGGCTCTTTTGCTCCATGGCCAAGATGGCCAAGCCAACATCAAAGTTAGTTCACTAACTTTTAATTCTAGTTATTATTATTATTCTTCTGAGCCAAATTTTAAACACTATCTCCTCCTAGAGCTTTCAAGCTAGAACCACCAAACTCGGGTCAGACCTTCAGACTGGTCTGACTCGGGTTGCTATATCTTTTCTAACTGATTCTGCTTATGGTTTTCGTAAACCAGACTACCAAAACCACCTTAAATCCCATAGACTTTCATTGCGGGGGTACAAACTTTTGAAAAATAAGGCTTATAATATATTTAAGCTGTCTACTACCAGGGCAAACCTTAAAAACTCTCTACTGAGAATACAGCTAAAACCAGCCTAAGCTGATCAGTTGTTTTGGCTAGTCTCCCAAACTGGTTTTTAAGTGGTTTTGACCACTCTCACGCTGGTCTAAGCTGGGTTTTAGCTGGTTTTTACTGATTCCACTGTTTTTAGCTGGTTTTTGCCAGATTCGCATAGAAACATGCTAACAACATGCTAGTTACTCACTAATCAGACTAGAAACATACTTCTAACAAGTTTTAAAGTGGTTTTGGCCACTTTCACGCTGGCCTTAGCTGGTCTTAGCTGGTTTTAGGTGGTTTTCTTTACTGAATCAACTGGTTTTAGCTAGATTATCATAGAAACATGTTAATACCATGTTAGTAACTTGCTAATCAGACTAGAAACATACTTCTAACATGGTTTAAAGTGGTTTTGGCCACTGTCAAGCTGGCTTTAGCTGGTCTTAGCTGGTTTAAGGTGGTTTTCTTTAATGAATCAACTGGTTTTAGCTAGATTATCATAAAAACATATTAAAAACATGTTAGTTATTTGCTAATCAGTCTAGAAACATACTTCTAACATGGTTTAAAGTGGTTTTGGCCACTGTCAAGCTGGCTTTAGCTGGTCTTAGCTGGTTTTAGGTGGTTTTCTTTACTGAATCAACTGGTTTTAGCTAGATTATCATAGAAACATGTTAACAACATGTTAGTAACTTGATAATCAGACTAGAAACATACTTCTAACATGGTTTAAAGTGGTTTTGGCCACTGTCAAGCTGGCTTTAGCTGGTCTTAGCTGGTTTTAGGTGGTTTTCTTTACTGAATCAACTGGTTTTAACTAGATTATCATAGAAACATGTTAATAACATGCTAGTAACTTGCTAATCAGACTAGAAACATACTTCTAACATGGTTTAAAGTGGTTTTGGCCACTGTCAAGCTGGTCTTAGCTGGTTTCTAACTGAATCAACTGGTTTTAGCTCGATTATCATAGAAACATGTTAACAACATGTTAGTAACTTGATAATCATGTCAAAAACATGCTTTTAACATGGTTTTAAAGTAGTTTTGGCCACTGTCACGCTGGTCTTAGCTGGTTTCTAACTGAATCAACTGGTTTTACCTGGATTAGCATAGAAACATGTTAGTCACTTGCTAGCCATGCTAGCCACATGCTAGTCACATTTTAATCATGCTAGCAACATGCTAGTTGTATACTAATCATTCTAAAAACATGCTAGAGACATACTAGCAACATGCTAATCATGCTACAAACATGCTAACGACATGCTAGTCACTTGCTAATCATGTTAATAAAATGCTAGCAACATGAAAATCATGCTAGAGACATGCTAGCCACATGCTTATCATGATACTAAAATGTTAACAACATGCTAATCATGCTACAAACATGCTAGCAACATGCTAATCATGCTAGCAAAATGTTAGCGACATGCTAGCAACATGCTAATCATGCTAGAAACATGCTAACAACATGCTAGAGACATGCTAGCCACATGCTAATCATGCTAGAAACATGTTAGCAACATGCTAATCATGCTACAAACATGCTAGCAAATGCTAATCATGCTAGCAAAATGTTAGCGACATGCTAGCAACATGCTAATCATGCTAGAAACATGCTAACAACATGTTAGCGACATGCTAGCAACATGCTAATCATGCTAGAAAAATGCTAACAACATGCTAGCCACATGCTAATCATGCTAGAAACATGCTAGCAACATGCTAATCATGCTAGAAACATGCTAGCAACATGCTAATCATGCTACAAAATGTTAGTTACATACTAACAACATGCTAATCATGCTACAAAAATGCTAGCAACATGCTAGCAACATGCTAATCATACTAGAAACATGTTAGCAAAATGCTAATAATGCTACAAACATGCTAGCGACATGCTAGCAACATGCTAATCATGCTACAAACATATTAGCAACATGCTAATCATGCTAACAAAATGCTAGCGAAATGTTAACAACATGCTAATCATTCTACAAACATGCTAGTGGAATGCTAGCAACATGCTAATCATGCTAGCAAAATGCTAGCAAAATGTTAATCATGCTACAAACATGCTAACGACATGCTAGTCACTTGCTAATCATGTTAATAAAATGCTAGCAACATGAAAATCATGCTAGAGACATGTTAGCCACATGCTAATCATGCTACTAAAATGTTAACAACATGCTAATCATGCTACAAACATGCTAGCAACATGCTAATCATGCTAGCAACATGCTAATCATGCTAGCAAAATGTTAGCGACATACTAGCAACATGCTAATCATGCTCGAAACATGCTAACAACATGCTAGCCACATGCTAATCATGCTAGAAACATGTTAGCAACATGCTAATCATGCTACAAACATGCTAGCAACATGCTAATCATGCTAGCAAAATGTTAGCGAAATGCTAGCAACATGCTAATCATGCTAGAAACATGCTAGTCACATGCTAGAAACATGCTAGCAAAATGCTAATCATGCTAAAATCATGCTCTCAACATGCTAGAAACATGTTAACAACTTTGCTAATCATGCTAACGACATGGTAGTCACTTGCTTATAATGCTAGTAATATGTTAATCACTTTCTTTTTTAAACTTCTTAACTTTTCAAACTTTTACATTTTTAAAACTTTTTAAGCTTTTCAAACTTTCTACATTTTTCTAACTTTCTGGCCAGGCTTTTTCAAGCCAACTTAAAGTTTGAAAACAAACTTTACTATCTAGTTTGTTTTTACCATCGGAAAATCATAACATGTGCGCCCCCGCGCTGTTTCGTACTGGAACTTACACAAAGCGACGAGTGATCCTCGTCACCTAGATAACATTTATAAAATATATTTCTAAGATATTTCTTCTTTGATTTATGATTGCTGATACACTTAATTTATTAACATTTAAGCTAATCATGTTTTGGTATACTCTCCGTTTGTCCTCACATGTATAAAATGTAGTAAAACATGGTAGGCGGATACATGTTGGATATGTTATAGTTACGGTATGGCTATAGTTTCTTATAATCTGGAATTGAGTTGGACATAATTAAATTATATTTCAAAAAAGTTTGTCAAAAATACTTGACTCATTGCTCACCTTCCCCTCTTCTCAATGTCATTCATAATCATGTAAACCAAATAATACAAATTAGCTTATAAAACCAAACAGAATAGCTAAAAAAGAGAATATATATATATATATATATTTTTTTCTTTGCAAAGTTCATAAAAAAGTGCATAAAGTTCAATAAAAAAAGATTTTGGTTTCTGTTTGGTGTTATAAGCTAATTTGTATTATTTGTTTAACATGTTTATGTATGAGTCAAGTATTTTTTTTCGCTATAAATGCAATTTAAAAAAAGAGGGAGTACACAAGAGCTGTTGTAATTAGGTTTAAATAAGCCCTTAAAACCCTGTTTATCTATATTATCTAATTATCTAATATTATTATTATGGTTGTTATTAATCGTGAATAAATCTAAAGCTTTTGAGACTATTATTTTGTGTTAATGAATTTGTCATGAAGATGTGACCATTTCTTCCTGTTATGCAGGCTTACTAAATAATCTTGATATAAAAAAAGGGAGGGGGGTGCCCTTTTTCAGTTTCAGCACATGCCCCTCAAAAGGTCTGTGCACGGCCCTGTAGGCTAATAATCATCTTAGAAACAGAAACATTTTATACTTGGCCTACATGTTTGCATCTTTATTTTTTCTGGTTTGCGTGGCACTCACATTTTTGTTTAGAGAAGTTAAACGTAAAGAGAAGAGTTCTGCGTAATGAAAAGGTGCGCATTCAATTAATTCAGTTCAAATGAACACTTAACGTTTGTCATGACATCTCTCTGCTTGCATGATAAGTATATTTTTAGAAATTAATAATTGTTTTAGTTTAGTCATGCAACCATTTATGCCATGATGACCTGTAGGTTCCAAAAAAATTCAACTTTCTGTAACTGTTTGCATAGAGAAAGATCACATACCAATGCAGTTACATGTCTTGCCCTGGTGCCTGGATATGACTTGACCTTTGACCACTGGAGACTTATTTGAATCTCCCACCTTTGGTTGTTCTGCAATAAAGGAGTATATAGAAACATATAGATACAAACAATAACACAAACTAACAATACACAGAATTTAAATTTTACCTTGACAGTTGATGTTAGTGGTAATCACCACAGCAAAGACCAGCAGAAGCACCTGGAAGTTCATTGTTATCCCTAGCGCTTAGTCAGAAAATGAGAAACGTTGTCTAAAAGGATGCTCTTAAGTCTTCAAGACTTCTGCTTTTCAAGAGAACTCTGTTCAAATCTAGGGTTACACAGTATTTATACGACAAAGCTCCGATTTCTGGGGCTCAAAAGCCACATCTAATTATGCCCCAACTTGTTGGATAGAATCTTAGAAATGAAGAGTGAATGAAAAGTTGACAGCATATCTCGTTTACTGGGAACTGCCAAGATTTGGGATGAGGGCAGCATGCAATTTAGGAAAAGAAAGCCATTATTTGCCTACTTTGTAATTCAAACTTTGATATGACCCTTCACAGATTTTTTTCTTTTCTTTCTTTTTCTTACCATATCTCATTTATAACTGTTCTGTTCAATTCAAATGAGACTCAAGTTCTGCACTTGAGTGTTCTGTGAGAATCCAGAGTTCAGGTTTCACTAAACCTTAGAAGAAATAATTTGTCCTTTCTCTAGTCTAATAACATACTATGCAGTTACTGATGCGGCAACAGTGATATGTCATGATAAAAACATGATGGATGTTTTTGAGAACAAGAAGACCATAGGTCAAACTTAATGCACACCTTAGGACCAAAAAAAAAATTCCTTAACAGCTAAATGATTTCAAGCATGCACACCATAATCAGTCTTGTATTCACTCAGATTCATCTGAAAAGACATGGTGGTCTCACTAAAAGTATTGTATAACTGATGAACAAAAATGGAAAAACATATTGTCTTGGTCAAGAGTTTAACCTCAACCCAACTGAGATGCATTGGCATTACTAAGAATATGGTTGAAATACTCTTTCCATTTAATATACAAAATTCTCCAGAATTGCTGTGCAAGTATGATTCACATTTGTAGAAAAACGTGGTTTGAAACCGTATTATGTTAAGCAGACTGCGAAAATCAGTTCAAAGTTATGCAGAAATATAAGTGTTTTGAAGTGGGCTTTCAGATTAGATGGAATGAAGAGAAATCAGATTCTACCTGTAAATCTACCGGTTACATGCTGACATGTACAGTGCATTGTGAAAAATTTTAATAGCATAACCCTTTTTTTTTTTTTTCACATTTTGTTACGTTGCTGCCTTGTGTGAAGAACTGTCACAACTATGTAAATGTATTTAAAAAATAAGTACATTGCAAAAGCATATTCATAACCTTAACTTAGTACTTAGCTGAAGCACTTTACTGCCTCATATCTTTTGGGGTATGATGCGACAAGCTTTGCTCCTCATCATTTGGAAATTCTCTGTCATTCTTCTCTTCACCTCTCAAGCTCTGTCAGGTTGGATGGGGACAGATGCACATTTTCAGGGTTCTCCAGGAATATTTGATTGAGCTCAATCCCTGGCTTTGGCTTGGCCACTCCAGGACTGTGAACTGAGGTGTGTGGTAATTTTAAGCAGTTTAACATAATACTGCAACATTAAAAAAAAAAATTAAAAAAATTAAGGGGTATGAATACTTTCGAATTAATAAAACTTCTAAAAAGAACTGAAGTTACATATGTCTAGACACTCACTGATTTAGATCTTGGAACTGTAATTCCATCTTTACCAGGCTGAATCACTCAGCATGATCTCATATGTCACCCAACACATTTTATGTGTACACCATAACATGTCCCAGCCAAGTGCTTTGCAATGCGTATCATGTTGTAGCAGCAAAGACGCAGTATCATGAGACTTCAGTTCATACAGCTCAAGGAGAGCTGTCAGCCACTGAAGAATGTTTTCTGAAAGCAACAGTTGTTACTTTAATATCTTAGATACACATGATTAAATTAATTTATAAGCACGTTTAAGAACTAAATTGAATTCTTATGGCTTTTCTTATTTTTATGGCTAGTTCAGGCTGTAAAATGTCAGCCTTGGTGACCTTAAAGTGTATATTTTAAAAATATATATTTTAAAATCATACTAACCACACATTTTTGGGTAATATTTAAAATCTTTTTTGTATACCAAAAAGTTATTTCTTGGCAAATGTTGTAAAGTGAAATTTTCCTTTTTTATTATGGACACATATCCATGATTCATAAACTAAACATAGCATTTCAAATAACTATAAGGAAATCCAAAACCTGACAAGTTTTCCATGATAACTGTTTATTGCAGCACCAGGCATGACATCGAACTCCTCAATTTCTGGAATCGCCCAAGACTGGAAGATAGTAACGTTCACAAAAACCCTTCAGACAAAGCAGTACGAACACAAACACCAGGACAAAGCAGGACATTTGAAAGTGATGGTTTGTTGGTTGTAATACAACAATACATTTTAACTGTAATACAATAAAAATAAAACCAGTGATTGGCTCCTTATGATTTAAATTCTCAACATAAAAGATCATGTCGCCCGAACCTTTAGTTATGAGAGTTTAGAATTCCATCCACAGTTTAAATCTTTCAGATACCCCGGTGCATAAAGTTCACATAATTCACCTGCTGTCTTGTGATTCGACAGCTTATCACACACTGGAACGAAACACTAAATGAACAATACAAATATAAAGTAGGAACATACCTGGGAGAAAATTACAAAAATAACAAAAATACTGTACAAAGTAAATGAAACACTAATTCAGTGTTTATCACCAAGTGTCTAAACAATACATCTGAGGGAATCATTTTAAAGGTACATAACTTTTTGTGAAGCACCTACCCTTTTCTCAGAAAAGAGCATATGGGCATGTACTGTGGACAATCAGTAATGGAGAACAAACCAAATGAACTCGTATTGTTCCTTTCAACAAGTTAATGAAGAGTTGTCACCATCGAAGAGCTATACTGCATGCTTCTGGGAAAGCTGCCGTTTCCTACACAAGCATTACATGAAGTTCTTCAGCAATCAAACCACGATAGCAGCACATAGCCCTCATGTAAACTTCAACAGCCATTAGTCATCAGAGCTCATCGATGGAATAACATCATTTGAGTTGTTGCATCTTGTAAATATACACATTTTGCATAAAGAGAATAAATCTGACAGAATTTTGAAGGGATAGTTCACCCAAAAAATTAAAATCTGTTTTTACTTACCCTGATGTCATTCTAAACCTGTATGACTACTTATTTTGTGAAGCACAGAAGAAAACGCATTTGGGGACAAAAATAGAACAACATGAAGAATGACATCACAGATTTTTGTTTTTTTTTGTTTTGATGAACTATCCCTTTAAGTAGGTTCCCAGCGAACAATAAAATCAATTTTTGTAGTAACAAGGAAGCAATAATGTATATTGATGGAAAGCATGTGATATACAGTATATGTGTTTATGTATATTAAGCAGTCATGAGTTTTATAAAGGGTGTTTATATCCCAGTAATGCTTAATTTGTAGAGCATAAAGGATCCGTTAAATGGACATGAAAGGGTGTTTCTGCTGTATTTTTTGTGTGTTCAGGGAGCATGTTTATCTAACAGGGATCTAATGCGTTCATGTAAGGGCTGGCACACCCTCTGGTAGGCCCGAGGCGTGAGGTGCAGATAATCATACATGTCCTGATGTGCGATGGAACCATCTGATTGAATGAACCCAGGGTCCATGTCCAGAAAGGAGGCATGAGACAGAGACGCTACCTCAGCCTGAACTAGATCATTCACACTCGCATTACGTGCACGAAGAGGGTTTGGACTTTTGCCTCTCGGCAGCAACCCCTAGTGGAGAGGAAAGAGAGCATTACATTACAGATGATAAGTTTGGGCCTTTTACACCACACAGTGTACTAATGGGACACCAATACCTATTGAGGAGTAAGACGGTAGTATTGTAAAATATGATTCCAGCTTAAAATTTATTTTAAAATTATGGCAAAGCTGAGTTTTCAGCAGCTGTTACTTCAATCGTCAGTGTCACATGATCTTTTAGAAATCATTGTAATGTGTTGATGTGGGGTTCATGGAACTTTTCTCATTATCAGTGTAGACAAAGATAGCGCTGTTATGAATATTTTTGTTAAAACCGTGATACCTTTTTTCAAGATTTTTGATGAATAGAATGTTCAAAAGACCAGCACATTTTTTAAATGATACATTTAGCAGAAGCTTTTATCCAAAGTGACTTAGAAATGAGAGGAATGGAAGCAATCAAAATCAACAAAAGAGCAATGATATGCAGGTGTTATAACAAGTCTCAGTGAGCTCAATGCAACACATGTAGCATGGTTTTTAAAATCATATAATAAATTATAAAAGAAAATAAAAAAAATAAAAACTTTTATAATGCTACAAATTCTGTCACTTTTGAGCAATTGAATGCATCCTTGCTGAATAAAATCATTGATTTCTTAAAAAACAACAACAACAGTGGTGCACATTATAGTTAATGTGATTTATATTTCCATTCATATGATGAAATTATTTGAATATCTTTTTTGTAAGTATCCCCTGATTCTTGTTTTTTCAACAATATTTTCTTGCATTTTTTTTTTAAGCATATTCTGTTGCCTAATTCTCTGATGACCACTGCAAAATAGCTAAGAAATGCCACTTTGACTTATAATACTGGTATGATGAATTAAATTAAACATTAAATGATTGTAAAGAATTAAACAATGCTGTGACAGATGTAAGAGCTAAGATTACTAACCAATACAAGAGTGTGAGCGTGGGGCAGTTTCTGATGGATCACATTGATGATGGCCATGATGCCTCCACAGATCTGTTCCGGGGTGTGACCATGATTATTAGTGCCTACCCATAACACCACCACCTGTATAAAAACAAACAAAATATCACATTTCTACTTACTCTATTCTGCTTCAAGATGATCTTCCACATTTTTGTTATTTCAAATTTAAGATGTCAAATTTTCTTTCATCTCCCAATAAAGATAAGGGATTCATATACAAATACAAATGCAGAGATTTACTGTTTACATATACATAGTTCATCTGGACCATCTAGAATAGGGTAAAGATACTCCACCTTAAAGGGATAGTTCACCCAAATAGCAAAATTATATAATTTAATACTGGTTCCAAACCAGTAAGACCTCCATTTATCTTCGGAACACAGTTTAAGATATTTTAGATTTAGTCCGAGAGCTCTCAGTCCCTCCATTGAAGCTGTGTGTACAGTATACTGTCCATGTCCAGAAAGGTAAGAAAAACATCAACAAAGTAGTCCATTTAACATCAGAGGGTGAGTTACAATTTTTTGAAGCATCGAAAATACATTTTGGTCCAAAAATAGCAAAAACTATGCCTTTATTCAGCATTGTTTTCTCTTCCGTGTCTGTTGTGAGAGAGAGTTCAAAACAAAGCAGTTTGTCATATTCGGTTCGTGAATGAATCATTCGATGAAACCGGAACTTTTGGAACCAGTTCACCAAATCGAACTGAATCGTTTGAAACGGTTCGCGTCTCCTACACACATTAATCCACAAATGACTTAAGATGTTAACTTTTTTTAATGTGGCTGACACTCCCTGGGAGTTAAAACAAACCAATATCCCAGAGTTATTCATTTACTCAAACAGTACACTGACTGAACTGCTGTGAAAAGAGAACTGAAGATGAACACAGAGCCGAGCCAGATAACGAACAATCATCTTCAGTTCTCTCTTCACAGCAGTTCAGTCAGTGTACTGTTTGAGTATAGCATTACTCCAGGATATTGGTTTGTTTTAACTCAGAGGGAGTGTAAGCCACATTAAAAAAGTTAACAGCTTAACATTTGTCGATTAATGCGTATTTGTAGATGCGAACCGTTTCAAACGATTCAGTTCAATTTGGTGAACTGAATGATTAGTTTGCGAACCAAAAATCACAAACTGGTTTGTTTGAACTCTCTCACAACAGACACAGAAGAGAAAACAATGCTGAATAAAGTCATAGTTTTTGCTATTTTTGGACCAAAATGTATTTTCGATGTTTCAAAAAATTCTAACTGACCCTCTGATGTCACATGGACTACTTTGATGATGTTTTTCTTACCTTTCTGGACATGGACAGTATACCGTTCAAACAGCTTCAATGGAGGGATTGAGAGCTGTCTAACTAAATCTAAAATATCTTAAACTGTGTTCCAAAGATACCGGTCTTTACTGGTTTAGAACAACATGAGGATAAGTTATTAATGACATAATTTTGCTATTTGGGTGAACTAACCCTTTAATATTTTGAAAAGCTAGATAATCGCTGGCTTCATTGTGAAAAAAAAAACAGATTTTACAGATTTTGTAAAATGAGGGGAATAAAATCTCTAAGATAATTTTAAAGAGTAATCCTTGTTTTTATAATTTCATTCAATAAATGGTAAAATTCTTCAATCGTATACCTTTGGGCTGATGTAGTCCAGTTCTCCATTCATGAGTCTCCACAATACATGGTGTGTAGCATCCCCACCAACCCCAAAATTCAGAGCATGGAGAGGAGAAAACAGTTTTCGCCAAACCTGCCAACAAACATAAAAAAATATTTTACAAAAACACATAAATATGTGTGCAGTCGCTCATATGACTAACAGATATGAAGTATGAATAAGGAGATGCAGATACTTTGCTATACCTCAAACTCATGCAGAAGCTGGACAAGTGAATCTCCAACAAACAGAACATCAGGCTCCTTTCCTTTACTGTCTGACACAAATCGATTGTGCTGCAAGAAAAGATCACGTTAAAAATACTATTACGACTCAATTTTCATATTAGAGAAGATATTTGCTAAGTGTTTAAAACAAAGTGATATATTAGCAGCCTAATAGGAAGTCTAAGGTTGTAAAATATATTATTATAGAAAAGAAGCACCAATGACATCCATCGGCCATCTCCCTGTATGTCCTCACAGGGTGTGGGTGTGGCTGCAGGGTTTGAATCTTCACTCATCACTTCCTGGGGACAGACAATAAAAGGTTACATTGTCTCCAATAGCGTTAAATATGCATCCTCATATTAGACCAAACAATATTTAATTTACATTTTTAGTACGACGTTGTGTTTTAAGCATACACAATATTTTTCGACAAGTTGTATTGTGGTTAGTTTATATACTTTGTACACATCAAAATTCACAGCTGAACTAGTTTGGTGCAGTTTTTGGGTGAAGTTTGCACTGCAGTAACGTTAGTTAACCTCACAAACAAGCTGGAGCACAATAAGCATCTTATCTTATTAGCATCTGGCATCTTTGTGTTAATATATACAAGTTAACGTTCTCTAACGTTCTTCTTAGTAGAACTAACCAGCTCACATGGCTAATTTAACGTTAGCACTTAGCATGCAGATAACGCTGCCTTCAATCTAGAGAAACATTACGCAAATGCGTTAAAACGATGTGTTACATCATACATTTCCTATTTAAGTATATCTAATACATGTTAACACTAATGTCGATTCATATTAGCTAAAGAAAGGGGATTATTGTTACCAAAAAGTGTTTCCACAGCGTGTTCAGTGTTCAATCAATCAGCCAGCGTCTGCTTCGCTTCCAAACCCCGGAAGCTGGAATATCGAGCCAGGCATTACTGGGAGATCGCAGAGCACCGTCGGCCTTTAAAATCATACTTTATAAACGAGAAAGGTCATTAAATGTCCTTCGTTTTTGATGTTTAAGTGGTTCAAATGTACGTAAAACATTCAAACATTATTTAATTCCATTCCATTTTACCGTAGTTCCTTTCTTCGAGGAAATATGCGTTTGATGGATATCTATCTTTGAAGCACGTTGCCAAGCAACTCAAAGGTAAAACATAACGGCTTTTGGATTTCAACTACATGCCGATGTTATTTGTTGATTTGAAATACCTATATTTAACAATGAAGAAAGTACTTCACTTTCAACACAAAGAATGATGATCATTTGAGGTATGTTGCTTATAAATGTTGCCATATGGTCTAAGTTACGTTAACGTTACGTGTAAGTTAATAACATTAAACATTAGACTGTTAAATCATACTATTTATCGGAATTATGAACGCATTCAGACTAATTTGTTTTAATTTTAATAACTTGTGTTTAATAGTCTTAACATGAAGATGAGCCAGCAATCCAACAAAAGTTTTGTACATAAATATAATTTGCTGAAGACATCCAGTGACCGCCACAGTAGCACAGCCAAGTCTTCATGCCAAACAGCCAATGCTGCCCACACCAGCAAACAAGTGTGCTCCAGCAGCACGAGAACAGATGTGCATTGCAAATCGTCACATAAAGTGAGGCGTCTTAAAACCAGGAACGAGAGGAATCAGATTCGAGGTCTGGAGAGGAACAGGTATCACACAGTTTCTCAGCACAGCAGAAGAGAAGGTGGTGAGAAAGCACATCATCCACTGGCTTGCTCTAGAAAAGAGAGGGCATTCGCTAAGCCATTCATACCCCAGAAGCCAAGCATCATAACTGAAGGACGCCTTACTTCCAACCGAGGCCTTTTCAGTCATGAGATTAGGTCCATAGATATTGAGAGGCTGGTGAGCGAGCAGATAAAGAGAGACGAGCTGAGAAAAGAGCAAAGAAATAAGTCTGTGATGCACATTACATCACCGCTGCCTCCCTCTATACCTGATTCAGTCCCGGTCTGCTGTCTGGATGAGGTACAGGAACCAGAAAAGAATACACCGCCACAAGTGAAGAGGAAGAAAAGCTCAAGAAAAGAGCCTAGTGAAATAAACACAAGTGGTTTTCAGATTAATAGAGGGGTTGTTGTATCTATGGGACCATCTAGAGAAGATGGGAAGCATGACAGAAATGCCAACTGCAGAAAGGAAGATGCCAATAGTCAAACAAGACTAGATAGTCAGAGTAGCCCCCCAAGAGAAACTGTGGTCTTGTCATTCTCCCAAAATGAACCGATTTATCACTTATGCTCTACTCCAGTTGAAACTAAAATGAATAACTCATATGATGTTTCACAAACAGGCGATCTCAAATCCCCTAATGGAGAAAACCATCAAAATGGTTTTATGAATATTCAGAGATTTGAGAAAAACTCGAGAACAGTGGGATTCCCAAACATGGAAGTTACGCAAATGCTCGAAAACCCGCAGACTGTAACCTCTCCATCTGACCTGGACTCTGGGGCTCGTCAAGTAGGAGTCAATGTTGAGCAAGGAGAGCAAATGTCACTGTCATGTAGGGAAGCAGTGAAAAGGCTCCTGACAAGGTTGTGCCAGAGTTCAGAGCTCAGTGTGCCAAGCCTTTGTCATCCCCTGCTGGCTGAGTGTAAAGAGACACTACTACAGGATTTACAAAAAAGACACAGTTTCCAGTTAGAACGCAACCTCCACAGGCTACACTCCTTCTTGAATAGGAATCAAATGGCTTCTCAGCTCAGCTCAGGACAGAGAGATGAAAATTGTTCACCTTCTAGCCATACGGTGGAGAATGAGGATAGGTGCTTCAACAGGAACAAGGAGATATGGACAGGTGTGACATTTATTTTATTTTTTACATTTTTACAGACAAAAAGAAGAAAATTATTTTGGAAATCAGTTGAGCATGAAAACATTGAAAAAAAAACAACTTAAAACAAAGTCATTGGCTCAATTCCCACTGAATGTAAGAAATGTATACTTTAAATACAGTAAATTCACTCTGGATAAAAAGTGTTTGCCAAATTCATTAATCAAAATTAAATGTCTTTAAATAAGTCATGTTGTACCCATCAAGTAAAAAGTAATAACATACATTGTTCTCACACTTTGAATGTGTTTTTAAATAATAACAGATTATGCCAAACTCCTCTGTGGGATTTTATTATTATTATTATTATTATTAGATCAGGACAATTGTATCACTTATTTTTGAATTAATGCACTCCAAACATATTTGTAATTAAGAAAAAATATGCGTGCCATTTGCATGATGGGTATAATTTACGATGGATATTTTAAACGACCTTTCTGCATCCTAGACAGTGCCATGCATCAGGATTACTTAACACAGGATGTTAAGCAGGACTTGGACAAAGGAGCTTTCACCAAGAAACGTAGGATACACGAGTGGAAGACCTCGTCCAATTTCTTCTCCCTTGAAGAACCGCAACAGTCACACATTGAAATGGTGAGTAACGAAGTAAAGTAAAAAAATCCAAATAATACTAAAATAGTTGTAAACTAGACTATAACAGAGGTTAAAAATGTTCACTAATGCAGTTGAGGATTGAATGGCTAATTTGCATGTGCATTTGATTGGTTAATCTTTGCAGTTTGACCAGTGGAGGACAGCTAGGTTGTCTCAGGATTGCAGGAAAGCTCAGCATCATCGCAGCAGACAGCTCTTTAACCAGGAACAGAACTTTACCCAGCATGCCATCCCTAAACTCAAAAGCCCCACCTGGGTTGATCATACAGTGGACTCCTTTTCTCAGCAGCAGTCACTGAGCAGAGGGGAAGGTTTGAAAAACATAGATTTAGATCTCTCAAGAATCTCTCAACAGTGGAGGGAAGACAAAGATCTTGATTTGAATTTGTATCACATATATGAGAGCAGAAAACAAAAACCGCAAGCATCTTTTGGAGGATCCAGATTCTGGTCGCATCAGCAGCAAGTTCAGGATGAAACTGAAAGATGTGCTCCCTTTTCATTCTCAGCATCTTATCTCTCAGAGGGCTTTCAATACAAGCCTTTTTTTCGCTGTCCACATCCATCTAACACCCAGCACAGGTCAGACTGTCTTGGTATGTCTTACTATCCCAAGACAAACACACCAGATAGGGTATTTTACCCTCCCCTTTATCTTTAGCAAAGCTGTTTGCCACAATTGAGGCTGTTTGCCAAGATTATCTTTGTACGAGTAACACACATTTCTTTTTTTCTTTTTTTCTTTTTTTTTGAAAGACCATCACCTTGAGATTTGAATTTGAGGGTTCAGTGTGCTCAGATTATGTACAGTCATGATTTCTCTGGTGTATTTATACATACTGGTAACACAGGTATTAAGAGTGAATGAAACTTCTTAAAAATAAATCACTCTTTGTGCTGCACAAATAATAAAAGCACCACACATTAGTTGTCTTTTATTCTTTTGAATTAATAGGGAAATGTTTATTCACACGGATGCTTGTTGTTTATTTACTTATTTGATTATTATTTTTATAATATTTTTTTTTTAAATCAGATTTCTTCTGTATATCTTGACTGGACTTTTATCAGTTAGTTCAGCATTCTGTAAATAAAGAAAAAGATGCATATGGTTTTGTGATATTCTTTAATAAATCAGTACAAAAATAACAATTTACATTTTGTATTTGGTAAAATATCTTGTAGTAAATTTAAATGTAAGAATTCAGCTGTGTAATACTCTTGTGAAGGTTAACTGAACACAGCTTTTCAGTTATTTTATCTGTTGAATATATATATATATATATATATATATATAATATTTTTTTACAGTAAACTCCTAATAAAAATTCCAAATTCCTTCTGGCGAGTTTGTATCTTTTCCATTATTATTTTTTCTATGTTTACAAACCCGCAGCATTTAAAGCCCTTTAATTTACATTTATTGAAGTTCATTAAATTTGTTCTTATTAAATTTGTTCTTATATTGTACAGATTAAATTATATGTCAGTGTTATCAGGGCATCAGGTAATATACTTCATTATTTATTGGTGTCTGATTGACAAAATATTCTCTTTCCTCCTGGTCCGCACCCTCTTTGTCTTCCCTCCTCTGGTCTTTATGCTCCTTCATCTTCTGCTCCTCTTGGCTTTCAGTGTTGCTGCTTCTTAGTGCTCTCTTTAATTGATTCCAGAACAGTTCTTTTGCACTGTTTGGATCAGAACAGTTTGGCCCAGGCCACTGCAGATATGTCTTTTTGAGCATGACCTTCCTCATACGATGATAAGTGGACAATTGTCGCTCAGGGATAGGTTCCAGAAGAACCAGCAAAAGCACATCCTGCATTTCTTGAAAGAGGCGATAGCTGGCCAGCTGGATCTCCAGTGAACACCATTCGCTGCGAAGGAAGCTCTGACTGACCACACAGATGGTTTTGCGACTGCCATATACAGCAGCCACAATGTTGTCAACAATATCACGGCCCAGCTCGAAATCTCTGTGGTGCAGGCAGAGCCGAAAAGAGGAACCCTCAAGGTTTGGCAGCAGCTGTTCCATAACCCAGTCTTCATCTGCTGAGTTGTAGGAAACGAAGGCATCATATTTGTAATTCTCTTCCTGGTCCCTTAAGCGACGCCACTGTTCTCCAAACCATGATCGAAACACATAGTAGCTGTACTTAAATTTCCAGTAAAGTTTGACATAGAGAAGTGGTATCAAGCTCAGTAAGATTGTGAATGTACATGTTGAGGAAAACAGGTAGAGTGCTATGTCTATATAACACACATTAGTGTCGAAGTTGTGAAAAAATGAGCCTGGATGGTCTTGGCAGGTAATATTGTAAAGATAAGGAAACTGGAGTCTTTTACTGCTTATGGTCCAGTTCTGTAGTTCACTATTCTGGCAGCTACAACTGAGAGGACAGCTGCGCATGTCGATATATGTTAGATTGGTCAGATTGTCCAGCAGACTGATGTCCAAAGACATCATGGCATTGCGATTGAGATGTAGGAGCTTCAGTCCTGTGAGATTTCCAAAGACCTCTTTAGAAAATGATTTAATGCCCATGTTCTCAACAAATAATGTCTTTAAATTTCGAAGGTTTTTGAAAATACCAGGTTTGAGCTGGGCGATCCCAACACATGAGTTGTCCAGAGTTAAGAACTCCAAGCTTTTCAGGTCATCGAATGTTTCAGCTCCAAATCCAATGATATGGTTGTTGGTGAGGTAAAGACTTTTGAGAGAAGTTAAACCACGGAAAAATGCGCGTGGCAACAAGTTTATGCCGCTTGGTTCCTGTGCATCAAGTTTCAGATCAAGGAGCTTGGACATATTAATAAATGGCGAGTATGTATGTTCTGAAAAATACAGAATGTGGTTAGCTTGTAAATCCAGCACCTGCAGGGTGGCATGAAGTTTTCCAAAGAGCGTGCTGTCTATCTCTTTCAGTCGATTTCTGTCTAAATACAGTTTGGCCAATTTTTTCAGCCCAACAAATGCATGTGGCCTTATCTGTGTGATCTTGTTCCCTCCTAAATCTAAAGTAGTTAGATTTGACAGATTTTGAAATGCATAGTTGAAAATCACAGCTATTTGGTTGTTGCGCAGATTGAGCGTTTTCAAGCTGATAAGATCCTCAAAGGTGTCATTGTAGATATCGCTCAACAGATTGTTATCGAGACGAAGTGTGACAAGATGTCGGAGTCCACTTAAGGCTTTATGGTCCAAATAGGCAATTATGTTTATGTTTAGCTCGAGCTTTGTTAAATGTGGTGTGTTACTGAAGGCATATGCGCTAACCTCTAGAATACGATTGTAACGATAGGTCAGGTTTTTCAAGCTGAGATTAAATTTGGTGCAGGAGTTTAGCCTGGTCAGATGGTTATGTTCTATTTTTAGAGTTTCCAATTGGTTCTGACAGTGTAGAAACTGCAAGCAGTCTGTGGTTTTCATCTCATTCCGTGAGAGGTCCATTAGAGTGATACTGGAGCAATTACAAAATGTGCTTCTGTTTAGAGATCTTATGGAATTGCTCTGGAGTATCATTTTAGGTATTTGATGATCTCGCAGGTGAAGACACAGCAAAGGCAGATTCTGATCTTTCAGTTTCAAACCTGAGAAGTCAATGTGCCTTGGTTGAATATTGGTATAATTAAGAAGCTTGTTGAGAGAGACATTGGTAAAGCGCAAGCGCAGGTACTTTATACTCTTCAGATTCAAGCCCTGAAAAGATTTGGATGACAGAAATTTGTTGTCTGACAGATCTAATACTTTCACATACTTTAGGAAAGACTTGTCACATCCCAGTTTGTGTAGTTTATTATCACTGAGGTAAAGTTTGGAAAGCGAGTTCGGCAGACGAGTGGAGTGATGCAGGGTGGTTAGATTGTTAAAAGAAAGGTCAAGTTGTTCCAAGCTAGACAGGTTTGTTATACACTCAACCAAAGATGAAAAGTTTTTCAGGTGGTTCCTGCGTAGGTCAAGAATCTTGAGGTGTGTCAAATTGGAAAACAGGAACAAATCAATATATGTGAGATTATTGTTTCCCAGGAACAGCTCTGTGAGGCTATGTAGGTCACTGAAAACATCACGGTGGAGAGATGATAGGTGATTGCAGGACAGATTTAACATCATGAGGTTCTGCAGGTTATTAAAAGCATCTTTGTGGATGCTAGCAATATGGTTAGCATCTAGTACCAGAGAAGTCAGATTGGACAGATGATGAAAGCTTTGGCCTTGAATATGTGTAATGTTATTCCGAGAAACTGTGAGGTTTGTTGCAGTGGGGTATACATCACTCACAATTGCAGTTATGTCTGTTTCATGACATTTAATACATCTGAAGATTGTATGATTAGAATCAGGGATCTTTATGCAACTCCTGAAGCTGTAGCTGAAGGCAAGGTCAAGGAGGCAGATGAATATTGCCTTTATGATCAGTTCACGACACGCAGAATCTGCCATGTTTTTCAATTCCACTTTTTAATGTAACTCCCATTGACTGCCTTCATGAAAGTCCAACACTGTGAGGTTCTTCACTCAGTATGAGCAGCACCTAACACTAAGAGTTTAATACAGCCAGCTGCTAGAAAAAAAGGGAAAGGATATAATCAGTTTGAATCTGGAATAAACTTATGTATTAATCCAGACATAATGCTGATACATAAGTCAAATTTACATATTTATTTCCTCTTTAAATGTAACAAATGCATCAAGAACATGTTATGGATGTCTTATTTAAATTATTTATTATATAATCGCTTTAAAGATGATAGAAGTATCCAATTTATTTAAATATATGCAGGGCAACATATACAAAAACATCCTATAATTACATTACTCAGAAACAAACTGCTGTAATGTATTCTCAAATGTCCCAACAGTCAATTTCCCATTCCTCAAATCCTTTTCCCCTTTTGTTTTATTTACATCCTTAAAATGTAAAGTATACAATGATGGATTGAAACTATAAATCATTGTAAATATTTAAAGACTTTCTTAAAGAAGGTTTTCATGGAAATGCATGACAAGCTCTTCTGAAACAAGTTTCCCTTTTTTCACATTCTACGGTTGTTCACGATAATGACACTCAAGTACACACAAAGGCAAAAAGACTGTCCCGCCATACAAATTCATTATTTCATATTATTACATTGACAATTTTGCTTAAATACTGTCTCCAGATTTAAACTTAAACTAAAATAACGTGATTCAGTAGCTTACCTTCATAAAATCATCCCTGATAATGCTGCACGACTATCATAGTTGTTCTCTTTCTTTTAACACATCAGGGACATTCCCTTCACAGGAATAGAAAGAGGAACCAAAGTGTTTCATGCCAGAGCAAATGAGTTCAGACAACGGATCACAGCCTGATCCAATTGTTTTGATTTATTGTTCAGATAAATATTAAAAGAAATTCAATTCAATTCAAGTTTATTTGTATATAGTGCTTTTTACAATACAAATCGTTACAAAGCAACTTTACAGAAAATTACATTTCTACAATATTTAGTAGTACCTTATAAGTGGTGACTGTCAGTTTGTGTGTGTATGACAAGATTTTTCAGAAAACATTAATACAAGACGTACTCAGCAAGACTATGAACACTATTAACAGCAATTATTATTTGATGCAGTCACACTTGTAGCAATATTTGTTAGTTCTGTTGTTGATTCAGGATTAGCATCATGGGGTCCTCTGAGGGGTCAGAAATGTTCACTAATGCAGTTGAGGATCTTATGGCTAATTTGCATGTGAATTTGATTGGTTAATCTTTGCAGTTTGACCATTGGAGGACAGCTAGGTAGTCTCAGGATTGCATCAGAGCTCAGCATCATCGCAGCAGACAACTCTTTAACTAGGAACAAAACTACTTTACAGTGAACCATGATCGAAACACATACTAGCTGTACTTAAATTTCCAGTAAAGTTTGACATAGAGAAGTGGTATCAAGCTCAGTAAGATTGTGAATGTACATGTTGAGGAAAACAGGTGGAGTGCTATGTCTATATAACACACATTAGTGTCGAAGTTGTGAAAAAATGAGCCTGGATGGTCTTGGCAGGTAATATTGTAAAGATAAGGAAACTGGAGTCTTTTACTGCTTATGGTCCAGTTCTGTAGTTCACTATTCTGGCAGCTACAACTGAGAGGACAGCTGCGCATGTCGATATATGTTAGATTGGTCAGATTGTCCAGCAGACTGATGTCCAAAGACATCATGGCATTGCGGTTGAGATGTAGGAGCTTCAGTCCTGTGAGATTTCCAAAGACCTCTTTAGAAAATGATTTAATGCCCATGTTCTCAACAAATAATGTCTTTAAATTTCGAAGGTTTTTGAAAATACCAGGTTTGAGCTGGGCGATCCCAACACATGAGTTGTCCAGAGTTAAGAACTCCAAGCTTTTCAGGTCATCGAATGTTTCAGCCCCAAATCCAATGATATGGTTGTTGGTGAGGTAAAGACTTTTGAGAGAAGTTAAACCACGGAAAAATGCGCGTGGCAACAAGTTTATGCCGCTTGGTTCCTGTGCATCAAGTTTCAGATCAAGGAGCTTGGACATATTAATAAATGGCGAGTATGTATGTTCTGAAAAATACAGAATGTGGTTAGCTTGTAAATCCAGCACCTGCAGGGTGGCATGAAGTTTTCCAAAGAGCGTGCTGTCTATCTCTTTCAGTCGATTTCTGTCTAAATACAGTTCGGCCAATTTTTTCAGCCCAACAAATGCATGTGGCCTTATCTGTGTGATATTGTTCCCTCCTAAATCTAAAGTAGTTAGATTTGACAGATTTTGAAAGGCATAGTTGAAAATCACAGCTATTTGGTTGTTGCGCAGGTTGAGCGTTTTCAGGCTGATAAGATCCTCAAAGGTGTCATTGTAGATATCGCTCAACAGATTGTTATCGAGACGAAGTGTGACAAGATGTCGGAGTCCACTTAAGGCTTTATGGTCCAAATAGGCAATTATGTTTATGTTTAGCTCGAGCTTTGTTAAATGTGGTGTGTTACTGAAGGCATATGCGCTAACCTCTAGAATACGATTGTAACGATAGGTCAGGTTTTTCAAGCTGAGATTAAATTTGGTGCAGGAGTTTAGCCTGGTCAGATGGTTATGTTCTATTTTTAGAGTTTCCAATTGGTTCTGACAGTGTAGAAACTGCAAGCAGTCTGTGGTTTTCATCTCATTCCGTGAGAGGTCCATTAGAGTGATACTGGAGCAATTACAAAATGTGCTTCTGTTTAGAGATCTTATGGAATTGCTCTGGAGTATCATTTTAGGTATTTGATGATCTCGCAGGTGAAGACACAGCAAACTCAGATTCTGATCTTTCAGTTTCAAACCTGAGAAGTCAATGTGCCTTGGTTGAATATTGGTATAATTAAGAAGCTTGTTGAGAGAGACATTGGTAAAGCGCAAGCGCAGGTACTTTATACTCTTCAGATTCAAGCCCTGAAAAGATTTGGATGACAGAAATTTGTTGTCTGACAGATCTAATACTTTCACATACTTTAGGAAAGACTTGTCACATCCCAGTTTGTGTAGTTTATTATCACTGAGGTAAAGTTTGGAAAGCGAGTTCGGCAGACGAGTGGAGTGATGCAGGGTGGTTAGATTGTTAAAAGAAAGGTCAAGTTGTTCCAAGCTGGACAGGTTTGTTATACACTCAACCAAAGATGAAAAATTTTTCAGGTGGTTCCTGCGTAGGTCAAGATTCCAGAGGTTTGTCAAATTGGAAAACAGGAACAAATCAATATATGTGAGATTATTGTTTCCCAGGAACAGCTCTGTGAGGCTATGTAGGTCACTGAAAACATCACGGTGGAGAGATGATAGGTGATTGCAGGACAGATTTAACATCATGAGGTTCTGCAGGTTATTAAAAGCATCTTTGTGGATGCTAGCAATATGGTTAGCATCTAGTACCAGAGAAGTCAGACTGAACAGATGATGAAAGCTTTGGCCTTGAATGTGTGTAATGTTATTCCGAGAAACTGTGAGGTTTGTTGCAGTGGGGTATACATCACTCACAATTGCAGTTATGTCTGTTTCATGACATTTAATACATCTGAAGATTGTATGATTAGAATCAGGGATCTCTATGCAACTCCTGAAGCTGTAGCTGAAGGCAAGGTCAAGGAGGCAGATGAATATTGCCTTTATGATCAGTTCACGACACGCAGAATCTGCCATGTTTTTCAATTCCACTTTTTAATGTAACTCCCAACGACTGCCTTCATGAAAGTCCAACACTGTGAGGTTCTTCACTCAGTATGAGCAGCACCTAACACTAAGAGTTTAATACAGCCAGCTGCTAGAAAAAAAGGGAAAGGTTATAATCAGTTTGAATCTGGAATAAACTTATGTATTAATCCAGACATAATGCTGATACATAAGTCAAATTTACATATTTATTTCCTCTTTAAATGTAACAAATGCATCAAGAACATGTTATGGATGTTGTATTTACATTATGTATTATAAAATCACTTTAAAGATGATAGAAGTATCCAGTTTATTTAAATATATGCAGGGCAACATATACAAAAACATCCTATAATTCCTTTACTCAGAAACAAACTGCTGTAATGTATTCTCAAATGTCCCAACAGTCAATTTCCCATTCCTCAAATCCTTTTCCCCTTTTGTTTTATTTAAATCCTTAAAATGTAAAGTATACAATGATGGATTGAAACTATAAATCATTGTAAATATTTAAAGACTTTTTTAAAGAAGGTTTCCATGGAAATGCATGACAAGCTCTTCTGAAACAAGTTTCCCTTTTTTCACATTCTACGGTTGTTCACGATAATGACACTCAAGTACATACAAAGGCAAAAAGACTTTCCCGCTATACAAAGTCATTATTTCATATTATTACATTGACAATTTTGCTTAAATATTGTATCTAGATTTAAACTTAAACTAAAATAACGTGATTCAGTAGCTTACCTTCATAAAATCATCCCTGATAATGCTGCACGACTATCATAGTTGTTCTCTTTCTTTTAACACATCAGGGACATTCCCTTCACAGGAATAGAAAGAGGAACCAAAGTGTTTCATGCCAGAGCAAATGAGTTCAGACAACGGATCACAGCCTGATCCAATTGTTTTGATTTATTGTTCAGAGAAATATTAAAATAAATTCAATTCAATTCAAGTTTATTTGTATATAGTGCTTTTTACAATACAAATCGTTACAAAGCAACTTTACAGAAAATTACATTTCTACAATATTTAGTAGTAGCTTATAAGTGGTGACTGTCAGTTTGTGTGCGTGTGACAGGATTTTTCAGAAAACAATAATACAAGACGTACTCAGCAAGACGATGAACACTATTAACAGCAATTATTATATGATGCAGTCACACTTGTAGCAATATTTGTTAGTTCTGTTGTTGATTCAGGGTTAGCATCATCTGAGGTCCTCTGAGGGGTCAGCATCATCTCTTCTCAGGTGTTCTGGATCCAGACTGGATCTTGTGTAAATCCTAGTTATGCACATATGATCAGATACAACTGAATGCACATATGATCAGATACAACTGCAGTCACAATTTAAGAGATGCATTAATCGAATACTTGGCGAAAGAGATGCGTTTTTAATCTAGATTTAAATAGAGAGAGTGTGTCTAAACATTATCAGGAAGGCTATTCCAGAGTTTGGGAGCCAAATGTGGAAAAGCTCTATCTCCTTTAGTGTACTTTGCTATCCTAGGAACTACCAAAAATCCAGTGATTTGTGACCATAGGGAGCGTGATGGATTGTAATGTGGTATAAGGCTAGTTAGGTATGCAGGAGCTAAACCATTTATTGCCTTATAGGTAAGTAATGAAAATTTGTAACGGAACTTAATAGGTAGCCAGTGCAGAGACTGTAAAATTGGGGTAATATGATCATATTTTCTTGACCTGGTAAGGACTCTAGTTGCTGCATTTTGGACTACATGTAGCTTGTTTATTGATGAAGCTGGACAACCACCTAGAAGTGCATTAAAATAGTCCACTCTAGAGGTCATGAATGCATGAACTAGCTTTTCTGCATTAGAAACAGGTAAAATGTTTCGTAGCTTGGCAATTTTTCTAAGATGGAAGAATGCAGTTTTTGTAACATGGGAAATATGATTTTCAGAAGACATGTTGCAGTCTAATATAACACCCAGATTGTTGACTGTAGATTAAGTAACAGTACATCCGTCTAGTTGCAAATTGTAATTTACAAGATTCTGTGTACTGTTTTTTGGTCCAATAATTAATATCTCTGTCTTATCCGAATTTAATAAGAGAAAATTATTGGTCATCCAACCTTTTATATTTTTAACACACTCTGTTAGCTTAGATAATTAAGAAGTTTCATCTGGTCTTGAGATATATTGCTGAGTATCATCAGCATAACAGTGGAAACTAATCTCGTATTTTCTAATAATATTACCAAGGGGCAACATGTATATTGAAAATAGAAGGGGACCTAGGACGGATCCTTGTGCCACTCCATATTTTACTGGTGATAAATGAGATGACTCCCCATTTAAATAAACAAAATGGTAGCGATCAGGCAGTTTTTTTGCGAATCTTTCTTTGGTGGCTGAAACAATAGTTCTGCCCAGACGGTAACGCTGAGACATATAGTTAATATCAGTGATATGCAGCATGCATGATACAAGGAAATGGTCAATAACATTTTCACTTTGAGGTACGATATCTATATTAGTAAGATCGATTCCATGTGATATAATTAAATACTTTCTTTAAACAAATAAATGTATAATAACAATCATCATTCTCACCATCATATAGCCCTAAGGTTGGAGTAGGCAGTTGGAAGATATTTAAGTTTGAAAGGACTCAAACTAGAGAAAAAAGTTGATTCATAATGCATCTTGATTTAATGTAAGGTGTAACAATATAACACATAACTAACATTGTGTCTTTGATTTCATGCAGCATTACATGCATGTATTTGAAGGATCACACGAACCATGGATATTTTGGAATATTCTAAAAACAACAACAATCCCAGTCATCTTAATTAGCCATTCTCTCCTCTTCATTTTCTTTTTAAATCAGCCTCTTGCCTTCTGCTCTCGAGCCATCTGACAGAGTCCACAGGACGGACAGCAGGTCATAAACACCCAGTCGTCACAGACAGAGCCCTAAAAAAGACACAAGCCAACAATGCAGTGCTAGTCTTTGACATCAAAGTAATGATATAATGTATTTCAGCAGAAATTACAACACTACATCAAGAGCAGAAATAAGCTATAATAAATACATCAATACATCAATAAAGATATTTATTGCATGGCCCACATTAATACGATATCTGTCACGGATGCTGGTTCTCAATGCAATCATGGCGCCAGGTAGAAAGGGCAAACAGCAGCTGTCACCATTGTCCTGTGCCACCTTACATCCCAAAATGCAAGGAATAAATGCCCCACACAGACCTGAGGAATAAACCAGTGTCAGATTTCACACTATTTTAACATGTAAGGCTTGTAAGGTTCAACAAATTGGTTAAAGGGATAGTTTGTTAGAACTGACTCACCCCCATGTCATGCCCAACCTGTATGGTAAACTAACCCTTTAAACAACGTACTCAACCTATAATTTGCATTCATAAATGTTTCTCCCTGCTTCATACACTCACAGATTCCACAGTCGTCACAACAGTCGCAGACATCAGAGCTCCAGTGAGAGACAGTGTAGCTGGTTACAGTCATCTGAGGCTGGGAACTCACTGCTTCTGTTTGATATGACATCACTGACATAAAGCAAAAGATACAATATAATGATTTACAACTACAACTTGCACTCTTATGTTGTTGCAAAAATACTGAAAAATATTGACTTGATGTGTATATAAAAACTAACTTATCATTTGATGGCTGTCATATCAAAGAGATATTTTAATATGTTAAATATGTATTAATTAATGCAAAACATAAATGACATTTCTAAGCAACAGAAAGAATGGTTTAAATGGATCTTCTCTCTCTCACCTGTTTCTTTGGAGATGCTTCCTGTTACTATGTCTCACTTCCTTGGGAGTGATGTTCAATTCCTGATAGATCTAAGTGAAGTTGGAAATCACCTCAAGCTTGACGAAGGGGAGGAGAAACTTTACTAGCGGTGAGTGGTTTCTGTGACCTATAAACTAATGGTTGAAGTGTTTGATTTGGGGGTGAGGAGTTTTGCTCTATTTTAGGTGTCCACACCCTTCCATTATGACAATAGTTTTCTACTAACTTTTAAAACCTTCAGAAAAGTACTTTGTGTTACCTGTATGAACAATGGCCTTTTAAGCAGATGCAGCTGTGATCACCAAAATACATTTCATTGTCATTTGAGCTATTATCCTAGAAATAAATGGAAGCCCATTTCTTCCACATAAGAAACAAAAATCATGCTTTGGTAAATCATAATTACAACACATACCAAAATTGTGAAATGGAAAACAAAATTATAAGATTAAAACAAATTTGCTAATGTAAATCATCATAAGGAAGATCAGAGAATGAATTGCATTTATAAATAATGTATGAAAATTTGCATACTTTTACATCTGACATTGTGTTTCTATTTTTTTCTCAGATTTTAGTCTGTCTTTGAGTCCTATAAACTATAATGCATCGTGTCAATGTAGAGATGTTTCAGCATACCTGGTTGAAAACGTCAATGTTAACCTCTGAATTGCACCAAACCTTCAAATATACCATCCTGTTGTTAACCCTTTTTGAGCAAAACAATGGCTGTAACGTTTAGACTTTGATTTGCAGGGCTAACCATGTTCTCTTTCAAAGGCAACACTTTAATGTGACTGGCCACAAGAATCATAGTCGAACAAAACACTGTGAATGTGACTAGTGCATTGTTTGCACAATTTTTAGACAGTTTCTAGGGAAGAACACTTGACACTGGTCCCTACAGCCAAAGCCACAGGTCGGACCATGTTCTGGATGAAATCCGAGAGTGATATACCAAAACTAAAGTGTGAAAATGTTTTATCAGGCTTGGCGTATTTTTTTTTAAAAAAGAAACCCGAAAAAGAAATGTATTTCCTAGGGAATGTGGAGGTGCATACATATGAGCATGGTATACTCAAAGAGTTATATCATTTGTTCGATCAATTAAAATCTTCATAAATAGGATACTGGAATTTACTTGGATGTTTTTTTGTTTGTGTTATTAATACAGATTTGCCACATCTTCAGACATAAAAGAGCAAATGAGGACAAAGGTAAGTTAAATGGTGGCTTACGGTTTCATAATAGTGCAGCAAATCTGTTGAGCTGTTTGACATCATTATTTACACATCAGGGCATGTCTCTGGTTTTCTTATCTAATGTATTGCACTGCTGTAACACTTATTATTTCTTTGCCTTTTCATGTGCATCTGTGAGGTCAGTTTGTACAAACACAGTAACCAGCCTCCAGCCCCTTAAGTAAATAATCTCTTTAAAACACTCAAAGTCATATAAGAATATGAAATTTCATACGTGCTCAACAGTTATAATATACTGTGAAACGTGAAAAGAAGCATTTAGCAGTGTCTTCGTCTTTAAAAGTACTATTTAGGTCTATTTCTTTTTTAAAGCAATATTATATAGATACTGTATTTTTGAATTTAAAGCACCATATTTTTGTATTTAAAGCACCATATTTAGTCCTGTATGTGAAAAGAAAAAATATTACATGTACACACTTTATTTTACCTATCATAGATTTAAATGAATGCTTCAAGTCTATTGTGCAAGTTCTACAGTCAGTTCCTTATTCTGGTTTCTTTAGCCACACAGACATGTGTAGGCCACATGATTTCACAATGCCAGAAGATAATATGTTACACAACTGTATTGTCAAAATCACACTCCACGGTTTCAAGCGTATTGGATATGGTTCAAGTAACGGATCTGAAACACCGCCTTTGTTTCATTAGCATTAGAAACAAGAAGCTCTGAGTGCAGTTGCATGAGCAACTGTTCAAATGTAGAGCTGTCTGGATTTTTCTGTATTTTAACTGTATTTCATCTGTGATGCAGAAATGATGACATTAACAAAATAAAAAAGAGAATAATAAAGTATAAAGGATTTAAAATTGTTCCTGAGTTGCTTGGACTATGTGCAAAAGAGGGTTACTTGAATAAATATATTTACATATTTAAGTGGAAATATAGAGCACATGTCATATTTTGCTGTGATACATTATGTTAATCTTCCACAGGTTACAGCTGTACTTGAAACATCCAGTTCAGACAAAAAGAGAGAATACTGCTGCTCTGTGGTGGACTGAATCATCGCAGGTCATAATTATTCAGTCATTCTTGCCATTGGTTTGTTTTTGATCTTTCGTCAATAAACATAATGAATAATATTAAGTAAGCCAAAATTATCAACTTGGAACTGTCTATTAATAAACTGTATATAAGTAGTCAGTCATTTGTCTAAAGAGACCACAATCTTGAGCTACATATCTTTACCAAAATCCAGGAGACACATTGTTATGAATAGATTTGTGAATAAATATTTCGGGTCATATCTACAAGTAGACTTGCTTAAATTAATGTCTGTATATTTTGAGACACAAAAACGTGTCTATATACAGCAGACATTGGGAACTTGTAACTGAATCTAAACCTCAATTTGTAAAGAATTGTTTTTTTAATTCAAATCGAACATGAATAAGACTCAAGCACTGTAGAGGATACAGTTGTACATTGCAGTCATTGATCAATGCATAATTCTCACTTTGGAGTTAAAATACTTTTAAAGGGTTCATGAACTGAGAAACCAAAACTTTTCACATATATGAGGTCAATGTTCTATAAAAACATCCTGTAAGTTTCAGAACTCAAAACTTACTCGTTAGTCTATAAACAGCTAAATACTCACACAAGTGTGAGTAACATTTTTTTTATTACGTGGTCACTATTGTTTGTCTGTTAAACAGATCGTTTGATACAAGTATTCATGCAGTCACAGCCTAAATCACAGCAGCGTCCATCTGTGAGGAATGAAGGCTGTCAAACAAGCCAATCATAGCAGTCTACAATCCACCACACCTCTGATGAGAGGGGTTAAAAACAGGACAGAAAATAGCATATTACTTCTGAAGTGTGTTTTTGATGTAAAAAAAAAAAATATATATATATATATATATATATTTAGTGGCAGTTAAATATATATATATATATATATATATATATATATATATATATATATATATATATATATATAAATATGCTATTTTCAGGACAGAAAATAGCATATTACTTCTGAATTGTGTTTTTGATGTAAAAAATAAAATATATATAAAAAAGCGGCAGTTCATGACACCTATTGTTATTGTGTGAAATAAAGATCATCTTACAGTAAAATCAGTTGGTGGTATTATTATTTTGAATTTATATTAGTGAGGCCAGAGGATGTGGTTACATTTCTGAGAACGTGTCAACACACATCAGAGCTGTTCGTTGAAAATTAAAGAAGTGTTTGTCATGCACTTAGTTTACAGTAAATAAGTAATCACAACCGTTTGCTTTACAAGGTGGTTTAAGAGTAGTTTTACAATGTTACAATATTATATATTACAGTGTATTCATGCTCAACCTAGTCGGATGAATGAAAAAGTAATTGTTCTGTGACAATGCCCTCATCAAAATCCATATTCAAATATATGAATGTGATTTAAAAAAAAAAAAAAAAAAAAAAAAAAACTTTGCAGAGGAAATTTAGCATGCTATAAGAAAAAAAGCCTGCCTTATTTTATTGTAGACCAAAACCAATATGTATTTAATTTTTTTTTCTTTTTTTTTTTTTTTTTTTACATTTTTTTTTTCTTTTTTTTTCTATGTCTTATAATGCATAGAGCAAGAAAGATGAATGTCTGAATGCTACAAGACTCACAAGACTATGGCTAAATGGTTTGATGTAAATTAAAACCTTCTGGAACCAGATTATTATCATTGTGGTTTAAAACTGTCCATACACAAATAAAAAATAATGCAAATATAAATACATTAAAATGAACTATAGTCTTATGTGTCAACCTTTTTTTTTTTTGATAACCCTCACAAATATAATGGGCTTACTTGCATGTTTGTTTGGACAGAAATTAACTGCATACATGTAAATAGTCTAAACAACAGATCATCATGTATGACTAATTTGTTAGCAGACTGAGGTTATTGGCTTCCTGTCTGTAAACAGGCAAGATCCATCAGAATATAATTAGATAAAAAATGAGAGCAAACAGTCTTGAGCAGTAGCAGCAGAAGATATTTAGCTCAAAATTACTTCTCCTTTTCTCTCTTAACAAGCACCTTTTAATGTGATGTTTAAAATATTTCCGGTAAGAGTATGTTTTGTGGAGAGAGAAAAAGGGAAGAGAGAAAAAAAAGGTCAGGAAACACTAAGATAAACATGTTTCCTGAACAAATTCAGTTACAATCAGATGATCATCTGATCTAGGTCAACCCCTGCACAGACAGAACAGGTAAAAGACTTTGGATTTTTGCTTCTACTGTATACTCTAATATTTAATGTTAGTCCTTTATACATCTATGAACATTCTTTAAACAAAAAAAGTTGATTTATTTTTCTCAAATTTGAAATATATTTGAAATTTGTGTCAAATTAACCAGACGTTAAATAGTTTGACTGCAGTGTAAAAATATATTGGTTTTGAAATTAACTACAACAAATGAGAATATTCTCTCTATTTTACATGCAATTTAAAGTTACTGCAAGTAAAAATAATTCCTTGCCTTTTCTCAATGATTTTACTAGTAAAAAAACCACATCCATCAGACTATGGTGAAAATATTTATTATTCATGCACTCAGTTTAGGGTAAACAAGTTAATACAACCGTTTGCTTTACAAGATGGTTTAAGAGTATTGTTTTCTGATATGTTACAATATTATATATTACAGTGTATTAATGCTCAACCTAGAAAGTTGGATGGATGAAAGGTAATTGTACTGTGACAATGCCCTCATCAAAATTAATATTCAACAATCTAAATGTGATTTCAGGGTGTAAAAAAAAAACCTTGCAAAGGAAATTTAGCATGTTATAAGAAAAACGGCTGTCTTATTTTATTGTAGACCAAAAGCAATATGTTATATTTTTGGCCTTATAATGCATAGAGCAAGAAAGATGAATGTCTGAATGCTACGATCACAAGACTATGGCTCCAGTGGTTTGATGTAAATTAAAATCTTCTGAAACCAGATTATTATTTTGTAGTTTAAAACTGGCCATACACAAATGAAAAATACTGCAAATATAAATAAATGTATATTTTATGACTCAATGATTTTGCTAGTAACAAAACCACATCTATCCGACTATGGTGAAACGATTTAATATTAATATAAATATACTTTTAAATACTTTTCCCCAAGAACCCTTTATAACTGACCCTAAAAAAGTATAAGATTTAATTTCACACACTTTCAGATCTGACAGCCAGCTTTGCTTGAGGTTGTAAAGGTGTTTTCGAGACACTTTTTGAATATGTCTGCTCTCAGCAAATTGGGGATGTCAAAAACATGTTTTTGTATAAATTTATCAAATGAGTGCAGTTTTATTTCCCTGTGGACAAAGCCTCCAGTTCCCCTTTGCAGTGGTTTAATGAGTAGGATTCAGTTTCTGTGTTGACTTCTCCCTCTCTTTCCCTCTATTTTTCGGTAAGAAAGGAGAGACGTATAGACAAGACGACCTGAGAGACGAGTGCATCTCGTGCCCACTGTTTTACTTGTATGTCTCACTTCTCTGAAGCTCATCATGAAGCACACGACAGCTACAGAGGTCCCTGATGTGAGTGTTAAGACAGCACTGAGAAAAACCAACAAAAGTTAACAATCTGATTTAACAGAATATTGTCCTTTGCTTGTTTCAGAACACCGATTATGACTACACAATCAATTCTGCTGATTATAACAATAGCGATGTGGATGACAAAGATGCTGCCCCCTGCAGTCTGTGGGATACATGGGACATTCTTAGTCACTTTGCCCCCGTGGCTTACATCCTAGTCTTTATCTTGGCACTGGTGGGTAACATCCTGGTTCTGTGTGTGATCCGCCGTTATCGCCAGTCTCGACATAGTCCCTGCTCCTTCTCCCTGACAGACACCTTCCTGCTCCATCTGGCCATCTCTGACCTCCTACTGGCTATAACTTTGCCATTTTTTGCTGTCGAGTGGATTCACGAGTGGGTCTTCGGTGTATTCATGTGTAAAATAGCTGGAGCGTTGTTCTCACTGAACGTTTATTGTGGGGTGCTTTTCCTGGCCTGCATCAGCTTTGACCGATACCTGGCTATCGTACATGCAATCAATATCCGTTGGAGACGCAAGACCTGCCACGCACAGCTGGCCTGTGCCACCATCTGGGGTGTCTGCCTAGGATTGGCGATGGTGGACGTGTACTACCGCAATGTAGTGACTGTTTATGGCATAAATCGGTTGATTTGCCATATAGATTTTTCTCAAGAGAACAGCCAGCAATGGCAGATCGGCATGCAGCTGGTTAGTATGATTTTTGGCTTCATACTTCCCTTACTGGTCATGCTGTACTGCTACCTTCGCATTTTCAAAGCACTCTGTCACGCCACACGTAGGCAGAAACGGCGCTCGATGAGGCTCATCATCTCATTGGTCATTGTGTTTGTAATCAGTTGGGCACCTTATAATGCCTTGCGGATGACCGACAGCTTGCAGACGCTTGGGGTCATTGTCAAAACCTGCGCGCTCAACAAGGTGCTAGATGTGGGCATTTTTGTGACAGAGAGCCTGGGGTTGGCGCATTGCGCTTTAAATCCACTACTCTACGGCCTTGTGGGGGTAAAGTTCCGTCGTGAGCTCACCCAGATGTGCAAGGCTGCTTTAGGACCCCAGGGGTGCCTCGGATTAGCAGGATGGGTAAACAGTCGGGGATCGACCCGCAGGCCAACTGGATCATTCAGCTCGATGGAGAGTGAGAATACCACCTACTTCTCTGTCATGGCTTGAAAAGAGTGAACAAGAGTGCAGGAATAGAAGTGAAGTGGTTGTTTTTATCTGGAATTGGGAAGAAACCACAATTTCATCTGGTGTAGTCTGAGAGATACTGAAACTGTTTCATGTTCTTTCTTTTTTTCCCTTCTTTTTCTTTTTCTTTTTTTAAGCAAGACAATTTGTAATGCAGTCTTAACATCTATTCTATTCTGGAGGAGGAGACTTTGTCGTTAATTTTCTGTTGTTATTATTAAAGATAATAAAAATAAGTGCCTGCATGAATATCCCAAAATTAACCAATTTTTTTCAAATTTTGCTGCATTTTAGCTACAGGCTCTATATAGCTATATATTCATATTTTATATATTTAATATTTTCCAAAAATTACACGCTGAGACAGAAAAAAAAAAGAAAAATGCTGTAGAAATGCATTCTCATCAACAATCATGCCTTTGTGGCAGCTGTAATCATGACAATCATCCGTTGAGTTGTCTAGGTCTGGTATCACAAACAGGAACTGAAAACAGACTCCACATCCACTTTCTTTACTTTTCTTTTTTTATAGATATAGATATAAATACTTGTCATAAATAAGGCTGTGACATCAAATTGAGTTTTGTTTATCATTTTATTAATCTGTTGTTTAATCCTTTAAGCAGATGACATTATACAATACATCACAACATCACATACAGTACATAATAAATATGAATATGACAGAAAGCTTTCTCCTGATGTAATTTTTGTAAAACATTCCTATTGTTATTTTTGTGAATTTAATGTTTCCACTTCTGATAAACTGTATTATACATTAAACTTTTAATATAGATTTGTGTGAGTCACTGTTTTATTACTCTTCCTCAGCTGTAGACTACGGAGGATGTCACACTCTGAAGATATATTTTGTCATTCTGAGAATGACAGCCACAGTGGATACCCAGAATAAAAGGTGTAATCGCTTTTGTTTCATCTCGATTGAATTTATTCGTTTGATTTTCTTGTTTCACAGCTATTCTCATCCATATTAAAACTAATTGAACATCTATTTTATTCTGAGAATGACAACCACAAAGGAAACCCAACGGTATAATTGCCTTTGTTAATCTGTATTAAAAACACCTCTCTAAAAATTTTAATATTTCTCTTTCAGAAAGCATTTTGGAAGTGTTTGTATTTATTAATGCTACAGTTTTCCACAAATAAATACATTTGAATTTTTTTTTATTACGAAATTTTCTGCAGTGAAATTATGACATAAGTGTTGGTAACAATGATAATATAAATAGAGGTCTTGCAACTTGAGAGCATGCTCTTTCGGCTGAAAGGCAGTCTGGGGGTCAGGAAATGTGAGTCAGACTGGAACTATAAACACCCCACACCTATCTGCTGAGCCTGAACCTTCTATATATGGTTGTGCTGAGCCTTCTAGCCTTCAAACTTGGTTCTCTGTGGATTTTAGTTAATGTCAGTTTGCTTTGAGGTACATGCTAAAAGAAACTCTGAGCCCATTATAGCAATATAAAGTAGCACAGCACTGATGTGATGTGAACTCAAGCTTTTTGGGACAAGCATTATGACAGCCAAATATCATGATTCAGTAGGGGAAAATGTTAATACAGGACAGCATTTTGTACTTGTTTTAAAATAGCATCTTTTGGACAACAATTCGATTGTCACCAGTAAGCTCTGATTACAAAGCACTTGTATACATCATGCTCGTTTATGACTTAAACAATGGGAAGGGGGATTTTATTTCACCATCTTATGAAGACAACTTAATTTCACTTTACTCGACCTCTGTCAGTTTGAGCTCTGTTGTTATATATGCGTATTCAATTCAATTCAAGTTTATTTGTAAAGTGCTTTTTACAAAACAAATCGTTACAAAGCAACTTTACAGGAAATTATGTTTCTACAATATTTATTAGTAGCTAGTAGTTTGTGCACATTTGACAGGATTTTAGAAAAAATAAAAAAAATAATAATAATACAAGACGTAGTCAGCTAGACGATGAACTATCAATATTATTAATTAAGTTATTATATGATTCAGTCACACATTTAGCAATAATTGTTAGTTCTGTTTGTTGATTCAGGGTTAGCATCATCTGAGGTCCTCTGAGGGTCAGCATCATCATCTTCTCAGGTGTTCTGGATCCAGACTGGAGCTTGTGTAAATCCTAGTTACCACGGGATGTGAGGCGAAACATAGAAACAAAATAGAGACATCATTAGCATAGCTGCTGATCCAACAAAGTAAAATTAGTTTAACCCAAGCTAATGAATAAAAATGCACCTTTGATAAGATGCAACTACACTCACAAATAAAAGATACATTATTTGAATGCTTGGCGAAAGAGATGTGTTTTTAATCTAGATTTAAACAGAGAGTGTGTGTCTGAACCCCGAACATTATCAGGAAGGCTATTCCAGAGTTTGGGAGCCAAATGTGAGAAAGCTCTACCTCCTTTAGTGGACTTTGCTATCCTAGGAACTACCAAAAGTCCAGCGTTTTGTGACCTTAGGGTGCGTGATGGGTTGTAACGTGGTAGAAGGCTAGTTAGGTACGCTGGAGCTAAACCATTTAGGGCCTTATAGGTAAGTAATGATAATTTGTAACTGATACGGAACTTAATAGGTAGCCAGTGCAGAGACTGTAAAATTGGGGTAATATGATCATATTTTCTTGACCTCGTAAGGACTCTAGCTGCTGCATTTTGGACTACATGTAGCTTGTTTATTGTCGAAGCAGGACAACCACCTAGAAGTGCATTAAAATAGTCCACTCTAGAGGTCATGAATGCATGAACTAACTTTTCTGCATCAGAAACAGATAACATGTTTCGTAGCTTGGCAATGTTTCTAAGATGGAAGAATGCAGTTTTTGTAACATTGGAAATATGATTTTCAAAAGACAAATTGCTGTCTAATATAACACCCAGATTTCTGACTGTAGAGGAAGTAACAGTACATCCGTCTAGTTGCAGATTGTAATCTACAAGATTCTGTGTAGTGTTTTTTGGTCCAATAATTAGTATCTCTGTCTTATCCGAATTTAATTGGAGAAAATTATTTGTCATCCAATCTTTTACATTTTTAACACACTCTGTTAGCTTAGATAATTGGGAAGTTTCATCTGGTCTCGTTGAGATATATAGCTGAGTATCATCAGCATAACAGTGGAAGCTAATTCCGTATTTTCTGATAATATTACCAAGGGGCAACATGTATATTGAAAATAGAAGGGGACCTAGGACGGATCCTTGTGCCACTCCATATTTTACTGATGATAAATGAGATGACTCCCCATTTAAGTAAACAGAATGGTAGCGATCGGACAGGTAGGATCTAAACCATCTTAGAGCCTGCCCTTGAATATCCCTGTATAGTTTTGTAATCGATCTATGAGTATGTCATGATCTATGTTGTCGAACGCAGCACTAAGATCAAGTAAGACTAGAAATGAGATGCAGCCTTGATCTGACGCAAGAAGCAGGTCATTTGTAATTTGAACAAGTGCAGTTTCTGTGCTATGGTGGGGCCTAAAACCTGACTGAAATTCTTCATACACATCATTTTATGCAGGAAGGTGCCCAATTGAGCAGACACAACTTTTTCTAAAATTTTAGACATAAATGGAAGATTTGAAATAGGCCTATAATTTGCCAGTACACTAGGATCTAGTTTTGGTTTCCTTAATAAGAGGCTTGATAACCGCCAGCTTGAATGGTTTTGGGACGTGACCTAAAGATATTGACGAGTTAATGATATTGAGAAGCGGTTCTTCGGCTACAGGTAACAGCTCTTTCAGTAATTTAGTGGGTACAGGATCTAATAAACATGTTGTTGGTTTAGATACAGTGATAAGTTTATTTAGCTCTTCCTGTCCTATGGTTGTAAAGCACTGCAGTTTATCTTTGGATGCGATGGATGAAACTGAAGTGTTAGATGCTGTAGAATCTACATTCGCTATTGTATTTCTAATGTTATCTATTTTATCAGTGAAGAAATTCATAAAGTCATTACTATTTAACGTTGGTGGAATATTTGAATCAGGTGGCGTCTGGTAATTTGTTAACTTAGCCACTGTGCTAAATAAAAACCTTGGATTGTTTTGGTTATTTTCAATGAGTTTGTGTATATGCTCTGCCCTAGCAGTTTTTAGAGCCTGTCTATAGCTGGACATACTGTTTTTCCAACCTGTTTTTCCATGCAATTCTAAAAACTTCTAAGTTAGTTTTTCTCCATTTGCGTTTAAGACTACGAGTTACTTTCTTGAGAGAGTGAGTATTACTGTTATACCATGGTACAGTACGTTTTTCTCTAACCTTTTTCAATTTGATCGGGGCAACAGCTTCTAATGTATTAGAGAAAATAGTGCCCATGTTGTCAGTAATTTCCTCTAATTCATGTGTATTTTTGGGTACAAATAGCAGTTGAGATAGAACAGGCAGGTTATTTGCGAATCTTTCTTTGGTTGCTGGAACAATAGTTCTGCCCAGACGGTATCGCTGTGACATATAGTTAATATCAGTGATACGCAGCATGCATGATACAAGGAAATGGTCTGTAATATCATCACTTTGAGGTACAATAGCTACAGCAGTAAGATCGATTCCATGCAATATAATTAAATGTAGTGTATGATTCAAACGATGAGTGGGCCCGGTGACATTTTGCTTGACTCCAAAGGAGTTTATTAGGTCAGTAAATGCAAGTCCTAATGTATCATTTGCATTATCAACGTGAATATTAAAATCTCCCATGATTAGCGCCTTATCAACTGTAACTAGAAGGTCTGAGAGGAAATCTGCAAATTCTTTTAGGAATTCTGTATACGGCCCTGGTGGTCTATACACAGCAGCCAGAGCAAGAGATGCATTAGATTTCTTTTGCATGTCTGACAGAGTAACATTTAGCAGAAGTATTTCAAAAGAGTTAAACCTGTATCCTGTTTTCTGGGTAACATTGAGAATATCACTATCTATATATTGTTGCAACACCTCCGCCACGACCAGTCTGACGGGGCTCATGTTTATAACAGTAGTTTGGTGGAGTAGACTAATTTAGACCAAAATAATCATTTGGTTTTAGCCAGGTTTCAGTCAAGCAGAGTAAATCAAAACTATTATCTGTGATCATTTCATTTACAATAACTGCTTTTGGTGTGAGTGATCTAATATTTACGAGCCCAAACCTTAAAAATTGTTTTTGTTCATTTACTTTACATTTTTCTGGTTTAATTACGATAAGATTTTTTCTAGATCCTACATTATATTTATATTTTGACCTCACTATTCGGGGAACAGACACAGTCTTAATAGTTTTTACAGCGCAAGTACTTTTATCATTTAAGCGGGTGGAACAAAACTCATCATAATGGTTATTTGAAAATTGTCTTACTAGTCACATGGAGCGTGAGTACAGTGGAGGTCACGATGATTAGCCTACTGTTCTGTTGAATTCATCTGATTCTATGTTTTTTTTTTTTTAATCCTTAGCTGCTAACGAGAATTTTTATAATCTTTTTATAATCCTTTTATATAATTCCAAAAAATGGTCTAACATAGCTACTTGAGCTAACAAGATTTTATCAAGTAAATCCTTATTTACAGACTTTTTAAAGAGCTATCATTTAACTATCATTAAATCACCTTGCATTATTTTTTTTTACATTGTATATATTTAAAAACTTTTATACACTAGTAGACTCAGTGTGCATCTTTACTACAAATTTTTTACAATTTTTTTTAGGATGAAACAAAGAAAATATGAGAATTTATGTAGCGATTTGTAGTGAAAAAACTAAAAAACTATGACTTCATGTTAGGTCAAAATTATAATGACTATAATGGCCAGTAGATGGCTGAAGTGTTCTAGGCAACTGCTGTGAAAGAATTCTAGATATTATGTTTAAATTAAAATATTAAATTTATGTACATGTATTTATACTTTTATTTATTTGTCTGTTTATTTATTATTATTATTTTATATTTATTTCTTTATTTAATTTATTTAGACCCTGATCCAACGATAATTCTCATTGGTTTAGTTGTGTTTGATCAGGGTCAGAGCTGAACTCTCATTAATTCCTTCATTTCTACAGTATGTGTTTGTTCAGACAATAGCCAAACTGTGACTTTTATGACCACTTATGACCACCATCAAAAAGTGGATAATTGGCTATTATGTATAGCACCTATCTATGAGAGGAACCCCATTCTCCTTCTTAGATTTTAGATGTTACTTCACTCTCATATGTTAGCTATGAATAGTCATTTACTACAATGGCTAAAGCTGTTTTGAAGCACTTTTATACCGTGCTGAGTTTTTTTTTTGAGTGGAGGCCCTGGAATTAGGGGGCAAAAAGGATGAGAGACACGTTATCTTCAGGGGTAACACTTTAGAATAAGGTTCCATTAGTTAATGTTAATTAATGTATTAGTTAACATGAACAAACAATGAATAATATATTTATTACTGTGTTTATTCATCTTCGTTAATGTTAGTTAATGAAAATACAGTTATTCATTGCTAGTTCATGGTAATTCACAGTGCATTAACTAATGTTAACAAGCACAACTTTTGATTTAAATAACGCATTAGTAAATGTTGAAATTAACATGAACTAAGACTTATAAATGCTGTAGAAGGATTGTTCTTGCTTAGTTCATGTTAACGAAAGTAGTTAACTAACATTAACTAATGGAACCTTATTCTAAAGTGTTACCTCTTCGGGAAATGTACTATATTTATTTTGATTGTTAAGGGATCTTTTGTATGGCAGTGGTGCTATCATCACCTTAATCACCCCAAAGAACCGCTGAAGAACCATACTGCACTTAACATGTTCCTTATAGCGGTTCCCCCATTGTGTGTTCTCCGTTCAGCTGCATTTTAGACTATCAAACTCTAGAGGGCGGAAATCTCGATTAGGAATAAAATATCAGCGCAATACCAGCGCAATCCCAGAAATCACAGAGATATCTTTTTTGTCAGTATTGCAAACCCTTACTTTATTTTTCTTTATTTTGGTTTGCCACCCCAATATTTACTGTGGCCTCATCTGGCCACCCCTATTAATTTTTTTTCTAGGGACGCCACTGGCTACAGTACCAAGTTTGTTAGTGTAATGTATTTACAGATATAACCGGCTGGGGCAAGAGTGCACGGGGGTAGTAGGTAGAGAGGAACTAGAGAGCAATGGGTTAAGGTGAAGAAATTTAACGAGGGCAGAATCATCGTTATCTACTCCTTTTCTTTCACTCTGTGCGCGCGTGCACGGCAACCAAATGTATCGCAATGAACAAACATAGCCTACTCCGTCCCAAGTCCCAATAGACGGGTTACGTGAAATAGGCTAAAGAAAAGGCGGACTGCTTAGAAAGGAAGACAAAGGAACACAGACGAGCTGGAACATGACAACACCTGAAAGTGTTTTCTGGCAGATTTTACGTTTCATGATTCTGTCACTGTCGCTTAAATCTGTTCTGTGGTAGCTACTATAATGTTTAACATGAACATCTTGAACCAAACAACCCCAGTTTTTGATATAACTCTCGGAATTAACACTTCGAGAGCAGCTAAAAGGTTTTGCATAGCCTACTTTAAAACAAACCCTCATCATATCTGTTTGCATTGGCAAACTCAAGCGGTAGCTCAGTTCAAATGTAGTTTATTTTTGTATGTGCGCTCCGTTTCATCTAACCCACAGTTTTACTTTCCATTTAGCTGTTATTGCGACATCATGTGAAAACCCAGCATGTGACTCTTTGCACTTAAAAACACTCACCGCTGCCAACACAGATAGAGAGCAGCTTTAGTCAGACACATTGACTCTTAGTCCGTTTTATTTTAGTCAAACATGGAGGTGGAGCTGCACGGACTCTTTGAGGAAAACACAACATTCGACTATGAGAATTATGATAATAAGAACATCTGTCCGTCCAGCACAGTCTCAGACGCTTTGGCGGTCTTCATGCCCCTGCTTTACTCTGTGGGCTTCTTATGGGGGCTGCTGGGAAACGGACTGGTGCTGGCAATACTGTGGCTTAAGATGCTGAACCTGGGTGTGATGGACATCTTCGTCCTTCTTCTGAGTGTCGCAGACACCCTCTTGCTGCTTACACTGCCTCTCTGGGCTGTAGATGCGGTTAAGGGATGGGTCATGGGCACAGAGCTCTGCAAACTGTCTGGGTTTCTGTTCGAGGTGAGTTACTGTTGGCTTCGTAATGTATCCGTTTGATGAGATTGTAGATGTCATTGCATTTTCATTGTACACATTGCAACCATCAGACATGGTTGGAAGTTAATCACACTCTAAAATCAAACTGGCAAAGTGTGGAATGACAAGTTTTGGATCTTCTGGTGCAAAACAAAACAAGAAATAATATCATAGAGAGGACCACGACAGACCCTCATGACTGAGTATCAAGTAATATAAGATAATTTGACCTTTAGATTACAAGACAAGGTTAGTTCATGTTTTAAAATTTAATGTGGAGTGACTCCCATAAAAATGTACAAATTAATGATAAATACATTTACATCTTTTAAACATGTTATAAACACACTTTCTAATTTGTCATTAGCAGTCTATTATGGCTATATTGTAATAATAACTATTTCCTTTTCATTATCTCTTCAGTTCAATTTCTACTGTGGTATCTTCACGCTGGCCTGCCTCAGTGTTGACTACTACCTGTCCATCGTTCATGGAGTCCAGCTGGTTTCTCGTAAAAAGCCTAGGTCAGTTTACGGTTGCTGCTTGATCATCTGTGTCCTCTGCCTGCTTCTGTGCATCCCTGATTTGATCTTCCTCAGTGGTAGCACAGATCAGAGTAACCAGGAATGTATGCACCATTATCGGCCTGATTCCTGGCGTCTTGCCTCTCGTCTTCCACATCTTGTTGTTTCAGTGGTACTTGTGCTGCTGTTCTGCTTCTCCATCATCCTGCTGAAGTTACGGCACAGCTCAAAGTGCCAGCAGAAGAAGAAGGGCCAAAGCATTGCTATCATTGCAGTCCTCATACTGTTTTTCTTTCTCTGCTGGACACCCTACAGCATTACCTTCATTGTGAACACTTTTCAGTCAAAGGATGGCGACTCTTCAGCAGTGGAAGGAGACTGTGAAGGGAGGCAGTGGACAGCTAGCAAAATAAAAGCAGTTTTTGGGCTTCTCCATTGCGTTGTAAATCCTGTGATTTACTTCTGTCTCTCCCAAGAGTTTCGGGCTCGCGTTCTGAATGTGATAAAGTTCAATGCTTGTGAAATGGAGAGTAATGATGTTTCACTTTGGGACTCTAGTGAAGTAAATGGTAATGCTTCTGTCCAGGAGAAACAAGGTTCACTTCAACATATGAATATATGAATGACATTAAACAAATAATAAAAACCCAAGATCATTATATATGAAAGTATGGATCATGGATCTGTATCTCGTAATTCCTAAAATGTATGGTATGCATTCTTCATTTAACATTTAATAGATATCACTAAGTATGAAATAACCAGTTGACAGATGATGCCTTTTAAAGGTTTCCGTACATGTATTCTGGAAAAAATTGTCATTATGGATGAGAAAGGATGAAATGAAAAAAGATGGACATTAAATGAAAGAAGGTTATGAAATGTTGGCAAACTCATTTGCACTTTATGTTATTTTATTTGGTCAAATGTCATATTTATTTATTTTTGTTGTAAACGTTTTGGAGTCATGTTCTAGAACAGTGTTCTTAGTAATGGACTGAAATTATCAGCCAATATTTGGCCATTAGCCGGTTCTGTGCCTATACTTGTATTATCAACAGATGTCTTCATTCACACTCAATTACAAAATCATTGTCAATGGATAAACATTTCCTTTGAATTTTTTTTTGTCAAATGTATCACTGTTGTATGAAATCATTTCAGCATTCAAAACGTTTGTACATACATGCATGCCCATATATAATAACAATATGTATATATTTAACTGTGCCATTTAAATTAAAACATTGTCTATGTTACATTCATGTTTGTACAATAAATGTATTTCTATCTACTAAATCTGTTGTAGGTAGGAGAAATAGTTTTTTAATGAATTTAATCAGTAGCATCAGCGGATATACTGATGAATAAGATTTTTATTTTGAATTTCGGCTCCAGTGACAGGAAGTCAACTTGCTAAGCGGTTTCTTACACTTTTTTTTTTTTTTCATTTTTTTTTTTTTTTTTTTGATGTCTTCAAGTCAGTGGTCTCTGGAAGGGTGTGTCCTGTTACTTACATAAGTGTTAAATGTATAACGGAACACAATGGTATTTTTATGTCCCACCCAAATTCTTCTCTTTACTTTGGACTAGTGTCCTTAGTAGATTTTAATAAAGCTCAGTATAGTAATGGTTATTAAATAGAAAATATATTGAAAATGACTTTTTACTCATTGCTCATCAAATAATGCTGAGAGAATAATCATTTGACATTTTGTGTAGTTTTCTGTGAGATGGGGTCATAAGGGATTCTTTTCCCATGTTGCATAACCAAGTGTTCTCCTGAACCCTTTTGGAGGAAGAACTTTCTTCCTGTGAGTTATTCATAGCTCTTTATGTAAGGGGTGAATTGGTAATTGGCAAAGACTGTTGTTGGGATTTTCAGACATAATTTTTTTGGTGTTGTCATTAGTGGAATATCCCATGGACAGAGCAGACAATGTGATGTACAGTCAGAAAATGGGGCATTGTACATGCTCTAGTTTTGTACTGTGTTGCAGTGTAGTGTCCTTTCGAAATACTGTCAGGATGACAGGATCCTAAACAACAGAAGGGCCTGTGTGTAGTAGTGTAGTATTTTTTACATATCTGTAAACATTTAATACACATAATCCATTCCAGTGACAGTCCTTTTTCAGTAGATTTTTTTCTTAGAAAGTTATTTGTATTCTAAAGTGTTCTGAGGCCATGCACACACACACACTCACACACACATACACACAAAAACATGTGATGCTTAATTTCCTCATCTTCTGAAACAGAACATGTGGTGAGCATTAATGTGAAAAGGACAGCATGATTGCATTGTCATGTGATAATGAGATCATCAATATTCTATCAGACATTACCCATGAGTCATCATTAAAGTAAGAAAAATAAAACAAAATGAGAGTAGATGTAGTTGAATTTTCAGAATTTAAAAAATATATTCACACTGGTTGCAGTATGAGGAAGCTGCTTTTTTTTAAGGGTTCATTTCCTGTGCTATTCTGTTTAAGTTACTGTGTCTGACAGTTTTTTTTGGTAAAATGTGATAGTTAAGTTGTTTCCTTTTTCTCTGTCTTTTAGTAAGTGCTATTGACACATGATTTGCATCCAGTTTTTTGAAATGTGTTTTTGTAGCTCCTTTTATTTTTTGACAGGTCGAAAAAAGTAGTGTGTGTGTGTGTCTGTGTGTGCTGTAGTAACCCTGGTAGATGATGGCTGAGAGCACTGGAATAACTTGTTTAATTCTTACAATATGTGTATACACAAACTTGTTTTAACATGTCTTGGACTTTTTTGTCAACTTTTGAGAACTGGGTTGTGTATGGGCGGAGCCTAATCATTCAGTCCTGTCAATCACCAGGGTATAAAGCAGCAGTCATTTCATCATCCAGTTGTTGAGCTGAGCTTCAGGTTCGAGACTCCTTCAAGGAAAACAAACCATTTGCAGTTTACCATTATCTATCAAGACTGAATAGGCAGGCGAACTCATGAAAAGTGCTAAATATAGGTACTTTATTAGTAGTATTTTATAACTCGAAAGATAAATAACACTTATGGCTTTATGTTCACATTCATCTGACACCTAACAAATACAATTAAGTATCCATGCTGTGAAGGCTCTATATGTGCTATTAAGTCTGTGAAAAATGGTATCTTTGACTTGATGGCTTATTTTTTTTTCTCTAGATACTTTTTTTTGCTGTTAGAAATGTTGTGTGTGCCTTTTCAGATGTCCAGTCAGCTGAATTCTCCACAGGTAGACTCCAATCAAAGTGCGGAAACATCTCAAAGAATATCCATAGAAATGGGACTCATCTGAACTAAATTTCAAGTGTTGTTTCAAAGACATCTGAATGTCAGAAATGTAAAAAAAAATAATTAAAAAATAAATCAGTTTTATGTTTTTAAAGTTATTATAAATCTGTAAAGTCTCTTTTGCCTTGTCATTGGGTATAAAGTGTGAATTTATATGGGGGGAAATTCTAACAAAATGTGAATGCACTGTGACAGATTTGCTGTAGCAGTGACATCTAGTGGTTATTTTGGGGATATTTTTAACGTGTACTGGAGTATATGCTTCACATTTCTTAGGAGTAGGCCTTTGTGTGCCTGCTGTAATAGAGAGCCACAGACATGATGTGCTGAAAAAAAGATATAGTAGCCTCTGTTTTATTTTATTCGCTTGTTCCCTTAATTTAATTTGTGGCTTCTTTTTATTAATTGGTTCACTCGTTTAAAGTCGGTTACTGATTCTACTGATTCTGAATCACCATGCACAGACATTTCGGTAGGCATGTGAGGGGAAAAGGGCACCCTCTCAAATTTATTTATATAAAACCTGGCAACCTGGCAAAGACTGAGCTTCTTGAGTTCCCTGCAGTGATGAAGTCGTCAAAATCATGTTTTACTAAAAACAATGGCGTTGTTCCCCAGTCTTCACCTTTTCTCTTGCCAACTCCATCTTTACCTGCAGACTGAGCTCTTGCATCATCTTCGCGCCAGTTATTCAGCCAATAAAGTGTAGGCCTATGTATTCCAAAATTGTGTCTAGTACTATATAAATTACAAAGGTTAAATTGGCATCTTTATTTCAAACGATCTGACCGACCGTGACCCGAATATCATTAAAATATTTTTGGATGACTCTTAACCGCGGGCGCCACTGCTCCCCATCGCTGCACCACTGCGGGTATGTCGACTTTGCCTTGGTGCTACTTGTATGGAGTTTGGGGGGGTAGCTTTCGCTGCCCAACCCGTCGCGCTGACTCATTCCAAGTATAGGTCTCTGCAAGAAAGTAAATAGTAGTTACCAGATCTGGGTGTTTTTAGGGGTGGGGCTGGGTAAGGGGGATCATTTAGATTGCATGATTTAGAAACACCCAGCAGTTTGAAAACACCCACAAGGTGATAAACGCCACTTTTGCTCTGCAGAGACCTAAGTCTCACTCATTCGGATGATTCGGCTCGGTTACACGATTCAGGTCGCCAGGCGACCTCCCAAGTTCTCGCGAGACTTTGGTGGCAGTCCGGGATGCCTCTGTCTCTGCGCAAGGAGATTGCTGTCCTGCTGGCGAAGGATGCAATCAAGCCGGTCCCTCCAGCCGAGATGAGGAGCGGGTTTTACAAACCTTACTTCATTGTACCCAAGAAAAGCGGTGGCCTTCTACCTATCCTGGATCTGCGAGTCTTGAATCGGGCCCTGCACAAGCTTCCGTTCAAGATGTTGACGCAAGATGTTCTGGGTAACGTACGTAACCTCGTTCCTTGATGGAGAGAACGGAGACATCATTCAACAACCTTGAACCAATCGCTGTTGCCGGGACATGTTCTCTGCTCCTCAGTGTAAAACCTGAAGAGTGGATGCACCTGTCGCCTATTTATACCCATAGGCACGGGGAATGGCTCAGGTATATAAAATCCACTAGCCAATTTTCATTGGCATTTTCTCTTAAACTCAGAGATGATTGGTATCCCAAGTGAAACCCCATATGTCATTGACATAACGGAATGAGGGTTACGTACATAAATGAGACGTTTCTGTGGGAACCGGAGCTTCTAACCCAAATCCAAAGGCTCTGCTTCTAACTGCAGCTGCAGTGATGCAATGACTTTTTTTATTTTTTTTTTATTTTTTTCAGTTTCTCCCATTCATTAGTAGGCTAGTAGAAGTGAACTGTATTTGTATTTGTGTAGTCTTTCTTTCAATGCAAACATAATCCTCACCTTGCTGTCATCAACAAAGTCAGGTCCAGGAAAAAAAAAGTCATGCCTAGAAGACCGTCGCAAGTGTGCAGCATACACTCACAAAATAATTTATTCTCCATTCTGAACCCCACCCTCTCTGTGTAAATGAATGTTGCATGAGTCAAATTACAAAATCAAATTGCATTTCAAATAAACATTTCCCAAAGATGGATTCTGTAATTTTATGTAGTTCCTCTCACACTGTATCAAATATTAAAATATCACTCTAAATATTCAAGTGTTCATTTTTCTTATAAGTTTGGTTTAGTGAATTATTTGATGCTATACAAATGGGGTGTGGCATCATGATTTTGTGATTTGGTCTATGGGAGCTTAGGCAGGACCGTGATACTGTGCCTCTACTTCACCATCACTACTGCACAGACTCTGTCTGGCTCCAAATTGCATTACCAGCTCAAGATGACAGCTGCCATTTCTGCCACAATTTTTCTACTGTGGAAGGAAACACGTCACCCATCTTTCTGTTACAGTCTGTGACCAGGACGTGTGCATACTGCTCCACAAGGCACTCGATTTACTTGCTTACTATAGCATTTTTCATTTTATCACACTGATCTCATACTGCAGAAAACTGACAATGTGGTAAGCTGAAGCTCTGCCTCTTCTGCATCTTGGAGCACCTACACTAATTTTATTTCAATATTGTCCCTCAGTATATGCTCCTCAGGGGTTATATCACCACACATTGAGTCTGAGCCCCTTTACTCCCATGACAATTGATCATTTTCTTCTACTGTGTTGTAGTTTTACAGCATTTAAAAATAAAGCAGATTTCTGGCATTACAGCTAAAGGTTTTATGCACCCGATTCGAACGTTATCACTCGATTGAATGGGGCGTTATCAGCGGTTATCAGCCCATAGAAATGGGCCAGGAGGGGCCTCCTGTGCCTACTAGTAGGCTCAGAAGGCAGTGATCATCCATCCAAATGGTTGATCACCCACAAATATACAAGAGAAGACTCCAGATCCAGTCCCAGAATTCCTGCTCACCGGTAATCGGAAGTCTACTGGACGAATGCGGCAACGTTGCGAAATTTCCTGCTTAATATTTTCAGGTAAGACTATTAAAATGATAAAACCGAGCATTTAAACTGTAATGGAAAACAATACATACACTCGTATTGCGTGTCATGATTGTTGACATGAGATCTGCAAACGTTATCGCTAGACCATACATTATTAGCGTGTCGTTATGTTAACGTTGCATGCTTTATGTGAGCATTAACGTTGCTAATATGAGTGTGTATTTACGTCTGAAGCTAATGGGGGAATTAAGTTTCTGAATCGGGTGTTTTATGTTAGTACACTGAAAATGATGCAGGGAGGTTTTTTATACATCAAATTTGAATACTGTTCAATAATAATATAATTTTCATAATTTACATAATTTACATGATTTTAAGATGCTCACAATCCATTGAACAATTCTGCCAAGCAACAGCAAGTGATCCATTTTGACAAAATATTTTAAAAAATCTGTAATTTGTTACCTCTCTAAAATATGTGTGCTGTAATGCATCAGATATGCATAAAAATGTAGCGCAGTTGAGAATATACAGTTGCTAACACAAAGAGAAATTTCTGAAAGCAAGATTAAACAAGAGTTCTATTATATATTCATGTCTGTTGTGTAGTCTGCATACGTAAAATCACTGTCATGATTCTATAATTACAACCAAAGTGCTCTTTATACTGATATAGATATTAAAGTTTGCAGAAAAAAATAACATTCTGACTGATTGTACATATATTAGTTTGATGGCATACGATATTTCAGAAACCAGACGTGTGTGAGTTGTCCACGGACTCTGACCACAGAAAGCTCTTCCGTGACATCAGACCCACATAAAAAATCACTGGATGGACACAGCAGTGTAAGTAGCCCAATGTAGTAGTAGCTGTGAGAGCTACATCCAACGATGTGAGGGTCCCACAGGATGTTTGGTTACTGGGATCGATGACCTCGATGGATTGTATGGTGTCAACAATGAGGGTGATGTTGTAAGGCGTCCAGTGGATGAAGAAGGCTACTACCAGAGCCACGATGACACGGATGGCCCCCTTCTTCTGCTTGCACTGGGAGCCACGGCGCAGCCGCAGCAGGATGCAAGAATAACAGAACATCATTATAAGTGCTGGAAGAATGAACCCCAACATATAGAGCAGACGAGTGGCCAGATGCCAAGAATCAGACGGATAAAATGTAGCACATTCTGTCTTTTCCTGACGTCTGAAGTCCTTGTAGTCCTTGAGAAATATCCAGTCAGGAATGGAGAGCAGAAGGCAGAAGAGCCAGACCATCAGGCAGCAACAGTGAGTCACTATTGGCTTTCTACGAGAATACATCTGCACTGCGTGGACGATGGACAGGTAGCGGTCAACACTGATGCAGCAAAGCATGAAAATGCCACAGTAGAAATTGATCTGATGGAGAAAGATTTGCCAATGAGAGATTTGGGCAAACCCAAAGTTGATTCTTAAAGCAATATTCCTGGTGCAGTACAAACTCAATCGACAGCATTTTTGGCATAATGTTGTAAATTAAATTAAATTAAATTAAATTAAATTAAATTAAATTAAATTAAATTAAATTAAATTAAATTAAATTAAATTAAATTAAATTAAATTAAATTAAATTAATAATGTTGTCAAACAAATGTTTTTCCCATGTATTACAATGGAAATTAATATGGCCACAATCCATAAAAGTAGTTAAAATACTCACTGTATATGTAGTATTCAAGTTTAAAATTTTAATTTGTTTATTTAATTCTCAAAATTCCTTTAAGACTAAATATAAAGAAATACTCTTCTAATACCGCCAACTGCATGTCTATTCTGTAGAATATTGTAATTCGTACAATTAAACCCATAATTTCACAAAAACACAAGGCCATAAAAAATTTACCTCATAGTCTTTTGCTCACCTTGAACAGAGCTCCAGTCATTTTGCAGAGCACTGTGCCAAAGATCCAATCATACGCTGCATGTACAGCCCAGAAGGGCAGTGTTAGCAGCAGCAGAATGTTAGCTATGCTCAGATGGAGGATGAAGATTTCAGAAACATTCATGCTCAGCCTTTTCTTCCACAGTACCACCAAAACCAGCCCATTTCCCACCAGCCCCACTACCAGCGCCAGAGAGTAAAGGACCGGAATAAAAATGGAATCAAAGTACATGGAAGTCTCCTGATCACAGATTGGGCCATCACAGCAGGACTCATTATCATTCTCACTGTGACTGTCATTGTAATCACTGAAGGGGTCAAGGTCTTTCATTTCCATCTTTGTATCAGCATTTATCTTCTGAAAAAAAGAAAAAAAAAGAACTTACACTGAATACTATAGTATGTCTAGTAGTCATCCACTGTCAGTGCAGTCTTTTAATGCCATGAGTCTGATTTTTTTAGGTGTGAGATCTTAAAACTAGTCAATGAGCTATTTAATGTGTGGCAGCAAGTTGCTAACCTTCTGCAACTCCAACACTAATCCCAACCCCTCAGTTAAACTCTTTATACTTTATAATTACTATTAAAGTACTTTATAATTGCATACAGGTTATTTGGAGCTGGGCAATCAATTCTGCTTTTGCTAAAGTAACTTATTTTGACCAACAGGGGGCAATGATGACCCATGGTGGCTGGCTGAAAGGCTGTATTCTCAGGATCATTCAGAAAAAAATACTCACTCTAATGCCACTTCATTACTTTCTTATTTCCATGGAACACAAAAGAAGATACTTTTGTGAATTTTTGATTTTTTTTTTTTACCATATACAATTAAATAAATCCATTTAGTTTTATGTTGTCATTGTTATTTGTTGTACAGACAAAACAGTTTAAATGTTCATCAAAATATCTTCTTTTGTGTTCTGCTGCTGGCAAGAAAAAAGGAGAAGAAGAAGACAAAAAAACTTATTACGAATCTGAAACAACATCAGAGTGCCTAGTCCTGTTTGGGGTTGATACCTCCAGACACAGGATTGGGTCCCTCTTATGATGTGGATGACAGAATGTTGCATATATTAAGAATCATCCATAGCCTTTCAGGAGCATATTAATTTCGATTTGGGAGCAAATTATAGGATTTTGTAAGTGCAGTTACAGCAACATTAGGTGTTAGGTGCAAATTAGGTGTTTTCATATTCTGTGAATCACTCAACTGAAACGAGATGAGAAAATGAAAAATGCACACTGGCCACAAAGCACATTCATCACTGATATCTATCAGTCATAATGCAATTCAGTTTCTTATCATTGATGAGACCAGGTTAAATCTCCTGTGACCTTCACATTTGTGGCTGAGGTAGCAGTCTCTCACCTTCCTGCAGCAGAAATAAAGTCCATCTGTTTGTGCTGGAAATTCACATATACTCTTTGATTCTTAAAATCATTCATCATAATCAAAAGTTATACTCCTTTAAAAATCTTTCAGATTACATATCAACCCAAGGGAAGCAAAATTAATATAATTTCTGTTCACATATCAGTTTTTTAACAATGCCTTTTTTTAAGTTTTCTTCAAGTCACTGGCCCCTGGAAGTGTGTGTCTTATCATTTACTGTACATAGTTGTAAGGTACACAGTTCCACCCATAATCTTATTTTCACTTAATAAAGTAATTAAAAGCTTGAAATGGGTGGTTGCCCTGTTTCCTTTTCCCCTTCTTTCTTTTTAAAGAAAAATTTGGATGTCAGTTTCTAAAAAGCAGAAAACAAAATTAAAGAACACTTACACACTGTATAAGCAGTTATTTGCCAAAAACTCCAAGTCAATTGGAAGACACAATCTCCACTTCACACAGTAACCCTAAATTCTATCTCCTCTCTGTAAACCGTCTCATGAAAAATATGTTCATGCAAACTTCACCCTTATTAATTGAGTCACTTCTCCCATTTCAACAAAGTAAAAGTAAAACAGTAAAGTTACATGAATTTTTCTGCACTGCCACACTCTCACTTCTTTTCTGAGAATGGTAGCTGTGTTCTGGGAAATGGCATAATGTAATGGGGGGGGGGGGGGTGTAAAATAAGTAAGCAAAAACAAGCAGGTGCTCGTATTATGTGACACTGGAGACTTGTTGTCAACTCTCAGCACTTAATTTAGGCAGGTTGTAGTGATTTACTGAAGTTTCCCTCTAGATTTTTGATTATCACCCTTTAATATTTTGCCTTTCACATATCTTATGTGATGTTTTACGTCAGACCACATTCTAAAGAAGCTTTTATGTTTTGTAAATGTCTCAGTTGTCACTCATGATCGGAGACTGATGGGAACGCACAATCAGTAATGTAATTGGTTATTTTTTCCACTATAGTTTTACTACCACTACAGTTTACAGAAATTAAAGTTCTAGTTAAACTTCATGTTGAAAAATACAAATTCCTGCTACTTTTATCTAAAAAAACAAACATATTCTTCATTTTTACAGTAACAGTAACAATGTAATTAATGTTTGGTTTATTACATTAAATGTCTATTCATAAGCAGCAATGCACAATTCAAAATCATACCATCAAGTTCAAAGATGACATGAAAGTGGTGGGTCTCATCAGTAAGAACGATGTTCCAGCATTCAGAGAGGAAGTGCACAGGTTAACAGACTGGTTAACTGAAAATATCGGCAAAATAAAAGGGATCGTTAAGAAAATGCTGAAAATCAACAGCTCCTCCGTGGAGATGTCAAGAACAAAAAAAAATCCTGTGCTTATATAGAGGAGAACCTTACCTGGGCTGCGTAAGGTAAGCATCGTAAGGCTAAGTAGTGTTACGTAAGACAGAAACAGGATGTAAATGCAAAGCGTGGTTTATTCTTTCAGCACAAAGATCAGATATGACGAAGTAACACAGCAGCACAGGCGGGCGGACACAAGGCAGGGTGGAATGGTGACGCAGGGACTTTGATGGACAAAGGAATGGTGGTGCTCAGTCCAGTGATGATCCCTCAGTAAGTGAATAATCCTTGTGACGGTGCTCGGTGATCTAGTGCTGAGTGGAGATCCAGGGAAGAACGACGACAACATGGGGACTCCAGCTGACTAATACAGACACGGGAACAGGTACAGGAACACACCGGGAAGAACAACGATCTGACAACATGAAACACAGGTTACTGAACTTATAACGGGAACAAACACTTGAAACCAGCTGGCACTGCTTATCATCTCTGATCAGTGACCACGCCCACAGACACACACACACACAATAGCACGCTAGACGAGAGAGAGAGAGTGAATTCATGAACCGTGACAGTACCCCCTCCCCAAAGAACGCCTCCTGGCCTTCCCCGACGGACTTACCTGACAATTGTAATCATAGATCAGAGAGTGATCCAGAATGTCTCTAGCAAGAACCCAACTTCTCTCCTCTGGACCGTAACCCTCCCAGTCCACCAAGTACTGGAATCCACGTCCCTTTCTTCTCGAGTCCAGAATACGATTAACCAAACCAAACATCACAACACTCTTTCCAGATCTTGGTTGGCCCTCTCAGTTTGACCATTGCTTTGGGGATGAAACCCCGAAGAGAGACTGAGTCGCCCCCAATAATCTAAAATTTTTTTGCCAAAATTTGGACACAAATTGGGGACCCCTGTCGGAAACCACGTCCATCGGGAGGCCATGTAAACGAAAGACCTGATCTACGACAGCAACCGCTGTTTCCTTGGCTGAAGGTAATTTGGGCAAGGCGATAAAATGAGCCGCCTTCGAGAACCGGTCCACGACAGTCAAAACGACAGTCTTGCCCTAGGAGGGCGGTAATAAAATCTAGCGTAATGTGGGACCAGGGTCTCGAAGGGACTGAGAGCGGTTGGAGTAACCCATCAAGGGGTCGGTTGGAAGTCTTACCAGTGGCACAAACCGAACAAGCCAAAACAAAACTGCGGATGTGGCGAGCCATTAAAGGCCACCAGAATCATTGCTTTACCAAAAAACTGGTGCGATTTACTCCTGGATGACATGCTATACTGGAGCAATGACCCCACTGAATGACTTCAGACCGATACTCCTCAGGCACAAATAACCGGTTCGGTGGGCAATCGGGCGGAGGCATTACCCCTTCTAAGGCCTTCATGACCTTCGATTCGACCTCCCATCTGAGAGTGGAGACCACTAACGTCTCGGGTGAAATACACTCGGGAGTGGACGGGCATTCGGAATGGTCAAAAATATGAGATAAAGAATCGGGTTTGATGTTTTTGGAACCCAGGCGGTACGAAAGAGAAAAGTCAAAACGTCCGAAAAAAAGTGCCCACCGAGCCTGCCTAGAGTTGAGTCTTTTAGTGGTTCTAATATATTCTAGGTTCTTGTGATCGGTCCAAAGATAAAAGGTACTCCTGACCCTTCTAACCAGTGATGCCATTCCTCCAGTGCTAACCTGACTGCCAACAACTCTCTCTTACCAATGTCATAATTACGTTTGGCAGGTGATAAACAATAAGAAAAAAAACACGCAAGGGTGAATCTTATCGTCTGTGGCAGAACGTTGGGAAAGAACTGCTCCTACCCCCACCTCTGACGCGTCGACCTCCACCACAAACTGACATGATGGATCAGGGGCAATGAGGATGGGAGCCGAAACGAAGCGGCTCTTAAGTTTGGCAAATACAGCTTCCGCTGTATCAGACCACCTGAATGTTGTTCTGGGGGAGGTCAAGGCAGTCAGAGGCACGACTAGTTGGCTGAAGTTACGAATAAAACGTTGATAAAAATTGGCAAATCCCAGAAACCTCTGTAGGGCCTTACAGGAATCTGGACTTGGCCAATCTATCACAGCCTTAACTTTGTCAGGATCCATATGCACTCCCTCAGACGAGACGATGTACCCTAGAAAGGGAACGGACTGTGCATGAAAAACGCATTTCTCCACCTTGACAAAAAGCCCATTCTCTAGCAACCTCTGAAGCACTCGTCTGACATGCTGAACGTGTTCCTGGAGAGAATAGGAAAAGATCAAAATGTCATCCAGGTAAACATATATGAATTGATCAACCATATCTCTCAGCACGTCATTGACGAGTGTTTGGAAGTGCGCGGGCGAGTTGGATAGCCCGAAGGGCATAACCAAGTATTCAAAGTGCCCCCTGGGGGTATTAAATGCGGTTTTCCATTCATCCCCCTTCCTTATGCGAACCAAATGATAAGCGTTACGTAAATCCAATTTTGTGAAGATGGATACTCCCTGTAATCATTCGAAAGCTGAAGACATCAACGGCAAAGGATAAGTATTCTTTACCGTGATGTTGTTCAATCCTCGATAATCAATGCACGGTCGCAGAGACCCCTCCTTCTTCCCCACAAAAAAGAACCTCGCCCCCGCTGGAGATGAGGAAGGTCTAATGAATTTGGATGCTAAATAATCAGAAATATATTTCTCCATAGCCTCCCTCTCTGGAACAGAAAGTGAATATAACTTGCCCTTAGGCGGAGACTCACCTGGTACTAAGCCTATGGCACAGTCATAGGGACGATGTGGAGGAAGAGAAGCAGCACGAGACTTACTGAACACTTCTCTCAGGTCCTGGTACTCTTCGGGCATGTTAGATAAATTCACTGCCTCCTCCTGAAAAACAGACACAGACACCTACAGACGAACACGCAGACACTAGACATGACTCATGAAAATGTATTACTCCACATGGATACAGAATTGTGCCCCCAATCGACTCTAGGATTGTGCTGAGTGAACCAAGGATGACCAAGTACCAGGGGGCCAGGGGTGAGTTCATGAGGAGGAATGTTATAGTCTCGGTGTGGTTGCCAGACGTGATGAGAGTAATGGGTTCAGTGGCGTGTGAAATGCTGGGAAGCTGTTGTCCATTAAGAGCATTGATGGATATCTTGTACGTGAGGGGGGTGGTAGGAATGTGAAGATGGTGAGCCAGTTCTAAATCCATAAAGTTACCTTCTGCCCCCAAATCCAGTAAGGCCTGGGTGTCGTGTGTGTTGGTTGCCCACCTTAGTCTTACCGGAAGGAGAGTAGATGATGATGGTGAGGATGAGGTCTTCTCGGTGGAGATCCCACCCAATAGTAGCCTCATAGTTACTACCGGGCTTGATCCTTTTAACGGGCATGAGTGGATGAAGTAGCCCGCCCTCCCGCAGTAAAGGCACAGTCCTTGGGATCTCCGCCATTCTCTCTCCTCCCGGGAAAGCTGAGCTCTACCCACCTGCATGGGCTCAGGGTCGTAAAGGGGACTGATCGTATCCAGGTTCTCAGAGCGTCTGGTCTCCGTGCCGCGAAACAGATGGTTTTGTTGGAAACGGCCCATTCTGCTCAGCCGAGCATCCACTCGAAGTGCTAACTCGATCAGTCCATTGAGACTAGTGGGAAGGTCCAGCATATAGATTTCTCTCTGGATACGGTCAGCCAACCCATGCAGGAATCTGTCCCACTGCGCCTCCTCGTTCCATCGGCACTCTGCAGCCAGGGTGCGGAACTGGATGGAATATTCCGACACTGAACCGTGACCTTGGCGGAGATTGGCGAGTAGTCTGGCCGCCTCCCTACCCGCCACCGCCCGATCGAAAGCCCTCTTCATCTCCTCGAAGAGTGCCTGGAACGAGGCGCAGCATGGGTCTTGATTCTCCCACACTGCCGTTCCCCAGAGAGCCGCCCTGCCGGATAACAGCGTCAGCACAAACGCCACTTTGGATCGTTCCTGATTAAACGTCTGAGGCGGTAATGCAAAGTGCATAGAACATTGGGTCAGAAAAGCTCTGCAAAACTCTGGTTCAACTGAATATCCTTCTGGTGTCGGCAGTCTCGGTTCTCGCTGCGGCTGCGGCTCTGGTAGAGGGGGTGGAGTTGGCGTGTGGGTGGCGCAGTGGAAATTCTTAGCTGTTGTATCTGTTGGGTGAGCTCGGACACCTGCGTCACAAGCGCTTGGACCGCCCTTCCTGTGAGAGAGATGTTCTCCTCTTGGGTGTCCATTCTAGCGATGCTTCGAGCCGCAAACTCGTCCCACGTGGTAGCGCCTGCTACATCCATGATGGGTCAGATCGTTCTGTTACGTAAGACAGACACAGGATGTAAAGGCAAAGCATAGTTTATTAATTCAGCACAAAGATCGGATATGATTAAGTAACACAGCAGCACAGATGGGTGGACACAAGGCAGGATGGAATGGTGACGCAGGGACTTCGATGGACAACGGAATGGTGGTGCTCAGTCCAGTGATGATCCCTCGAATGATTCCCGGTAGGTGAATAATCCTCGTGATGGTGCTCGGTGATCCAGTGCTGAGTGGAGATCCAGGGAAGAACGACGACAACACGGGGACTCTAGCTGCCTAATACAGACACGGGAACAGGTACAGGAACACACCGGGAAGAACAACGATCCGACAACATGAAACACAGGTTACTGAACTTATATAAGTGAACAAACAATTGAAACCAGCTGGCGCTGCTGATCATCGCTGATCAGTGACCACGCCCACAGACACACACACACAACAGCACGCTAGACGAGAGAGAGAGAGAGAGTGAATTCATGAACCGTGACAAGTAGATCATAGAACTAACTATTGCCCCCAGTGGTCACTATGATGGGCTTAGCTTACAATGCTACAAGAGGGACTATCGTTACATATCATCGAGGCTGAGAAAAAACACAACGCTGCAGACAACAGGTAGCTAAATGCCGTTACTGCCATTTCTTTGTTCCTCTGCTTTTTAAAATTGCCGGGTAGCCGGTGTTTCGTATGCGTTTGGTCAGTCAGCATACACTTACGTCACTGGTAGTTCCTGTAGAACTGTTTTACACCTGACTCTTAATTAAGAGCTAGTTTACTTCCCCCAAACTGAGTTCCTATGACTAAAACTGTTTCTAGTTCTTGGGATGAGAACACAATTACACGGGAACTACTGCCAATAGTTTTAGGAACTATGAAAAGGTTGCTCTGGTGAAAAAGAGACCCTATTAAGGACTCTAGAACATAACATGGTGTCAGAAGCAACAGTGGTGTGAGTACCGCAAACAGTTTTGTTGATACGAACTGACATGCCAACTTAAATATGCATGCTATCGGCAGACGAACATGGAAAAGTTCAAGCCACCCTTTCCACTAATACTAACAGGCAATTTAGTGGAAAACTGGCAGAGATGGGAGCAACCTTTTTTTCTCCATAAAACAGTGACAGAAGCGAGTCAAAATAGCTTTTCTTCTCTGCTACACATGGAGAAGTGTATAATACACTCACCATCAATATAGTCGATGAATAGAACGTGACGAGAAGATGTGCTCACAGCATTCCGAGACTACTGCAGCCTGAAAAAATAAAATAAAATAAAAAATCACTGTGTTTGAGGGGCATCAGTTCTGGTCTAATGGCAGATGACATGACAGTGGACTGACTCATCATACAGCTGAGACATGACAAAAAAAACTAAACAATGACTGTGAGTTTGGCCCAAGTGAGAGTGACATGCTCAGAGACAAGCTGGTGTTCAGCAGAACAAACTCTTCTCTCAAAGAAAGATTACAAAAAATGATTTAGCATTACACAGAGCTATTGAAATATCCAGAGCAGCCGAGCTACCCAAAACACAGATAAAGGCAATGCAAAATGCCACAGTTGTCCAAAATTGTCAAGTAAATTGTAAAACAGCAACAACAACAACAAAAAAAACCTGAACAGAGAAACCCAGGTGCAAGAAGCAAAAGCAGTATGAAAACAGTAACATAAAACTATCTCAGATGCGGAAAGAGCCATGAGCCATGCAAGTGTTGTCCCTTGGAGCAGGTATGTTATAAGTGTGGCAAAAGTAACCATTTTTCCAAGGTACGCCACAAAGTCATTTGCAACGATAGCAGAGTAAAGACACAAAACAGTGAAAACAGAAGTGAAAAGTGAAACAGATTTGATTTACATTGGCACATTAACACATGCTCATGTGCATGAGATGGAACACATAAAAGACAGTGTGTGGTACACAGCAGCCATCTGAGGCATTTACATAAGATTCAAACTAGACACAGGTGCAGAGGCAAATGTGCTACCTTTTCCAAAAGATCCCTGGTCAAGTTAAACCACAGCCTACATCAACAGTATTAGTAACATTCAGGTGAACGCTCTCCACTCCAAAAGACGTTATGTTACTGAAATGCAAGACGAAAAAGCCACGTCCACATTACAATGTGTCCGATCAATCAATCAATGTGCTGCTTGCAAAAACTCACCTTGGAGCAGATATCGCTTTCTGAGACTAACAATCGGCATCAAGTCAGCAAGGGAAGTGCTTCAGACTTTTGGTGACATACAAGAAGTACACATTATTTCTGATAACATGATCATTACTGCCTCATCAGAGCAGGAGCATGATGAAATCATTGATAAGGTCATGGAGACAGCAAGAGTAGGCAAGGTGAAATTTAATGGTGATAGGATCCAGATTAAGGTCAATAGCCTACTGTGAAAAATATTATATTATTTCATATTCCAATAGGTATTGCAAAGTGTGAATTGTATTAGCGAAACAATAGCACAGCTGAACATCTACTGCAACGAACACAGCATAATGGGAGACATATCAGAGTTCAAAAGAGGATTACAATTAAAGTGAAACTTAACATCTCCTATGGTGTAAGAAAAGGCCAACCACTGGAAATGGACTCTTCCTAACCCTCCCACTGTGTTCGTGATTTGGGCTGTTCCAAAATTATTCCGCAGAGTGGAAAAAAAGACAGACATTTGTCATCAAAATATCTCCATAGTATTGAGTCTGGCTGTGTAGATGTATTTGTTTAAAGTTAATTAGTTAAATTAGTTAAAAGTGCCCCTTTTAAGGACTGTGTGCAAATGCAAGCCGGATCAGGGTGTTTGGTCCCAAATCGTATCGTACTGTACTGTACTTTTACTGACCCGTACCGCTCTGTGGAAACGAGCCATTACACATCTCTAATAATAAAAAAGCACCAGTAGTCCAAAACTGATCTGATCATGGCCTGAAAAATTAGCAACATCGGAGCTCCCCACATTCAGCCAGACTTCTCATAACACTTTAAAACAAATTTATTTATATAAACATTCCATGTCATATGCTCTTCAAACCAAGCACCCAAAAGTGTAAAAACCTTGACTTTCTTCAATGGGGTCCCATACGTTGTGCCACCTTGGAATTATTAAAAGGTTCTGCATTCTGAGTAGTTTTGAGATATTAAGCTCCAAAGTTTTTGTGTTCCATAGACTTCTGTCCATACAACCCTTTGTGTGTGTGTGTTTTTTTTAAGTCAGATTACAGAAGAAACATCACAAAATGTAAATTGTCACAGAATAAGAATATGAGAATAACCAAACTTTGACAAAAATGTCAAATAGAGCCTTATAATTCCAAGGCAATGATAGATAGCCCTAAATTAGGTAACTTTCTTTCATGACAACCAAATGTCATACATAATTTTCTGAATGAATTCCATTTTCATACCTTGGAAATCCACGACGATGAGAAGTCTGGCTGAATGTGATGATGATGTAAGTTTTATTATTCTTTCAATTTCACACTACTAACCTTAAAGCTTTTAAGTGGTTTAATTAGGTCCCTGGTGCATCTACAAACCAAGAAATGTGAAAAAGATTAAGCCAGTAACTTTGTTTTGGTAAGCCTTTTTCTGCAAGCATCTGAGAAAACAAGTCTGTCAGATTTTGCTCTCTTGATGACGTGTCAAAGGGATTTTATTATAATATTTCCTCCCCTTCATCTGTACATTTGCACCATAGACTGTATAAAAACATGTTTCCACCCACGGCGCCATCATTTTGAAACGGTTTACCAGCTCTAATGCCATGGCAAAAGTTTGAGCAAAACATGCTAACTGTTCTGCCTTTGGCTGCACAGACGAGCACAGAACACTATTTAGACTCCCAGCCTCAGAGGAGACAACAGAAAAGTGGAATTATTGATTGATATACTGTATATTGCTGCTGCCACACAGATTTAAAATAAACATGTGATTTATTTCCCAGCTGTTGACCTTCACAGACATGACCATGGGCAATCTTTGAGAAAAATGCTCGGTGTTCGTTTCTGTGCCTTGGACCTCATGTTACTCTGATATCCATTTTCAGCTGTTAGACATTTTATATAAAGGTGTGTGCTTTTCTAAATCATGTGCAATCAATAGAATTTGTCAATCAAAGCAGAAACATCTCAAAGATGATCCAGAGAAATGTCAAGCACCTGAACTAAATTTCAAGTGTCAAATAAAAATCAATTTTCTCCTTATAATAAATTTGAAAAAAAAAAAAAAAAATCTACTTTTGATTTGTCATAATGGGGTATAAGTGTAAATATATGTGGAACAAAAAATATGTGTTTTAGCATTTTAGACCTGCAACATAAAATGTCAAGTAAATGGATGAGAACTGTCAGAATGGGTTTGAATACTTAAAAAAAAAAAACACACAGTAAAATAGTTGCTGTGATAGTGACATCTTGTGGTTATTTTGGGTACAGCAGTTTCGTTCACCTCCTGAGTATTGCGTGGTTTAATGTTGCGCAACTCCCACCAAAAAAAGTAATAAATAATAAACTAAACCAACCCTGATTATTTATGTGGACGTAAATTTGAAATGTAATCTCTACCTAAACTGTTGCAAACCAGGTGCACCACTTCCCCGGTGAAAGTGGTCTCTTTTTAACAGGATAATGCACAGTGCAAGAGTTTGAATTTGATATGAATTCAAGAATACTGGACAAAAAAGTTTGATCCAAGGTGGCTCCACCTCGTTTTGGCGATAGGTACGTGGACTATCAGCAACAGAAAGGTGCTCATAATGTTTTGGCTCATCTATATGTGCACTCTACATGTAGGAGTATGTGCCAGGCTCTAAACACAATAATATGCAGCTCTGAACAACGTCAAGCGAAAAAAAGATTGATATGGTGGCCACAATTTAAGAATAATTTATTCATCGCATTTTCTTCATTCTTTCTCATTTAAGTTAAATTGTGGCCATGTTTTATGAATTTATTCCCTCATTATCAGACTAATTTGTTCCCTCATTTTAATTTAGTTAATTCATCATCATGATTGTCATATATAACCATTCATATTCATATTTCATTTCATATATAACTTCTCTTCCTACATAATGTCTCTTTTATTTTGTTATATTGTGTTTAACAGCATTAATGAAGGCTTCTTGCATTCTAAATACAGGTTTTATGCATACAAAAAAGACAGAGACGTTCAACAAAGTTATACATCAAAATATAAAAACATACAAGAAGACAGTAAATAAGCCTAAATAAGCATTTACCCAGTTCTACTTCTGGGTAAACTGAAACTTCTTCTTATGTGGACTGCTTCAGACGAAGTAATAAGATGTTTTCAAAATGTATTTGCAGCAAATCCAGATATAAAAAATGATCGCAGATAAACAAAGAGGCATAAGACAATTAACAAATAAAATCAGGAACTTTTAAGAACAATGTACAATATAAGATTCAGAGGCTCTTGTTTTGTCAAAAGATCTATTGGAAAAATCTGTCATTATGACAAAAATAGAAATTGTAGAAAAAATAGAATATCTTTACAAAACTTTAAGGAGTCAGTATGCTTGAGAAATACAAAACTGCATACCTCACTTTGCAGTAGCTGCCATAAGTGCAAAGATAAATATCTGAAAGCAAGATTGCTCTATAGTCTGCAAACTAAAAAAAACACTGTCATGACACTTAAGACCGTTCACCTCAAGAATGATAACTATAAAGGTCACTATTAAGATACATTGTGCTGTCATTGAGCTGTCATAGTTTTTTTCCACATTCGTCAACTGGAAAATCATTCTGAAAATTATTCCAATGATATTGTTCCTCTAAATGATGTTATCATTGGTGGTGTGGACTTCCGTATACAGTTATAATGATTATTAAGACAGGACATTGAATAGCAGTGCTTGAATACTTAAAGCCCAACTCCTCTTACTGATACAGATGTTAAAGTTTGCATATAAGCATAAGCATAAAAGCAGTATGATTGCATACAATATTTCAAAAAGCAGACGTGTATGATGTGTCCACTGATTCTGACCATACAGAGCTCTTCCGTGACACCAGGCCTGCTGGGACCTTCAGCGTGAAGCCCAGTGGTCTCAGCATGTCCAGCAGATGCTGGCGAAATTTCACCCCCACGAAAGCGTAAAGCACTGGGTTGACACAGCAGTGTAAGTAGCCCAATGTAGTAGTAGCTGTGAGAGCTACATCCAACGATGTGAGGGTCCCACAGGATGTTTGGTTACTGGGATCGATGGTCTCATTGGTTTGTATGGTGTCGACAATGAGGGTGATGTTGTAGGGCGTCCAGTGGATGAAGAAGGCTACTACCAGAGCCACGATGACACGGATGGCCCCCTTCTTCTGCTTGCACTGGGAGCCACGGCGCAGCCGCAGCAGGATGCAAGAATAACAGAACATCATTATAAGTGCTGGAAGAATGAACCCCAAGATATGGTAGAGCAGACGAGTGGCCAGATGCCCAGAATCAGAGTAATCTGGAAAACATCGTGTTTTATCCTGATGTCTGGAGTCCTTGTAGTCCTTGAGAAATATCCAGTCAGGAATGGAGAGCAGAAGGCAGAAGAGCCAGACCATCAGGCAGCAACGGTGAGTCACTATTGGCTTTCTACGAGAATACATCTGCACTGCGTGGACGATGGACAGGTAGCGGTCAACACTGATGCAGCAAAGCATGAAAATGCCACAGTAGAAATTGATCTGATGGAGAAAGATTTGCCAATGAGAGATCGCAAACCTAAAGTTGATTCTTAAATGGACAGATATTACTGATTTTGTTTCAGTATTTTTTAAATGTATTTTTCTATTTTTTTTTAAAGGAACACTCCACCGTTTTTTTAAATAGGGCTTATTCACATTATTTCCTACATTTAGATAGGTGGGCAAATGCATTTTTGTGTCAGTACATGCATTGTTTTAGTTTGACTGGGTCGGCGTTAGCTTAGCTTAGCACAATGAATGGAATCCTTTGTTGCCAGCTAGCATGGCCTGAGTAAAAGTGATCCAAAAAAAACCCCCACCTAATTACTTCTTGTGGCCTGCGTATTCACAACGAGTACAAATAGCGATCCAGATTAACACTAGGCGATTTCCTAGGCAGATATTGACTTGGGACTATATTATGGGGAAGCACAGGCGAAGCGCTGCTGCTTAGGCGAAGCACTGCTACTTCGGCGTAGAGATATCACGCAACACATGAAATCCCACGACTTCCGTCAACATACCGGCATGAATAGTAGCTGCCTGGCTATTTTCCTTACAGTACTCGAATGGCGATGAACATGGCTGATTTTGAGAGAGACGAAGAGGGTGACTTCTCAGACAGTCAAGAATCAGAACCATACCTATTTGAACCAGAGTTTACAGAAGACGAGCTGCGTGCTTTGGAAATAGAACGACAGTAGGAGGAGGTTGAGATGTCTCAACAGCCTGAGGACGTAAGGATGAGAGCCAACATGAACTGGTGGTGTGAATGTGGGGGAATATGCCAATCTATGCCGACGGAAATAGAGTGTCTGTGCTGTAGAGAGTGGGACATGTTTTTGCCATTGATGACCAGGCTCAACACGTCAGATCAAGATGAGCGTGCCCGAAGTTGTGTCACATCTACAGAGAATTTCTCGGCGCTGATCCATTCTGCAGTAACGTTACTCGATTTTTTTTTCCGGTGTGACAAAGTGAACTGGAAAAAACGCCCCACGCCGAATGGACCAAATGGACAGCTGTCCACAGAGTAAGTGATTATTTTAATCATGACGCATGTATAGATCGACCCATATTATACCTGTATTCACATAGAGTTGATGTTTTCATGCGTGATATCTCTGCGCCGAAGTAGCAGTGCTTCGCCTAAGCAGCAGTGCTTCGCCTGTGCTTCCCCATAATATAGTCCCAAGTCAATATCTGCCTAGGAAATCGCCTAGTGTTAATCTGGATCGCTATTTGTACTCGTTGTGAATACGCAGGCCACAAGAAGTAATTAGGTGGGTTTTTTAAAAATATTTGATCACTTTTACTCAGGCCATGCTAGCTGGCAACAAAGGATTCCATTCATTGTGCTAAGCTAAGCTAACGCCGACCCAGTCAAACTAAAACAATGCATGCACTGACACAAAAATGCATTTGCCCACCTATCTAAATGTAGGAAATAATGTGAATAAGCCCTATTTCAAAAAACGGTGGAGTGTTCCTTTAAGAAATGTAAAAAATGTGTGACTTTTTATTTATTTATTCATTCATTCATTTTTGAGAAACATCCTTTTAATTCTTCCCACATAATATATCTGTTGTATAAATGTGTAATATATTAAATATATGCATAAAACAAAATGTAGGGCACTAGAATTTAATAATTTAAGTATAATGCAAAGATCAGCACAAAATCATAAACACTGCACCCTAAACATTCTTTTGCTCACCTTGAACAGAGCTCCAGTCATTTTGCAGAGCACTGTGCCGAAGATCCACTCATACGCTGCTTCTACAGCCTCGAAGGGCAGCGTCAGCAGCAGCAGAATGTCTGCTAAACTCAGATGGAGGATGAAGATGTCGGTAACGTTCAAGTATTGCCTTTTCTTCCACAGTACCACCAGAACTAGCCCATTTCCCACCAGCCCCACTACCAGCGCCAGAGAGTAAAGGACCGGAATAAAAATGGAATCAAAGTACATGGAAGTCTCCAGATCACAGATTAAGCCACCACAGCAGGACTCAGTATTATTCTCATCGTAGCTGTAATTGGAATCAGTGAAGTTAATGTCTTTCCATTCAATGGTGATCTTTGTGTCAGCACTCATCTTCTGCAAAGAAACATACTTCAGATTTCATATCTATTTCTGTCATCCATTTACACTATTTATTTATACAATAATTTCATGAGTTTTCATGAATTGTTTTGGGTGTGAGATGTTAAACTAGTGAATATAATATTTTGTGTATAGCAGCATTCTGTGTGAATATGTGGTTTAAATCTCTCAAATTAGCAATATTTTTTATTATAGTTTAGGTCTGAAGCAGCTTTGCTAAATTTTATTTATTTATTTTTTACCAGAAGGGGGCAATAATTTGACACTCTGGTGGGCATACAAGGATTAAGCTCAAGTTAAAGGAATCAATCACCAAAAAATTAAAACCCTGTCATCATTTACTCAACTTTTGTTGTTTCAAATGTTTATAATGTTTTTTTGTTTTTTTTTTCGGATCCACTCACATTTTATGGAGAAACCAGTTTAAACATTGATCAAAATATTTGTTTTGTGTGTGTTCTCCTGATGTGAAAAAACAAATAAAATAAATACCACTTTGAAACAACATGTGTACTGCTAAATATATTAGTATTCATCCATACCCTATTCAGGAATTTATTCATTTTATATTACGGAACAAGCTTTGGCACTTAATTTAAAAAATCTGATGTTTTCAATTTCCTTGAATCATTCAATTGAACAGATAAGAGAAATGTAAAACCACATTCATCTCTGATATCAGTCATAATGCAGTTTAGTTTCTCATTATTGATGAGACCAAGTTAAATCTCCTGTGACCTTTACGTTTGCTTCTGAGGTAGCAGTCTCTTACTGTAGCTTCCTGAGCGGTCATTCCTGCGTAAAGTAGTCTACTGTTTCTTTGAAGATGATGTTTGTAGTTAGTTCTGGATAGTGTAGTACCTCGAGTGTCGTGAACCCTACATTTATGGGAAACCATGGGTTTTACAATAAAGCCCTGAATGTCTGAATCTGAAACCTGAAATCTGTGGAGGTGATATTTGTAACCCCCTGGTATTTCCCTTGTATCATGCTGCGGTAGAAATAAAGTCAGTCTGTTTTTTTTTTTTTTTTTTTTTTTTTTTTTAAATACATTAACTTCATTTAACATTAACTTAACTAAAATAATTAATCAACATTGGAAGTGAAACGTCTTCATTATAACAATATATGAATCCAATAATAAGTAAAGAAAATTAGACTGTCACTGAATATATCCAAAAATAATTCTGACATATATAAAAAGTTTTTTTTTTTAAGCAATAAATCGTGTGAAGTAGATGTGTGTATTTATGATGGAAAAAGATGTATAATAAATAGTCGGAAAAAAGGAAAAGGGTTGAAAGGAAGAAAACGTACCTGTGTAAGTGCGGGATTTGACAGTTGTTGAGGGCTGCTGAAATGATTGGCTCACAGAGAGTAACTGATTAATAAAGGTGACAGCATGCAGATGCGTAGAAGTCAGTCAGACCGAGGAGGAGGAGACAGGGAGCACCATGAGTATGAAATAGGAAATAAGATAAAGATCAGTTGTCAGTCATTCATAATTCTTTTTCAAATGTTCATTTCGCTTTCTCAATGAAAGTTTGTGCTCTGGGAAATGCTGATGTATGATGCGTGTTCCAGGCTAACAGGCATTGTTCAGAAGTTAATTCTTAATCAATCTTATGGATCCTCTTGTCCAATGAAACACTACACAAATACAGAGATGCTGAGATATGGTAACTGTCAGCCTGTATGCTAACTTACAGTATGATATTCCAGTCCAGTGTATTTGCAGTTGACAAGCTTTTTTCCCCCAGCATTTCACTCAGAAAACCATAAAATCCAGTCAAATGTGCTATTTATAGTCTGTTATCTGATTTGTATTACAGATATTTCAAGTACGTGTTTATTTTCTCTAAGTTTGATTATGAAATTCTCCATTGCTGACTTTGTAAAAGTAATAGTTGCAAAGTAGAGAATCTTTTGTTCTGTTGCTCGTTTCATCCTCATGTCACACATGCTGACAGCGGGATGTTTTTTTCACACTTTACACCACGTCCTGTTCTTTCAGTGCTCTCGTCATTCTCACTTGTACACCACTGCTCTCAATTATTCATGTGTACTTTTTGTTGACTGATTTTGGTTTTCTTCATTACGTTCACAGATTTTGTTATTGTGTCAGGCTGAACCTGTCACTACTAAAAGCCAAGTGAAAGCTGCAAATATATCTTTTTTAATGAAGAATAGAGAAGAGAAATCTGGACTATTCTTTAAAGCAAAAGAAAAGGGAACTGGGAGACGATGAGCATGTTTCTAAAGAGTGGTTATAGCTAAGGATGGCCCAGCAGATCAGATGCTTAGTTTAAATACAGTCTTGGTAATTATGACTTTCTTAAACGGGTGCAACGGTAAGTCAGAAACTGTAGAAGTTGCACCTGAGGTCAGGAAGTACCACCTCTCTCTTTTTGTTTTACTTGCAAACCTCATGACCCTAGAAAACAGCCTCAGACCTGAAAATACCTACCCACACAAAACCAAAAACTTCTCATTGGACTTCTCATTGGCAGGGCAACACACTCTTTAAAGGAAATTTCACGTTTGTAACAAATTTGAAACATCACTCTAGTATCATAGTTAGCCTGTTTATTTGGGGTTCCATAACTTTACCCAAGAAAAAAATTATCTGTCTTCCTTTAATCATCACTTAATCATTTCATTCTCATGTTTGTTTGCTATAGGACACAAAAGGAGATTGCTGAATATCTGAGCTTCTACTAAAAAAAAAAACACTATAAAACATTCCTAAAAGTAACCATTCTGCTTGTGTGCTACATTCTATACTTTCAGAAGCTGTTCAATATTTCTGTATTAAGAAAGAATTGTAATTTAGTGCACCAGGCCAGTTTCCACAGGAAATAACAACCAGCTGCAAAATGGGTGGGACGTTCAATTCAACTTCATCATGTGAGGGAGATCATGCCTTTTGGCTGCTTGGTATCAGAGATCCACTCTTTATTTAGAAAATAATAAGCAGTATTAATTAGAACGTGGCTTCGGTCTTCAAAAACAATGAAATACAGTAACTCAATAAATCAATTTTTTAATCATGATACTTATTTGTGCTAAAACGGTTTGAAGAAAAAAACATCACATCAATTACTATCGGTTCGTTTTTTTCTTTTTCAGAAGCAGATGCAGTTGTTACATAAACATTTTAATGTGCATGCAACATTTTCAAATGAACAGCAATAGTTTTAATGGTTTTCAAAGAGCAATGCTTAAGGTGCAATTTAATGTATTGCATACATGTTCCGGGCATATACACTTGCCTGTATATGGTATACATCATCAATATGATGTATGCTAAAATTGGTCTTGTAATATCACTGTCTTAATACATTAGTACTTACTACCTAGTATATAACCGGCAGGCAGTGGAAAAATCTACATTCATGTGTTGGCACATGGAAACTATGAATACAGGAAGCTAATGCAAAGTGCCTTCAAAAGACTGGCACTGCCTTTCTACAAGATGAAAATTATTTACATGAGCTGTATTTTAGATCTTTTGCATATCTTCAGACCGATATATCAAAACAAATGTTATTTTATTACATTAGTTCCTGCTTTATTCAGTAACAGAAGTAACTTATTATTAGGCTTCAATGCTACCAATAAAGTCTATTTTAGAAAAATATTTAATAAAATTGCAAAACTAAGAATAAATGCTGTTTGTCAGGACATGACTTACCACAGCATACCGCTGAGAGCTGCTGAGATGACTGACCCATTTAAGGTTACTCATCAATAAAGGTTAAAGCAGAGGAGGAGACAGTGGCAAATAGAGGAAATATAATAACGATCAATTGTCATTCACAATTCTATTTCAGATATTCGGTAATACAACAGGAAATGCAATTTTCTAGCAAAACCTTGATAATAACTGAGAAAACGTGATGTAATATTTTTCGTATTTGCAATCTACAGCCTGTTTTTGTACTTTTCAGGGAACTGCTTTATTCAGTACAGTAGCAGGTGCATCCATCCACTGAAACAAGCTATCCGAAAGACCCATTCTGCAGAATTCAAATGGAAATCCTATCAGCCTGACAGTTGGGGTGTCCAAAAACAAGTAGAGGGACGCACACAGGTAAAATCACTTAAGCACTTTTGGGATGTCAGTAGACTCAAAGAAAAAGATTTTTGTATTTAAACCAGTGGTTCCCAAGCATGTTCTTGAAGGGCCCCAACACTGCATATTATGCATGTTAATCAAATATATCTGATTCAGGTCATCAGCTCCAGGAACATTTAAACTGTTTTAAACTGAAGTAAAAATGTGTTGTTCCCCTTTCAGGAATTATATGGCTTTAAAGGGCACATATTATGCCTCTTTTTACTAGATGTAAAATAAATCTCAGGTGTCCCCAAAATGTGTCTGTGAAGTTTCAGCTCAAAATACCCCACAGATAATTTATTATATCATACTTTAAATGACTATTTTGACTGGAAGCAGAAACAGGCTGTTTTTGTGCATGTATATTTAAATGCAAATTAGCTTCTGCTCTCAGTCCCCTTTTCCATAATAGAGCTGTGCTTTTACAGCTGGTACCTCAGATACTCCACTAAAAAACATCTGTTTGGTTTTGATTATCATATATATCGTGCAGAGCTCTCTGACCCTGTGTAGAAGGCAACGCAACTGTAATGTGACCAGGTCCAGAAAAGTAGTAAAAGGACATCAGTAAAACAGTCCACGTGACATCAGTGGCTCAATTTTGCGAAGCTCCGAGAATACTTTTTGTGTGCAAAGAAATTGTTGCCAAAACATTGTTGTTATTCTAAACATGTGTAAGAATCTATAATCTGCCCCGACCAAGATTCCACTCCTCAAAATGTTTGATCATGCTCATTTCCCAAAATGGCATAGTAATTATAGAGAAGAAGAAAGTCAACAGGCATGTTGTTTGTAGACCATTTGGGATAATCACATCCTGAGCAAATGGTGACCAATTGTAGAAAGGGAGCAGGTGTGGGACACTGAGAACCACCAGACAAAGGGGTGTCAGAACTTAATAGACCACAGCTGTAACGACAGGAGAAACTTACATGAAAGGTAGTTAACTGAAAAGTTTGAACTTAGGATGTCCTGGGTTCATTCTGACTCTGTTAAACCCAAGGTACTACATGTACTTTGTCACTGCTATGCTGCAATAAACATCTTCATCAAGATTTTCAACGTCCTCATCACTTTTACTTACATTAGCCCAGTGAGGCATTTCTGAAAGAAAGTGGGCGAAAGTGGTTTCTATCTTTTATGTTGTTTTGTCAGGGAACCCCCTCATTTAAAAAAAAATCTAGAAAACACAATTTTAAGGACAAGAGAGAATTTGGTTTAGTCAGTATTAGCAAGAGGAGCTCCTAAAGGTGCCATAGAATGCAAAAATCACTTTTATAAGGCGTTTGAACAGTTGTGTGGCTGCAGTGTGTGAAAACAACCAGCCTATAATGGTAAAAATCCACTCACTCATTGATTTATAATCCCCAAAAACTCATAAACAGTCTTTCCACACTACCAGTTCGTCTCAGGTTACGCATGTAAGTATGGTTCCTCGAGGGAACGAGACGCTACGTTGGAGGAAGCTTTGGGAATGGCCTTAAGTGTGACGGGCTCTGAACCATGTGTGTAATCAGTCCAACGGATGGGCGAGACATCACGTGCGGGGTGACATAGCGACCAGGAAGCTTAAATGATGTTTTAGTAACAAGGTTCGGGAGGAGTGCATCAGATACTTAGCCTAATCAACACCGGTGGACTACAATCAAGTAATCAATACCATAGTATAAATACCGCTGTCTTTCCTCTATCCACTGATGGTTTATCAGCATCCCTCCTCCACCCCATCTCCTCACTTCGAGTTCACTTTACAAATAGACGGGGAAGGGGGGGTACTAACAGCAGAAGGTCCCTGTCCCAGCGCACTCTTTCCAGAACTGCCAGGAGCAGAGCAATTAATGGGGCTGGATGAGTCAGAGAGAGAACCAGAAGGGAGAGTGCGATATCTCTGGAGTAACAAACCTGAGAGCGCTACTCTGACTCTAGACTCTGTGGGGTACGAGAAGTGACATCCCCAGCATGAGGAGCTGAATCACAAGAGGTTTGGGACTGCACCCGCCCAGCAGCCTTGGCTGACAACCTCAACCTCCTCAGAGGAAGAGAGGTAAACACGTGCTCTCACTCGAGAAATCTTTATCCCGAGAGCCCCAGTATGTCTAATGTCTCATAGTCAAATAAATATTTCATTTTATTCCTCATGATTAAATGTAGTCAAACAACCAGATGGATAAATACAGTCTGGTGTAAAAAAATTCACATCAAAAAACGAAATTATGTAATATATGCGTTGCCTCTGCGTTGCCTCTGCTCAGTTACATGAACAATATCAATCACCTCAAAGAAAGATTGCCGCTGCAGCGAGCTCTCATTTAGAGGTGGAAGAAATGCAGCACAAACTTCCAAGCCTTGAGAACGAGCTCTGGATCTAGGGAACATGGGTGGAGATAGGAGGAGCTGTCTCCATCCCAATGTTGTTTTCGTCAACGATGACGATAACGAAATGATTTCGTTGACGCACCTTTTTTTTTATGACGATAACGCGACGATGACTAGATAAAAATGGCTCTAATGTAACTAAAACATGACGAGGCGTTTTCGAGTTTTCGTTGACAAGACGAGATGAGACGAAAATTATTATAAGTCTGACGTTCACAATGCATGTCATTTCTGCCTATTTTGCGTGAAATCTGACACTTCCTATCCTTGTTTTGGGTATGCCCACCACACGGCTGCCGCTATGCCGCGCACCAGATTCCACACAACAACAAACCTGCGGCTAGTCACTCGCCACACATCTTTGAAGGACCATTCATTATTCAAACAGTGTGTGCGCCTCGTCCGCAAGATGCACGGTAAAACTCTCCAATATGATATATTCACATTATAATGCTCGATCTGTAGATAAAAGGCTGTGGATTTGCATAAAATGACTTTATTTTGTGTATTTGTATTTTATGTTTGTTGCTGTTTTTAAATGACTCGCTAGTGTATGCCTGTTAGATCACACACATCACAGGGACTATGAATTGGCATCAAACGCACAATAACTGGAATTTAAAACTGAAGAAACAAATGATCAATAAACTGTTGGACAGATTTGTTGCACTCGACATTTCTTCGCTTTGTGCCGTGTACTTGTAAATGCGCACATGAGCAGCGCAGCACACTGTGACTATATATTGCTTTGAGCACATCATTCTGCACCCGCTATGTGCATACGCGCTTTGTGCGCTCTGTTTTGAAGCATTTATATTATCATAGTTTTGCGCACTGAAAGATTATAAAAAACCTAAATTTTTATACCTAGCCTACACAATACATTTAAAATGTGCATAATTTAATTGTATATCATTTGTGTGTAGTGTAGGCTATATATGTCAGGAGAAATGGTCAGGATTCAGATGCGGGTTTACTCAAAGCTTTATTTAAAGCAGGGGAGGCAGAGCAGATGAGTCACGTTCACTGGATTACTCGTAGTGACTGGATGAATAGTCAAAGCAAATGAATCAAACCGATGAGTAACGTTCCACAGTAATTCGTATGGCTGCTGAGACCGGGGCGATGAGGACTGGAAGCTTCCAAGAGCTCTGCACTTTGTAAGAACAGGGGACAGAGAAATCAGCTAAACACACTGGAGCCTGAGGACAAGACACGTCAAGGTGAGTGCCAAGAACAGCTAGAAGATCGGAGCTATTGATACGTGTAACAACAGTCTGACAATAGACAGAGAAACACAGGGAATGATAAAGGGAAAAAATTTGAAGAACATAGAGAACAGGTGGCGAGCAATTAAGGTTCACAACACTGAAACAAGGAGGGCGGGGAAAACTCAAACAGGTAGACGCGGTGAGCTGACAAGCGATCCAAACACACACAAATACACACACACACCAAAAAGACAGGTGATTAGCCCCGAGACCCGACAATATAAAATACATCCTCTTGACATTCATATATAAATATAAAATTGTGATATTTGCTGCGGGGTGAGGGCTAGAGAACGCCAGAGGTAAATTACTTCAAATTGCTGTTAATTTTCAGTATGTTAGTCACTCTTTGTCATGGATTCTGTCTAGTCTTGTTCTGTCGTGCCATTGTCTGCTGCTACTGGTTTTGTTTTGTTTTCTATTTTTTCCCCTCCCTCATTTCCTAGACCTGGCACCTGCATTCCTCAGAAGTGATTTTGGTTTGCTCTGTTACGGGCTCTCTCGTGTCTTCCTCCCCCCTCCGCTCTCAATGCGGCCGCACCGATGGGCGCCCCTGCCTGGTGTATACGCAAGGACATTGAAGTCTCATATTTTTCTGTTGGACCTTTTCCCTTATTTCCTGGCCTGTTTCTGTTCGTTGGAGGGAGTGTTTTCTTTTGGACTTTTTGAATAAATTCTCACACTGTAACCTGCATCTGTGTCCAGTTGTGTTCCTGACAGAACGATCTGGCCAAGATGGACACAGCAGGCGCAGATTCTGTCAGAACCGCAGTCACCCAGCAGGGAGTTCTTTTGGGCCAGCACGAAGACAGATTGTGGAACACCACAAGGGAGGTGGAGTTTTTAGCCAACCAAGTGGCTGAGCTGACCACCCGCATCCAAGAGCTGCAACGAGAGGCTGCACAGGGTGGTGCAGCTCACTATCTTCCTCGCTCAGTGACGGACTATACGATTCATTTCAAGACTCTGGCAGCAACATGTGATTGGAATGAGGAGGCCTGTTGAGTTATGTTCCGTGCAGGACTAGAGGATGACATCCAGGATGAGCTGGCCACTCAGGACTTGCCACGTGACTTTGACGATCTCGTTAATATGGTATTGCGGATCGAGGGTCGCCTTCGCTGCCGCCGTCAGCGCCTGGCAGTTCGTTCACCCTGGAGGACCGAGGAGTCACTCCTCAACAGAAGCAGCAACGCCTTGCCCTAGGGCTGTGTCTATATTGTGGCAAGTCCGGTCACTTCGCAGCAGGCTGTCCATTAAAAGTCAAGGCTCACAAGTAAAGAGGGGGATCCTGGTGAACGCTACCCCTTTATTGCATCCCCCCTCCTCTCGCACTCTCCTTCCTGTCTCAATTCAGTTTGGTGATGTCTCTAACTCCTGCGCAGCACTGGTTGACTCGGGAGCTCAGGGCAATTTTCATTTCTCATTTCTGTCATTCCTCTTCCTGAACCTAATCCTGCCCGTTCATTTAATGGCACTTTGATCACCACTGTCTCCTCCTTCTTGAATCCCCGAGTGCTCCCATAGTTCTGGGGCACCCGTGGTTGGTGCAACATGGCCCTCCAACTCTGGACTATTGGTCCAGCAACTCTGTCTTGTTTTGGAGTAAGTTTTGTTTTGCGTCTTGTTTGGGTGCTGCCTCTTTTCCTGTGTCTGTGTGTCCTGTCTTGCAGGTGGAGGCTGCTGATTTGAAGGGGGTCCCGGTGGAGTACCACGACCTGTGCCAGGTGTTTAGTAAGTCCCGGGCCACCTCGTTTGAATCCCTCAAAAGATGGTCTCATCCGACCCTCTTCATCTCCTGCAGGTGCTGGGTTCTTCTTTGTCAAGAAGAAGGACGGCTCCTTGCGTCCTTGTATAGATTACCGAGGCCTGAATGACATCACTATTAAGAACAGGTACCCCTTGCCTCTTATGTCATCTACCTTTGAGCTATTGCTGGGAGCCAAGGTTTTCACCAAGCTAGACCTTCAGAATGCCTATCACCTGATTTGCATACATGAGGGGGATGAGTGTAAGACAGCTTTCAACACACCCACGGGACACTTTGAGTACAGGGTCTTACCATTTGGTCTGACCAACACCCCAGCTGTCTTCCAGGCCCTGGTTAATGACGTGTTGAGAGACATGGTGAATCGCTTCGTCTTCGTGTATCTTGATATTATCTTGATATTTTCCCCATCTCTGCAGGTACACACTCAGCATGTTCGCCAGGTGTTACAACGGCTGCTGGAGAACCAGCTCTATGTTATGGCGGAGAAGTGCGTCTTCCATGCCTAGTCGGTTCCGCTCCTGGGGTTTTTTGTTTCTGCAGGGGAGATCAAAGCGGACCCCTGTAAGGTAATGGCCGTTGCCGAGTGGCCAGCTCCTGACTCTCATAAAGCTCTGCAGTGGTTCCTGGCGTTTGCCAACTTCTATCGGATAAGAACTGGGTGCACCTTTAACGGCACTCACCTCTCCCAAGGTACCATTCAAGTGGAATACTGGGGCACAGGAGGTCTTTGATAAATTAAAGTCCCGTTTTATCTCTGCTCCTGTCTTGTCTATTCCAGACCCTGAACGTCAATTCATTGTTGAGGTGGATGCCTCAGATGTCGTTGTGGGCGTGGTCCTATCTCAGCGCTCACACGAGGATGGAAAGGTGCATCCCTGTGCCTTCTTCTCCCACCGCCTGAGTCCCCCAGAACGGAATTACGACATAGGTAATCGGGAGTTGTTGGCGGTCAGGCTGGCTTTGGGGGAGTGGGGTCACTGGTTGGAGGGCGCAGCTCAGCCCTTCCTGGTCTGGACGGATCACAAGAACCTCGAGTACATCAGTTCGGCCTGGAGGCTGAGCTCCCGACAGGCTCGCTGGGCCCTCTTCTTTGGCCGGTTCAATTTCACCCTGTCATACAGGCCCGGGTCCAAAAATGTTAAGCCCAATGCTCTCTCTCGTCTCTTTGAGGCTCCTGAAGGGGAGGAGTCAGCAGACACCATCTTGCCCAAAGGGGTGGTGGTGGCATCTCTCTCTTGGGACATCGAGAGACGAGCAGAGGAGGCCCTACTTAAGGGGCCTGTGCCGAAGGGGGGTCCAGCGGGTAATCTGTTTGTTCCCACCAAGTTGCGGTCTGAAGTGATCCAGTGGGGTCACTCGTCCAGGCTGGTCTGTCATCCAGGAGTCCGGAGGTCACTGGCTGCCATCCGTCAGCGATTCTGGTAGCCATCCTGGTGGCCATCCATGGCTGTCAGGCAGTTTGTGGCTGCCTGCTCGGTGTGCACTCAGAACAAGACTTCCAATGCACCTCCCGTTGGCCTGCTCCACCCGTTGCCCAACCCTTCTCGCCCCTGGTCATTTGGCCCTTGATTTTGTCACTGGCCGGAATCTATGGGTAACACCGTCATTCTTACGGTGGTGGACCGTTTCTCTAAGGCGGCCCATTTCATTCCCCTTTCCAAGCTCCCCTCAGCCAAAGAGACTGCTCAGGTGATGGTTGATCACGTATTCCGGATTCATGGTCTTCCGGTCGACGTGGTCTCTGATAGGGGTCCCCAGTTTGTCTCTCGGTTTTGGAGGGAGTTCTGTCAGCAGATCGGGGCCTCTACGAGTCTGTCATCTGGTTTCCATCCCCAGACCAAGGGGCAGTCCGAGCGGTCAAACCAGAATTTGGAACGCACTCTTCGCTGCCTGTCATCCCACAATCCCAGCTCCTGGTGTCAACAGCTGTCCTGGGTAGAATACGCCCATAACTCCCTTTCCGGCTTCTGCCACAGGTATGTCTCCATTCCAGTGTTCTGTTGGTTATCAACCTCCCTTGTTTCCCACACAGGAACCCGTAGCTGCGGTCCTGTCTGCTTTGGCTTTTGTCCGACGGTGTCGATGCACCTGGAAGAAAGCTAAGGCGGCCTTGGCCCAGGCTAATAGGCGAACCAAAGCAGCGGCCGATCGTCACCGGACTCCTGCTCCCCGCTATGTGTGTGGTCAAAGCGTATGGCTCTCCACCAAGGACCTGCCTCTCAGGGTAGCCTCACGCAAGTAGTGGATGGCTCCCCGGTCTATACGGTGCGGAAGTTGCTAGATGTCCGACATAGGGGTTGGGGCTTTCAATATCTTGTGGACTGGGAGGGCTATGGCCCAGAGGAGAGGAGCTGGGTCTCGGCCGGGGACATCTTGAATAGGACACTGGTCAAGGACTTCTACTTGCGACCAGGTGAGCCCCTTCCTGCGGCGCCTGGTGGCGTCCGTCAGAGGGGGGGTACTGTCATGTCCGCTGTCTGATCACCCAGTTCTTCGGTGTGTGTGTTTTTGTTTATGTCTGCATTTCGTGTGCACATGGTATTTTGTTTTTGTGTTGATCGTTCGTCTTGCACCTATCTGTGGCGTTCCTCCCTCCCCCCATTACTACAGTTTCCGCTTCCAATTGTTTGACTCCACTCACCTGAATTCAATGTCTGTTCATCTCTTGCTCTATTTATTCCCGTCTGTCGTGCCAATCGGTGCCAGATCATTGTTCGACTGTAGCCCATGTGTAGCCATTCTGTCTAGTCTTGTTGTGTCGTGCCATTGTCTGCTGCTACTGGTTTTGTTTTCTATTTTTTCCCCTCACTCATTTCCTAGACCGGGCACCTGCATTCCTCAGAAGTGATTTTGGTTTGCTCTGTTACGGGCTCTCTCTTGTCTTCCTCCCCCCTCCGCTCTCTACGTGGCCGCACCGTTGGGCGCCCCCTGCCTTGGCCCAGGCTAATAGGCGAACCAAAGCAGCGGCCGATCGTCACCGGACTCCTGCTCCCCGCTATGTGTGTGGTCAAAGCGTATGGCTCTCCACCAAGGACCTGCCTCTCAGGGTAGCCTCACGCAAGTAGTGGATGGCTCCCCGGTCTATACGGTGCGGAAGTTGCTAGATGTCCGACATAGGGGTTGGGGCTTTCAATATCTTGTGGACTGGGAGGGCTATGGCCCAGAGGAGAGGAGCTGGGTCTCGGCCGGGGACATCTTGGATAGGACACTGGTCAAGGACTTCTACTTGCGACCAGGTGAGCCCCTTCCTGCGGCGCCTGGTGGCGTCCGTCAGAGGGGGGGTACTGTCATGTCCGCTGTCTGATCACCCAGTTCTTCGGTGTGTGTGTTTTTGTTTATGTCTGCATTTCGTGTGCACATGGTATTTTGTTTTTGTTTTGATCGTTCGTCTTGCACCTATCTGTGGCGTTCCTCCATCCCCCCATTACTACAGTTTCCGCTTCCAATTGTTTGACTCCACTCACCTGAATTCAATGTCTGTTCATCTCTTGCTCTATTTATTCCCGTCTGTCGTGCCAATCGGTGCCAGATCATTGTTCGACTATAGCCCATGTGTAGCCATTCTGTCTAGTCTTGTTGTGTCGTGCCATTGTCTGCTGCTACTGGTTTTGTTTTCTATTTTTTCCCCTCACTCATTTCCTAGACCGGGCACCTGCATTCCTCAGAAGTGATTTTGGTTTGCTCTGTTACGGGCTCTCTCTTGTCTTCCTCCCCCCTCCGCTCTCTACGTGGCCGCGCCGTTGGGCGCCCCCTGCCGGGTGTATACGCAAGGACATTGAAGTCTCTTATTTTTCTGTTGGACCTTTTCCCTTATTTCCTGGCCTGTTTCTGTTTGTTGGAGGGAGTGTTTTCTTTTGGACTTTTTGAATAAATTCTCACACTGTAACCTGCATCTGTGTCCAGTTGTGTTCCTGACACTCTTGAGTTATGCTTGTATGTTATAGTCACTTTTTTTTAGCAATTGTTCATGGCAATTTTATTGAATGTCCTTAAAACTATTTATTGTTCTCTGTATTTTTGTCTCTTCTAGGTTTGGAGCCATAGATATGAGTAGGACCCCCTGCGTTGTACACACTCTACTACTTGTGGTGAACATGATCCAGAAAGACACTAGTGTCAACCGACTGCTGAGCAAAGTTAGAGGTCTTGTTAAGCTCTTCCGCAAGTCATCTGTGGCAACTGAGCGACTGCTTCAGATGTGTCAACTAACCCTGATCAAAGACTGCCCTACTAGATGGTCCAGCACATATCAGATGATATCACGGCTTCTCCAAATCAAGGACTCAGTAGTTCAGGTTGCTTATGGGAAGAGCTGAGACTATTTACTGTCAAGTGAGTGGCATAAGCGGTCCGCTCTAAGAGATTTACTCATCCCCTTCGCTGAGAATACCCAGTTGCTCCAGAGTGACACACAGTCATTATCCCTTATGGTACCTGCCCTTCTGGACCTGCAGGGTCACCTGTCTGAGTTCCCCCCTGCCCAGGGATCTAGCTTTAGAGGTTCAGCTGCATTCTTGTCCAAACCAAGCCGGCCTTCCAAGTCTACCATCTCAAAGCCGTGTGTCAAGGAGGAAATCAAGAAATTGAAGGAGCAGTTGTCACAGTCTACAAACCAAGAGACTGCCCTAGTATTTTGGGCTGCACAGGGTCATTTTAGAAAGAAGTGCTTTCCTGAAACTGAATCGGGTCAGTAGGCTAATTTAACGAGCATTTAATTTAAACAAATTTTTTTTACTTATACTCTGATATTCTGTTTGGGCTTGCTTTGAGACTGCACTAGAGGTAGGGCATTCCTCTAATTCATTGTTTTAAACCAACGTTGTTTTTATTTATTTAGTAAATTTTATTATTTTGTTGCAGAATGTTTGCAACTTTGCAGTTTGTACGAGTTAAAGATAGACATGGTTGTATAATGTTTGTGTTAATAAATAATATGCATCTCCATCAATGAGAAAGTCTAGTTTATTATGCAAAGCTTTTAAGGTTAACTGCTGTTTTATGAATTGCAACACTCGTTAAAACCTGTCAATCCTAAGTCCATTTCCAATACTTTTTAACCTAAATTAATTTGTTAAAGAATACTTTTTTGTTTTTTACTAAAACTTGACTAAAACCTTTTTGTGTTTTCGTTGACTAAAACTTGACTAAAACTATCAAGTTTATAAGTGACTAAAATGTGACCAAAACTAAAAAGCATTTTCGTCCAAAAGACTAAGACTAAAACTAAAAGGGCTGCCAAAAACAACACTGCTCCATCCTGTCCACCAGATCATGTGTGATCACATGCAGCAGCGGGACCGCAATCACAAGATCACATGCATGGACACACACCTTGGAGCGTGCCCAGTGAGAGAGGAGTGCTTAACAGTGGGAAAAGCATAATTATCCACCCGAGAGCCGAATGAGCGAGTTCCACTCCCCATTAAGGCTGCTCATTATAATATCAGGCATAATATGCTTGTGTAATTTATGTTTGTGCAACTGTGGTAGTATGAGCTCTTGAAGCTCTGCACTCTTCTGAAAAGAGAGGCGGGAGCAGCAGCTTATTTCCATTTAAAGGGGACATACAGATAAACAGCGTGTTTTGGCTCATAACCTAAAAGTGGCGATTTCATTGCTTAATTTTCTAAAGTAACTGAAACTTGCTGTTGGTCTCTTATAATTCTGTTAAGATTCTAAAGTAACTGAATCAACCTGATAGAGGCAGATTTGTATAGACCTATTGTCTCTAAAGTAACTGAAACAAAGGTGTAAGTTTCTAATGTCATCTAATGTGAGTTGTTATAATTCTGATTAAATTCTGAAGTAACTGAATTGATCCAACGCAGTGTGGTCACAGAATTATTTCATAGCAGTTGCGTATTATAATGTAGTGAGTCTGATGCACCATGAGTCTGTGAAGTTTAAAGCCTGAAGCGGAGTGGTTTTGTCCAAAGTAAACTGAGTAAACTGTTTTAAAAATATAACATAAGACCTGAAGTAGTGTGGTTTTGTCCATCGTACTGTGACAGTTACATTTTTAACAGTTTTGTGTGGTGACATTTAAGGCCCGACGGAGTGTGGCCGTGTGAGAAGCAGAGAACAATTTAGTTCAGAAGCCTGAAGCAGTGTGTGGGTTTTACTCACTGCGTCCAAAGCAGAGGAGCTGTGAATAATTAGACCAACAGGTATCTTAAAGTAGCCAAATAATGTTCAGTCAGTGAAGTGAAAGAATAAAGCTTATTAAATTGCTGAAGATAATTTAATAAGACTGTGAAAATGGAAGAGCTGATAGTTAAATACATCACTAAGCACACAGCTCAGTAAGAAAAACAGAAAACAAGTTGCTAAACAACTGCAAGGAAGCCTTTAGTCAACAACATAATATTTCAGATGATTCTGTGAGATTCCAAGTAGCACCCATGCAAACAAGACTGAATGCAAAAAAGAGAGTTCTTGATCAAATAAATTAAAATGGCCAAGCTGTTAGACATCTGTTTTTATATGAACTTTCAAAGTCTTGTCAAACCAGTGCGTACTTTTGACCCTGATAACATGGATCGTGTAGAATTCTTGTGAAAACTGGAGAAGGTAGTGGATGTTTATAATGTGTCAGACGAAGATGCTTGTAGACTTATGATCTGCATTCCTCGCTCATTTATTTCTCTCTTACAGGATGTTTGTGACAAAATATCAGACAAAGGTGCAAGGAGAGAAGCTCTAGACTTGCTGGAACTAATTTGGTTAATATAAGAAAGATATCTGAAGTAACAATGGAAATTGGAACAAATGAGCATATAATTCCCCAAATGACACAGCATTTTAATGCAAGAAGTCAAAGGAAAGCTGCAGAATCTAGACAACCAGAATGTTCTAGATTAGTAAGAAAAGTTTCCATCAGAGACCAAAGAGATTAGAAAGTGTATATTAAGAAGGTGTTACTCTCTGTTATGCATGTTCAAAAGCTGTTCACATGGCTAAACATTGTCAAGAAAACGAGAGAACTCATTAAAGCCGTGTCTGTCATGTGATGGTCAGATAGCAAGGCATTGTTTAGAGAAAGTTAGGAAAGATCAGGAAGTTGATTATTTTTTTATTTTAAGAATGGGAAACAAGTCAAGACAGTGTCACTTTTTACACAAAAGAAGGATGAGCTATTTTGATTTGCTTAAGAAGATTAGAAGTTTAGAAACCTAGTAGACAGGAAATAAGGAAGAAGCCATTAACACCTTGCCAGACATGCAGGTCCTGATTTTGCTGAGTTAGATGTGTTCCTAGGTCAACATATTTTGTTGACCCTGGAACAACATTTTACTCCAAAAGTATATTCTTGACCATATCCCTACACCTAAACCTAACCCTAACCATGAGTAATCCCTAAAATCAGAGGAAATGATAGATGAATGACACAAAAAACTGTGATTTTAAGCGTAAACTTCACAAAATCTATAAATTGGTTCTTCAAATCTGATTGGTTAATCACAATGTTATTCCAGTTGTCCCAGGAACATGTCTCACTTGGTAAAATCAAGTTCTTCTGCCAGGCACAGCACTTCATGACTGTAGCTCAGTTACAAGAAGATGCTGATGTGAATTGTAGGAATAGTTTTATGATAGTATTATATTTTAGAAAATATATTTACTGTTAAAAGGGTGGCGATTTTCCTTTTTTATGATAAACTATTTTGTTGTTGTAATAAAAAAACACGAATGGGAGAACAGCAAATTTTACAATCTGAAATTATTTTTTTATGGTCATTCCTTTAAATATTTCAAAATTTTAGAAGAAAAACATTGCCATGCATGGATGGTACACGGTTTAGGCCTTATTCAGTCTTGCTCTTGTTCAAAAGGGGTGTGATTCTTTGTCATTTTGGGGAAATGAGTTAATGGCAATAATATTTAAACTTAATTAATGAGAAAATATTTAATTGCATTTTGTGATAAAATTTCTGTAGCTTCGGTTTAGAATGTGAAAAGATTATTGTGGGGGATGGTGTCATGATCCTGGTTCCCTTTCCCCTTTTCCCCTCCCCTCTCTGATGCTTTTTCTTCTCTTCTCCTACTTTGCACTAATCTTTCTTCTCTCGTTAATCTCCTTCAGCTGCTCCTCATTGCGCTACTCTTTGCGCTTGGCTTCCCGCACCTGTTTCCTCTTCTCCTCTGATTAACACTCCTACTTCTTTCCCTTTCCTCCCTACCTGCCTTGCCAGATTATTCCCCTAAAATACGCTTAACTGGTATGTCTTATCCCCTGTCGTTTGTCCCAGTCTTAGTCCTGTTTGTTCGGGGTGCTGTGAGTGTGAGCCTGGAAGTTTAGCCGCTGCTCGTCTCCTGACCTGCCGATCTCTCTCTCTCTACTGTGAGGTTGCGGAGCTGTCCACCGTACTCAATCCGCCGGGGCGGCCGGTGGCTTTTGCTTTCTCCTTTTGAACAAGGACGAGTTTTGGCTCCAGTTTTTCCCTTTGGGATTTTTTCTGTTTGCATTCCCTATTATTCTCAAGCTCCTGTGTTTGATCATTAAAGACAATATTTGCTCCGCGAATTGCTCACTCTGGTCCTCTTTCCACACGACAGATGGGGGTTAAACCTCTTCTTTTTTTATCTCGTTTCAGGTATAAGCATCCAGATGTTTGTTTGAATTGTGTACCCTCTCTTGGAGAAAGATGGGGGACTTCCAGAAGAAAAAGGACTTCAAGAAGTCCAGCAGGGCCAGTGGAGCCAGGGGACTTCCACAAGAGAAGGGAATTCTTAAAGGACAAAGTGATCAAGAAAACTAGATCTAGAAACCCTGAGACCCTGAGACCCACAATGGTATGGATTGACCTGATTGAACTTCAGAAATTGCAACTACAGCTAGAAGGACTTTGAAATAAATGGGCAATGGAAAAGAGAAATAGAGAGATCAAACCATTTTCAGAGACTGTGGACAGCAGTCTTATCACTGAGATGGAGAACAAGAAATGAGAAATGCACAGACTCTCTGCACATGACATCCGGAGAGAGACAAACATATGCATACTGAAATGCAGAACATTGTCTACTGATTTCACACATGTGAACAAAGGACATCCACACTGAGAGAATGGACACAATGGAAGTGACAGAATGAAAACAGAAAAACACACAAACAAAGACAGACACACACTCACTATGTTGCCTGTTGATTGATGTGTTTGCTCCTTTGGCTTTATACTGTCATTATGCTTAATTCATTTAGAAAATCCCTTTTGCTGTTATGGTTCCCAAGTACTCCTCTCCCAAAATTTTTCTAAAAATCCTGTCAAACATGCACAAACTGACAGTCACCACTTATAAGCTACTACTAAACATAATTTTCTGTAAAGTTGCTTTGTAACGATTAGTATTGTAAAAAGCGCTATACAAATAAACTTGAATTGAATTGAATTGAATTGAAAGTAGCACTGAGGCCAAAATAGCACTGAGTTTCCACTGTCAGGCCAAAAACTCCAGTGTGCTTCACTAAAACGTGCCCTTTACACGCCTCTCAGAAACAACGTTAATTTGCATGCTTTGTTAAATATTTAAATCCAAAAGCATTTATGTTTTATTATAATAAGTGATGCATTGATCATAATAAATTAATTTATCAGGATTGAAAAAACAGGTCAATTTAGCTGAAAGGCAATCATTTAGGATTTTAAAGGGAATTTGGACAGAACCATTTTTACACCAGATCACAGCGATTCATTGAACGAGCCATTAAACATCAAATCTGCGCTGGATATTAATATCCAAAGTATAGTGAAAACACCATTAACTAGCACAGTAACAAAATCGGCAGTTTAAGACATTAACTTGTAAGCACAAAACACAAGATACTTCTCTTTTCAATATGAATAAGGCTTTATTCGATAAATCTAAGACATAAATTAATCTAACACATAAGTACACGCACTCACACATTCACAGAAGTTGCAGGAAGATAGGAAGTTATGAAAAAATGAGTATAAGAGAATGAAAATGTGAAATACCAAGTCTACAGCCATAAGTGAAATTGCATAGACATGAACAACAATCAAGCCCTCACATCGAGTTCCTCAATGAGGTTTAAATTATATTATATACACCAGTTTAGCTCAGTCTGGGGGTACATTACTTGTGTTGACTGTTTAAAGGGGGTTCCCTTTGTTGTCCTAGTGGAAAAGGGGGTTTCCCAAGGTTGCTGATTGGCTGGAAGTTCAGTAGTCATTGAATCGATGTCTTGGGAAGCCCGTGGTTGGGCGTTGGCTGACGATACCGAGTTGTGGGCTGGCTGTAGTTTCAGACGGGCACTCGAGGTCAGACTCAGAGACACGAATTTACAAAACTTAACTCAGAACATGAAACTCTCAACTGAAAAGAAATGAAACTAAAGTAAAAGAATAGATAATATATATAGATAATAATAATATAAAGTTTGACAAGACTAGGTGGTTTTTCTACTCATCATGGCTAAGTAGCAGCAGGCGTGTAGGCCGAAGCACGCTGGAAACGCATTCAAAGAATCCAAAATGTGATGACAAAAGGCATGGGTAAAAGCAAAAGCTAAGAACCAGCATGACTAAAAGCAAAAACTAAAAGCACACCTCAAATGTAGTCTTGACCAATTAGATATTGTCATTGCATAGGGTGTCATAAATCATATGTTATTTTATCAATCACGTGGTACGAATTTTTCCGCTCTTGCAGGGTATAATTTTGGACATGATTTTTATAGCAAGAATATGACATTTGACAAATAACTGATGGTCAGAAACGTTTCAATATATATGATATGGAGTCAAGCAATGGACTGGTATCCGTTTATAAGTCTTTTTGAGTTCGTTTTGGTGCATCTACATCTATAAAAAACAGTTTTGGTGCCATTCTTAAGGACGTAATGACGTTTTGTGTAGACCAGAGGTTAAAAGGTTCCCTTAAAGGAATTTCACTTTGGTTCTTGTCTTTTAGGTATGAGAAGTCAGTCCAAAGATCTTGTGATCATGATTACTATCATGGGTTTACATGTGATGGTCATACTATCCATCTCTTTGACCATCAATCTTGATTACTTGCCCCAAATTTTACAATCTCTTTTCGGAATTGAAATTGTCAATAATTGTTCTAATGGTGTTAATGTTGAAAGCTGTTCTGTGAAAGAGTTTGTTGGTTAGCTTGTTTTAGACTGGCTGGCGCATGGATTTTATTCACAAGCATCCTGTGTCTTGAGCTTTACTGTGGAATTCGGCTCCTCATGTTTCAACCATGCTCCTGATCAAATCTTGCTCCTGATCAAGGCATTGTTTACTCGCAGAACACACACTCCTGGAGGGCCCATAAGTTTGAACTAGTGAGTTTAGGTATGTTGGTGCTGTGCCAGTGGTCGTCTTGTAGGCAAGCATCAGTACCTTGAATTTGATGCGATCAGCTACTGGTACCCATTGTAACCTGATGAGGAGAGGAGTAAAAAAATTGGGGGTGGGGGGGGTAAATGTCTTTACCCACTTCTGATAAAGAATCAAAAGATGACGTCTGATTTCTTCAAGCGGTCGCATTTACCATGTTTACTATGGTAACGTTAATGCCTAGCATGCATAGTCTTTTGCATCTCTTATAAATATATCTGCCTTGTATGGTGATTATAATCCACATCGGATAGAGTTATTTCAAACACTCAAAACCACCTCAGACAAAGGGGTGTCAGAAGTTAATTAACATAAAGACCACAGCTGTAATTACAGGAGCAAATTCAGTTACATTAAGGGTAGTACACTCTAAGTGTATAAAATGTTTGATTTTAGGATGTTCGTGCTGTTTGTACTTTGTCACAGCTACTCTGTAAAAAAAATATTCTTCATCAAAGATATTTGACGTCCTCATCACTTTTTCACTTTTTTATTACACGTGAGACTTCTTTTTTTCTGTGGAACACAGCTTCTGTGGAAAATATTTTGAAGAATGTTGGTAACCAAATTATTTAGGTTAACATTTACTGCTAATGTATGTAATTACAGAGAGACATTTCTATAGCCTTTAAACAACATTGTCATTGAACTGCTTTCTGGCACTTTGCATCATGAAGCCAGTAAACCAAATTAAAAGGCAAACATATATTCTTGGCACAGCGATACATGATTCACATGGTGTTCGCCAGCTCTAACAAACCTCTGAGCGATCACTGGCACTTATCCAAACTCTTGCTGTTGCTGCATCTCAGTAAATGAACCTGCAGTCAGGGGAAGTCTGACCTAGTTCAGTAGCTGAAGCTTTTCTAAATCTTATTTTCTTTCTTTCTTATTTAATTCAGATATTCAGTTTTGATGTTGTACTATTACACATTCATTGATTTTTGCACTGCAATCAAATAAAAAATATAATTAAAAACATCACAAATTAGGTAATGTACACATTAACTGACAAAAAAAAAATGTTGCTGCAAGATCTTGGCTTAGTGGTTGAAGATCATGTGCTAGAAAATTTACATAAACTTGAAGATCATGTGCTAGAACATGTACATAAACTTGATATTCTTCTTTTTTTTAATCTCCAAAATTAAATCATACCAAAATTAAAACAAAACTATATTAGTAATAATCTTAGTCTAAATTTTAAAATTGGAGTCAGATTAAGCACAGAGGTAGAATCAAACTGAAACTAAATAAAAAAAAAAAAGAGTGAACTTTACAGAAGCGCAAATAAAACACCTTCATTGTGTTATAGCCCACACCATTGCATTCCTTCCTTTTTGTCAGTGGGTCGTACTTACAAATATATTAAGAAATTTTGCTTTTTAAATAAATTTATCTTATTTTAAATATATTAAGGATATTGTTACTGGAAAACAAGACAAATATTGATTAAGATATTTATTTATTTGCATTGTATGTAATCTTTGCAGCACAGGTCTGTTGTTCTGCATTCTACTGGTTCTGAAGTTTCGACAGTATTTCATGTCAGTATGGGTTCTTCAAACAACTGTGAATATGTAAAACAAAATAATATTGAGTGCAGGTGTTGTTGCCATGGTCTTGTTTTATTTGAGGAACCGAGACTTCTTAGACTTAGAAGTAACTTTCATGAAACTGCATCACTGTCATAACAAGACTCTTATGCAAGTGTTATTCTTGTGTATCAGTATTTTTATCATAATATCCTAGGAAAATGTCACAGTTTTGCCACTTTTTTAGTAAACGTAGGCACATGAAAGAGGCTTGGTACTACACCAGGGCCACTGAAAGCTGTGAAGAATATATATTTCTCAGATGAGTGGAAAGTGAGGGAATTGCTGAGGCTAAGGAAAAACGGCTGCTCATATATTTTCTATAGGAGAGGGGATTGGTTGTTAAGTTAAAAAAGCAATTTCAGACAAATTTTAAAAACAATTTTAGATGCAATTGCTACATATTGATTGAATTGCTGCCATATTGATTGAATAACTCTTCATGTCCTATATCTACACAATAAGAAAAAGACAGCACCACATTAACACATTCTCATGGTAATTTTGAGAGGGGGATGAAGGAACTGTGGCATTGAGTATGACCACACTGCAAACCTTTTTGCCACATTCTGACCAGTATTTTAAACCTCTTTTAAGTGATGTGTGTATGTAGTTTGTCACTGTCAGTGTGACAAAGTTACATCTGTAAAATATAATTCTTGCATCTTGATTCTCCATACTTGCTACACCTGTGGTTTCCTGTGCTGTACAAAGAAGAAAAAAAAAAAAAAACAGAAAGCAGGCAGGAAATATCACTTTTCTTAAGCCCCTAGCCCTTCTCTCAATGCACAGTTAACTCTTGAACTTTCTACATACTTTGCATTTTGAATTTTATCAGTATTATATGTGTCTTACTGAAGAATGGCTATTCAAATTCCATATAAAGCTTTTCAGAAGGTACATCTTAATTGAGCACAGTTGATATAAAGAACAGAATTACTATCTGTCTGCTATTACTAAAAGTCTGCTATCCTCTCGCTAACATTTCAATTGTCATTTTGTCATGATGCTTATATAATGTATAGAGCTGAACAAAATGTAAAGAAGTTAACTGAGAATCATACAAGGCAAGATATTAAGCACTACACACAAACAGAAAAAAATAATATATATATATGAATGGGTGGAAAAAATATTTATGTTAGGATACGTTATCTGTTTAAAAATCTTCTGCACTGATTTCTATCGAATATTTAAAGACAAACTTTGCTGATTCACCACTGACAACATTGTGAGGTACTTTTCGTTGATACTTAATTTGAATAGTTGTAATAATATTATTATTACAAAAATTTTTAAAGTCTTTACATTTTCTTCAGCTTTATAGGCCTACTATAAGCATACAACAAAATGACGCTTGAAATGTTACTGAGATGATAGCAAACTTTTGTTAAAATATTTACAAACAACACATTTGTGTACTCTAATTAATGCAACTAAAATGCTAAACTTAATATATCTGAAATTACAGTTTCTAACTCAGCAATGAAAAACGTTTCTCCACCATCTAGTGGAGAAAATGTATATTGCATTTGTTGTATTATTATAATTATTATTATCAGCCTGTATTATCTTGTAATATTATTAAATATGTCTATGTATATCTTGGTATTCACATTTTTGTTTGTTCTTCCCGGCCAAATTGCTCAAGAGCAAAATACATGCTACTGTCAGTAATATGGATGTACAAACAGTAGTGAAAGTTATAACAATATATATAAACCAGATGTAGTCGTGGGGAGGGTCATCAATACATTTATATCATATTACTATATATAAACTGAAAGAGATACAGCATACTGTTTAAATGACATACCACTGTTTGGATGTAGGCCTATTGGATCCTATGGATTTATTTGACAATGAACTGTACACTGACATGACTCTAAAAATGTAAAAAGAGTATCCTCGGGTCTTGTTTCCCTTTTTGCAAACAATTTAGGCTATACTAGGCATTTCTAAACAATATTCGCAATTATTTTAAACCAGTTTAGGCTATAAAGTCAGTTCAAACAGAGTCCTGTTGCATAAACTGTTTAGATTAAAAGACAGTCATCTAATTTTTTTTTTTTTTTTTTTATTCAAGATTGGTCATAACTTTTTTAATTCAGTAATGAAAAGGTAGAATGGTTTTATTTGTAAAGGAAAAGTAAGACCTATTAGGCCTGACAACTGCTAGTTGGTCACACTAGTTTTAAAGACGCAGACTTAACATGGTGGCTAGGTTTATGATGACCCCTGGTGTCCAATCAGAGTAACTACAATGAACATGCAAGAGGATGACGGTTAGTCAATCGAGGTCAGAAGTTATTGCATTTTAATTCCAGTTAGAAAAGTATCAGAAACATAAATACATGGTTTAAAGCCTACATTTTGTCATTAATGCACTGTGATTATTTATTACACTGTGTACAAATATTTTTATTATGAAGAAAACAAAAAAACAAACTGTGGCCCACTCTAATCTTTGTTCGAGTATGACTCCTAACCCTAAGGTTGTGGGTTCAAGTCTCGGGCCAGCGATACCAAAACTGAGGTGCCCTTGAGCAAGGCACTGAACCCCCAACTGTTCCCCGGGTGCTGCAGCATAAATAGCTACTCTCTGCTCCAGTTGTGTGTTCACACAGGGTTTGTGCACACATGCACTTTGGATGGGTTAAATGCAGAGCATCAGTTGAGTATGGGTTACCATACTTGGCTGTATGTCATGTCCCTTTTACTTTTTTTCACATTCAAATGGGAACCCTAAGCAGAATAATATTGTTGTGCACCCTTTTTCAAAAAAAAAAAAAAAAAAAAAAAAGAAGAAGAAGAAGAAAACCTACCATAAGTGCTCGAAAATAGAACTTTTATAAAATATAAAAGTAAATAGATTAATTGTATTTAAATCATATTATTTATAAATTAGCCCACAATTGTTGTATCTCTAGACAGTAGACAGTGTCTATGGCTATAATTTTATTAATACAGTTGTCTGAATTATTTTATAGTCTCAAGCATTCAGAAATCCCACAAAATAAAATTCAGTATTTTTACTACAATAAAACCATGGTTAATTTGGGTAAGGGTTGTAATGTCCACATGCTTTTGCTGAAGACATTAAAGAGGCTGTAGCATTTCTATAGCAAAAAGGTGGCAAAAAATTAAAAATTGGTGCCCTTTGCAGGTATTTGTAATAATGCAAATTATCTATTTTGTATTAAATCATATTTTAACAGTGCTATTCAATAAAACCATATGAATATTATTAATTAAACAATCAGTATTCCATCTTTGTTTGTTTATATAATACATTTTAAGTCATGAAAACTACAATATTAAGTCAAATGCGTTGTTAGTGGTGGTGAAATTATAACACTTACTAACGTCAACAGCTTTCTGAAAATGATGCACGGTCTTCATCTTGGGCTTTTTTCTTTTACATTTATCTGCGCCGGACTGCGCTAATGTTAATGTTTAAATTTTTATTTTTATTTCCCTACATGCCGAGTAGCGTACGCAGTTTGCGCAAGGGGCCACCATCCCAGTTGGTGTACACTTTTCTTACAGTCATAAAAACAAATGTAAACTGTTCATAGGAGTCAACTATAATGCACACCTTTTACATTTTTTATATTTCTTAAAATATAGCCTACTGTACATCATATGTAAATTATGCTAATTTTTCAAAACCGAATGGGCTCAAACGCAAATTTAAAGCTCAATAGCATTTGAAGAGAACGATTTACAGTCATAAAAACAACTCTAATATGTTAATTTCAGTGTCAACTACAATGCACACCTTATAATGTACAAACCTGATTCCAAAAAAGTTGGTACACTGCACAAATTGTAAGTAAAAATGGATAGGAATAATTTACAAATTTAATAAACTTATTTTTTATTCACAATAGAATATAGAGAACATATCAAATGTTGAAAGTGAGACATTTTGAAACAGCGGCCCTGTTTATATGTATATTTTAATATTAATATTAAACAAAAGTTTTATTTATTTAAGGCTGCAGTTGGTCACTTTTGTAAAAATGTATTTTTTACATATTTGTAAAACCTGTCATTATGTCCTGACAGTAGAATGTGAGACAGATAATCTGTAAAAAAAATCAAGCTCCTCTGGCTCCTCCCAGTGGTCCTATTGCCATTTGCAGTTACAGGCCGCTCCCGGTAAGAAACAACCAATCAGAGCTGCGGTCCGTAACTTTATTTTTGTGTTCAAAGTACACAAAATTTATATAATAAGCGAGTACACCATGAATCCATTTTCCAAACTGTGTTTTAGCTTGTCTTGAATCACTAGAGTACACCTATAATAAGTGTTTATATTCAGCAAGATTGCTTCGGGGGTACCGCGGCAGAGTAACCCAGTACCTTTGTGATTCTTCATAGACATAAACAGAGAGAAGTAGTTCCGGCTACGATGTTCTTCCGCAACACGCAAGCAGTTCTGTTTATTAAAGAGCCACACAGATGGGAAATCAAAAATTACCTGTATTACAGTGTATGATGTAGCTGTCCATCAGTGTAAACAATGTGCAAAGTAATTAAACCAAAAAGTACACGATTTATAAAGTTATTGGCTTCTAAAGTAAGGAGTCGACTCTGAATCTCTGAAAGAGTCGTTATAGATTTCAAATCTTTTGCCCATCTCTATGTATGTCACTAGGGACATACATAGTTCACATAGGACACGCATTGTTCACCGTGAAGTTGTGTGCGAAGCAACCAATCAAAACTATGTCAGTTGACCAACCAGAACACAGTATGCTACCGAAAGGTGGGGTTTAAAGGGGGGGTGAAATGCTATTTCATGCATACTGAGTTTTTTACACTGTTAAAGAGTTGGATTCCCATGCTAAACATGGACAAAGTTTCAAAAATTAAGTTGTTTGTTTGAAGGAGTATTTCTGTTCCAAAAATACTCCTTCTGGTTTGTCACAAGTTTCGGAATGTTTTTTTCGAGTATGGCTCTGTGTGACGTTAGATGGAGCGGAATTTCCTTATATGGGTCCTGACGCACGTCTGCCGGAAGAGCGCGCGCTCCCGTATAGCAGAGCACTGAGAGCACAACAGACTTCACTGATCAGAGCGAGAGCGTCACGAAATGTCACAAAAGACGTGTGTTTTTGGTTGACAGGGCAAGACAACCCTGCACAGATTACCAAAAGAGAAACAGCATTAAGGGACCAGTGGATGGAGTTTATTTTTACAGAGCATCAACGGAGTTGTGCAAGTGTTTGTTCCCCTGCATTTCGAAGATGCTTTGACGCCGTTTGACGCCGGGTTTGCACATCGTTTATTTCTTAAGGATAATGCAGTCCCAACGAAAAAGGGTCACGATCGTGTGTTGGAACCGCATGCGGTGAGTAAAACTGCTTCAAATATCTTAGCTATCGGCGCGTAAGCACATCAAGTAAACAACATGCGATGTTGTCATCAAACTGCACTTTCCACATGTAACGTTACAGCTTAAAAAAAAAAAAGAAAAAAGACGAAAATGGATGGATGGACCTTGGATGGATTTAAACCTAATGTACAGGACTTATAAACAGTGATAGGAAGCTTAGAATTTTCATCTTACTGGCTCTTTAACCGCTAGAGCGTCAAAAGTTACCGATTGCAGCTTTAATTGTGCTTTATTTATTTATATATTTTTTTACACCTGGGACAGTACCCCATAACCCCCCCCCCCCCCCAACCACTTTTTTGCAGTTTGGCCTTATAACATAAAAGGGTGATTTAGTTATTCTGATGTGTTTATGTCCTGAATCGAGCCAAATAATGTAGAAATCGAGCTCAACAGTAGGTGGGGTGTCATTTCCTCATGTATTTTAAAAGCTAATTAGGCCTAAAAGATAAACTGGTTTTGGAATTTAAACAAGGGCAGAATTGTTCAACCAAAAATTAACATTTTGTCATAGTTTATTTAAATCAGTTTGACTCTTCACAAATTTGGGACTAAGTATATCCTACTGGCTGTTTTTCATGTTCTTTAATATACAAGCCTAAGATGTGTGCAACTTAGCTTGCGTTCTTAGAAATTGAACAAACAGCAATATTAGTAGGTTATCAAACACAACATTACTCTGTCCTCAGAGCAGAGCCAGAGAGGATCTGTTAAGCCAGGTTCAAACATGATTTTAGCACAATCTGCATGACATAGGATGTTGTGGGGATTCGTAACAATAAACAAAATTGATCACAAATAGTCTCACAATACAGAGAAAGGGGATGAACAAAAAAGGATAGCATAAAAAAGATTTAAAAACTATTTGTATTCAATTTCTTAATTTCTATATGTGTCCTTTAATATCCTAAGACTGCTAAACACATGGCAGAAACCACCAACTGTCGAGTAAAAAATCCTATTGCATATCTTTCCAAACCTGTTTGACATTTTGGACTACCAGCTTATTTATTGAAGATGCAGGACAACCCCATAGCAGTGCATTACAATAGTCCAGACTAGAGGTCATGAATGCATGAACTAGCATTTATGCATCAGAAACAGGTAACATGTTTCATAGCTTAATTGGCAATGTTTTTCGAAGATGGAAAAATGCTGTTTTTGTAACAGGGGAAATATGCTTTTCAAAAGACAAGTTACTGTTATATAACACCCAGATTTTTTTGAGTGTAGAGAAAGTAACAGTACATTCTCCTAATTGCAAATTGTAGTCTATGGGATTCTGTGTACTGTGTACAGTCCAATAAGAAATGTTTCTGTCTTATCCAAATTTAATAGGAGAAAATTATTGGTCATCCAATCTTACATTTTTTTTAACACACTCTGTATAATTTTGAAGTTTCATCATGGTCTCGTTTAGATATATAGTTAAGTATCATCAGCATAACAGTGAAAACTAATCCTGTATTTTCTAATAATATTAGCAAGGGGCAACAATATTGAAAATAGCAGAGGACTTAGGAAAGATCCTTGTGACACTCCATACTTTACTGTTGATAAATGAGATGACTCCCCATTTAAATAAACATAGTTGTAGCAACCAGACATGTAGGATGTAAATATTAATCTAAATGAATAACTGTATAGTTTTGCAAACACTCTATGAGTAGGTCATGATTTATGGTGTTGAACGCCGCACTAAGATCAAGTAAAACTAGCAATGAGATGCAGCCTTGGTCTGATGCAAGAAGCAGGTATTTGTAGTGCAATTTCTGTGCAATGGCGTTGCCTGAACCTAACTGAAATTCTTCATACAGATATATTTTTTGCAGGAAGGAGCACATTTGAGCAGACACAACTTTAAAAATAAATGTTAGACATAAATGGAAGATAAAGAAAAAAATAGTGTCTACTAAATGTGATGCATGTCCCTGCAAAGTAACTTCCATTAATCTTGAAAACAGGTTAAGATAAATGTGTGCCTCCTAAAAACACAAGTGCTCTGCAATGCTCGCAATATATTTTTATCCTTAAAAATAAATAAAATTCTAATAAATTAGCTCTTTGGTTCCAGGTTGTGCCAGCATTTCTCTCCAAACATCAGCAATGAGTTTTATTGACTGCCATCTAGTGGAGACAAATCTACCTCATCATGTACAAACCTGTGTGTTTAGCTTCATGATTAATCCAGATAAGACTGCAGATATCAGTGGATCAAATCAGAACAAGCTTTTGATTGTTTGATTTTGTATTGCTATTATTATTACTAGGGGGTAAGATGACATACTGGTGTAAGAATGATCAGACAGTTTTATTTCATCTAATTTATTTTACATCAATATTTTCAGGTGCTGTTTTCTGAAATTAAGAAAAAAACAAACAAACAAAAATGTTAATTTACAAATGCAAAAGAGCTTTCAAAAGATCAGGTAAGTAAGCAGGAGTGGATAAAAACATACAAACAATATAAAGAGCAACTTTGGGCAATTGTAATAAAAATTTACAGATATAATGACTGTGCAATTGCAATTGCAATAGCCACTGAGTTTTATCCTGTTAACACATTTATCCTTGAAGCAAAAGACATCATGTTAAATACACTGAAAAAGATACAGCATAATGTTTGAGTTGCATATAACATAGTTTGTGATCAAGCATGTTCAAGAATAAAGTGGCTATGAAAGTATTTGACACAATTATAAAGAAATTCCAGTATCATCTGCACAATGATGACAGTAAATTCTGACAAGAGAGGATCTTCACGTCTTGTAGAATCCCTTTTGATTCTGCTGGGGACTGAGACAGAGATAGACAGACAAACAAACATGATTTTAAGAATGATATATGTTCATATATTCAGTAACAACTAAATGTATTCAACACTTAAAATTGTACGTAAATGTGATTGCATTAGTTAGCAAAATGTGTGATTGCTAAATATTTTTTACGAACAGATGTCCTATCAGAGTAACCACAATTAACATGTCAGCTGAAATGTGTCCAAATATTGGATATATTTCTGGACATCATATCTGTAGTTTATCATATAAAACAGTGTTGTGTGAAATGTTTTATTCCTGAAACAGGTGTAAATAAAAATAAATAAAAAATTAAAAGTAAGTTTAGTACCAATGACTTATATATATATATATATATATATATATATATATATATATGTGTGTGTGTGTGTGTGTGTGTGTGTGTGTGTGTGTGTGTGTGTGTGTGTGTGTGTGTGTGTGTGTGTGCGTGTGTGTGTGTGTGTGTGTGGCTTAAATACATCTTTGGGCAACATGTTATTTTGAAAGCAGCATATCTGACATCCACCAAACTCACTTATTGCAGCAGCAGAATTTGGTTTTGCGTCGTCTGTACATCATCATCTGTTAAGAGGGATGAAAGAAAATCAATAAGGTATTTGATTTTCACCGTTCAGACACTTAACAAATGACATCCTAGTGTGCTGAGCTGAATAAAACCACTATCAAAGTGAACATTAACCTGTCTGTGTCTGCGAATGCATATAATGATGACCACAAGGAGCAAGATGAAGCCCACCACTCCACCGCTGATGGCAACACAAAGCCAGATGTCCACGGGAGCTTTCACTGTAAAACATTTCATTGACAGCAGAAGTGTCACACACTTTTTATTGCACATGTATCAATCTTTCCCTCTTTCTTTCACTTCTCTCACCAATCCTTAATGAAAGCACAGCAGATGTCAGCTTCTTCCCATTTTGCAAGAGTTCACATGTCCATTTCCCGCCGTCCTTCAATTTCACTTCAGGGATGGAAAGAGAAGTTGGATGAGGAGACTTGAGACTGGAAACAAAGGAGCAAGACGAGCAGCTCCATTTCACCTCGAGGTAAGGGCTATGTTGATGTCCTAGTGTGCATGTCAGATTCACAGTTTGGCCTTCAAATATTTGAGGTCCTCCAGAAGACGAAACTAACAGGAGAAATTTAGAGAGTTTCGATTAAATAAGACAAGATATATTTGCACTGTAAATGCAATACGAAAAATGTCAAAAACAAACATTCTGTTTCAAGAGTTAATGCACAATAATCCTTTATTCCAAAGTCACTCATAATTTAATGGAATAACATTTAGTAATACTCTGAGGTGACAACCGTTATGTTAATTACCTAATCAAATCTATCTATTTTTAATTCATTTATTTTTTTACTAGTTGTTCTAGTACACCTGGTGGGAGAGCTTGGATTGTCATTTAATTTAAACAGATTACAATTATAAAACTTTAATGCATGTAGGAGTTAAAAAAATACTTTCCTTGCATATAATAAAAATGTGATTATAAAGAAATAAAAGTCCCCCACTCTGTAACACTGTAACAACCACAGAAAGCAACGTAGATGTTGTGGGAAAAACTACTAAAGCTTAACATTATTAAACGACATGATATTACATGTGAGAGATCCATTCAGTGAATACCGCTAGCAAGCCACGAAACAGCATGAGTACCAGTGAAACAAACATTTTGTAGGGTACTTGTTGCAAAATGTAGCACGATATTGTGAAGACTACATTATTATTACGTTTTGTCACACTACTGACTAAAAGTAGCTTAGATAGGAGTTTGTTCACTAGTTACTAAAGCCTCAAGACTTGTCATTTCACTTACGCTTCAGAACCTCCAGCTTGACTTTGCTGCTAAGGGTCCTGGTCTTAATTTTTAGATTGCATGTGTAAACCCCCCTGACGTTCTCTGATACAGGCAGATTAAGAATGGATAGATCCTTGTCTTTCAACTGTCTTCCCTCAGCCTTGACGGTATTATTTGCGCCCTGTGGGATGCTCCAACTGACCACCGGTTCCATAGTGAGGTTGAGGAGAGATTGTGTTGACTTAGCGCCGCTGAGAGGAGTGAAGCTCCAGCTGCCATTCATGAGGCCAGACTTTTTCAAGATCGACCAGGGAATTTCAGAAGACAAGGAACAAGGAATGGCAACTGTAGAGGCCGAGGACGGGGACGAGGTATAAATGGTTTCTGCAGAATTGGAGAGCTCTGGAGGGAAATAAAGAAAACAGTGTTATTATATTTATTATTGTTGTTGTTGTGTCAAGAAAATAATAAAAATTAATAAAAATAAAAATATATTTAAAAAGCAAAATATTTTTGTATTTATTTATTATTCATTTCTATTATAGAAGAGATGTCTAAATTGAGTTAATTAAATCTAACTTTGTCACTTTTTGAAAAGTTATATTCATTTGAACTATTCAATAAAGTAGTCTAGCCTATATAAATTGCAGCAATTATGTTAGCATATTATATATTTATATTTAGGCTGGGGTTATAATTGGGAGAGTGCTCTTTCATTAATCCACTACTACCCCTTCTTCTGCTTATAGATCCTGACTGGAATCATGGTGTACACTCTTAAAAATAAAAGGTGCTTTACGATGCCATAGAAGAACCTTCTTATCTGAACGGCTCCATAAAAAACTGTTAACATCTGAAGAATCTTTCTGTTTCCCAAAAGGTTCTCTGTGGTGAAAGAAAGTTCTTCAGATCATAAAAAGGTAAGAAAGAAATGTTCTTTAAAGAACCTTTGACTGAGTGATTCTTTGTGGAACCAAAAATGGTTCTTCTATGGCATTGCTGTGAAGAACCTTTTCAGCACCTTTATTTTTAGAGTGTATCTTTCATGTGTATGTAAACCTATATTCTTTATTGTTTCGAGAATGAGCAAACTCAAGTAAATGTAGATATAGTGTGTGTGTGTGTGTGTGTGTGTGTGAGTGTGTGTGCGAGAGAGAGAGAGAGAGACAGAGAGAGAGAGAGAGTTTATCAATATAATAGTCTCACCTATTATAAAAACAGTTGTTTTTGCTTCAGTTTCTCTCTTATCATACTCCAACTTGCACGTCCAAACACCACTATGACACTTAGACACTTTACCGATGGTAACTTTCTCTGTGTAATGTTTTCTTAGATCACAACCTGAGTTTTGAGGTGGAATCCATGTTACTTTGGGTGTAAGTGGACTAGAGGCTATTTGACATTGCAGAGTCAGAGATTCACCAGCCACCACAGCCTGCACTTTGGGTAAAGTGACTGAAACAGAGAAGAAGAAAAATGTTGAAAGGTGTAATATAAAAATTTGAGAAGAATCTCATCATGTTACGTGTAAAGTTAATAGCCTACACTACACAAAATATCAATAATGTCAACTTTTTTGTGTGTAACTGATTATATAGTGTGTATGTAACTGGAGTAACCGATTTATTTCATACTGCCAAATATGCTGTACAGTTTAATATAATTCTAGTTGTCATATTACGCATGCTTAATTCATTCATTCATGTGTGTAATATATGGAGATCGATGAATAGTTTCAATTAATAGATTAAGGTGGCATGCATTATTTTTATTTATTTATTTCGCAGCTCGGGTGAATGAGAAAGGGGAGGAATTTCCTTCTGTGTTCACATGCTAAAACAAGCTCAACAGTACGCGTAGTGTCATTTCCACATATTTGAATAATGTACTAGTATTAAAAAAATATATTTAACATGTATTTTTGGGGAAATTAAATGAGAGCACTTAACATGATAGTTCACCCCTACAAAATTCCCTTTTCAATTATTCAAACTACTCTTCCTTCTATGGAACACAAAAAGATACTTTGAAATATTTTTTTATGTTTTTTTTTTCTTTCTTTAAAACATTCTTTAAAATATATTCTTTTTATTTGATTAAATAATTTGTCTTTTTTCTACTACTTGTTTCCCAAACACACACTCTTTCTTACCATTGTACAGTTTGTAGGTCTTTTCTGAAGTTTGTGCAAATATATGTTGTACACAGCGCCAAATTTCATAATCTGAATATTGTACTGGTGAGATTTGGAGAGAGAAATCTGACAACAGTTCAGCATGTGTCTTCATTTCTTTCGCTACAAAAGAAAAACGTACATATGCGGTTATATCAAACTTGAAAGCCTGATTATTACTGTGGAGTGAAAATGCATGAACTCAAAAACATTCATCTCACCCTTTTGGATCCCACTCTGAGGATTCTTCGTGATAGTTGGGGTACTTTCTGACCCACGGTACCAGTTCACATAAATATTATTTTCATTTCCTTCTATCTTCACTCTCTGTAGGGTAACAGTCCCTCCTGTTTGAGCATAAATTACGATGGGTCTTTCTGATGACAGAGGAAAAGATTGGACATAAAAAAGAATGCTTATACAGACTGCATTTCACACCCTTCGTCATATAACAACTATCAAGATATTTGCGACTTACCTTGTGCGTTAAGAAATCCAACAAACAGTGATATGAGTATCCAACACAACATCATTCTGTCTTCAGGGCAGAGCCAGAGAAGATGAAGGATGATCTGTAAGACATAGCCATAGAGAAATGCATCACAAAGATCATAACAATACAGAGGAAGGAAGGGGCTTGTGGTGGGCTCAGATTCTTTTTCTTTTTCTTGAGTGATTGAGAAAAACAGTCATAGGATAGTGAGGGGGAGACAGAAGCTTTGTGGTGGGCTATGGGTTACAGACATAAAGGAAGACGAGTTCAGTGGAGAAACATGAAAGAACAACAGCTAGAAAGACGGCGAGAAAAAAACGCAGGGAGGTGTGTCTGTGGTGGGCTGAGATTGTACAGGGAGTAGATTCTTATCCCTCTCGTTTTCACCTCTTCACCTCCTCCTCCATAACACCCCCTCTCTTCCTCCCTTGTTCCACGAAAGGCGGATCTCTCCACGCTTACACACAGAAGAAAGAACACCACATGGCGCTGCTGGTGGTGTATCTGTGCTTGGAGTGCGGTGTGTGTAATGCCTGCTCTATCTGATCTTGCCTTTTTCTCTTTTTGTGTAATTTGGTTTGTTCATACAAATCTCACTCTTTACTTCTTTTGAAGAGATTGACACTTCAATCAAAAAAAAAAAAAATGCAGACACCTTATTTATTTGTGACAATGTTTTATACTGAATATATGCAGTATCATTGCGACTAAACTCTGTTAGCCATTTTATTTAATTATTTTTTTGTTTTTTTATAATACTTTAGGAGAATGGTCCATTAGTTAATGTTAGTTAACTACTTTAGTTAACACGATCTAAGCAAAAACAATCATTCTACTGCATTTATTAATCTTAGTTGATGTTAATTTCAACATTTACTAATGCATTATTCAAATCAAAAGTTGTACTCGTTAACATTATAAGTTAATGCACTGTGAATTATTATGAACTAACAATGAATAACTGTATTTTCATTAACTAACAATAACAAATATAGAATCAATACAGTAATAAATGTATTGTTCATTGTTTGCTCATGTAAATTAATGAATTAACTAACAATAACTAATGGACCATTATTCCAAAGTGTTATCGTTTATTTTTATGCTAACTTACAGTTTTCTTCGAGAAAAAAATTCCTAGTAACACCAAGGTCTTGGTTTAATTCCCAAGGAATGCAAGAAAAGTTTAAATATTTAATTAAATGCAACACAAGTCGCTTTGGATAAATCATCTGCCAAATGCATAAATAAATGGAAATTATGGAAGCTATGGAAACTCAAACATAAATGCACACTTAGAAGAATCATTGGAAATAATCAAAAATAGGCAAATAATCATATACAGGCAATATTCCTCCATTTACAATTTAAAGAATTTATGATTTTGGTGTAATTTTATTTTATTATTATTATTATTATTATTATTATTATTATTATTATTATTATTATTATTATTATTATTATTATTATTATTATTATTATTTTATTTATTATTATTTTGCCTGGCCATCACTGAGAACCACTAATGAAAACATGGCTCAATATTCATAGGACAAATAATTGAATTTATATGTAAAATAAAACAAGAAAAAGCTATGTTGTTCTACGCGCATCTTGACAAATAACGCAGCACTTTCTTGTGACAAATGTGCTTTCTTATAGTAAATTTCATAAATAAAAGTTTAGTAAATATAAATTCTTCAGCATAATTTGCAGCAGTAAAGCATGCAAAAGTATACTGCAAAGAACAGTTTGTGACTTTCTGTTCATGCCAGTTTAGTATTAAAAATCCCAAAAAATAAAATCCACAAGAATGCGCTATTAGCTATAGGGAATATACATGCATATTTAGTGGGGTGCTAAATATTCACCTCCTAGTACAGGCTATTCATGCATCAGTGATTTTGCTTAATTTAAAGTGGTGAATTTCAATGTGAAAAAGTGCCATTTTCAGACACATTCTGTTATCAGCGGCTAAATGAAATCAGCATCACCCAATGAGCAGTGGTTGTCTCCAGGGAATGTAAGCCGCTTTGGATAAAAACGCCTGCTAAATGAATAAATGCAAATGTAAAAACATTAGTTGAGACATACATTTATATGGTTTCAGTCATTTTTATGGGAGGTAATTCCCATTTTTGCTCAGATTCAGAATTAAAATTTGCCTTGATTTTGCTGCTTTTTACATTAAAAAAATGTCTAATGGGAAAATTGTAACCTTGTGAGTTTTAAGTCTCCAGTGGAGCACAGAAATGTGTGAGAAATGAGGGAAAGGTTTGTGAAGAATGAGAAACAGAAACAGAGGAAGGAGACGCACGCAAAGACACACAAACGATAGATGAAGAGATAAGTCTTCATCTCTTCAGAGACTGCACCTGAACAAGTAACCCAGAAAGACAGATGATCAGAGCTGTGGTCAGGATGGAGGTTAAACAGCAAACAGACACACAGAGATGGAGGAGAAGGGAGGGGAACCAAAGACCAAAAACTTCAATTTCTAAATGCCTGACAAAACATTTAGAAAAAAAAGGAATGGACTTAATGGTTAAAGCCTGTTGGTTTTCCTTAATGTGTGCTTTTTTAATGAATCTTAGAGATCATGATACATTTTTCTGATGAATTCCAAGCTATTTTAATGCCCAGTTTTTATTTAAAAACACAGTGGAACTATAAGCATTGATACTAATATCCTGTATATGATTAATTGTTCATGTTATAATAGAGCGGAAGACGGTCCTTCTGTTCATTTTCACAGCAGCATCACATACACTAGCAGAATATACTTCTGTTTTACATCCGTACATTTGATGTCTATTGTGTATAGAAAGGTTTTCATGTTTCTGTTTGAAACTTTGAAATTAACCTTTTTCTTAATCAATGTACAGTATATTGCTGTTTTTGAACAGAAAACATGTAAGTGCAAATTTGTCCATTAATTTCTACTGTATTCCAGACTTCAAAAATGCAGATTCATTAAAAAGAACATAAAAAGGCTTTAAAAAATCTACACTAAAAAGGAAATTATTCCATATTCTAATTTTGAGAAGACATTAATATAGATTAAATTAAATCATCCATAATAAAAAATAATAAAAAAGATGCCATGTGTAGATTACAGTGTATATTTAAATAAACATTTATGTGCAAATATACTCACCTTATGAGCAAACTTCTTTATCGTTCCTCTTCAAAGTCGTGCAGCGGATGTGTTCACTTACAGGCCAAAATATTTCTATTTAACCTTCGTTGACGCCTCCCCTCCGTCTGATTGGCCTGAGAGGTAACAGAAGACGTCCGGTTATTGACATGACGCTGTTGAATTCATTTGTTTTATATAAAAAAAAAATGTTTAACTTTTTTTCCACTGAATATCTTGTCAAACGAGTTGTCAAATGTGTATGATAAACCGTATTTTTTCTCCCTCAAAACATTATATAGCTACTAATATAAAATTTTATAATACATTTAGAATAATTCAGAAAAGTATAGTCAGATCCATGTGGGAAAAGTTTCAAAGACAATCATGAAATAAAAGGAATTGATAAAATAGATATTTTTTCTAAGTTTTCTCACAATACTTAAAATTTGACATCGCTGTGTTTCACGAAAAACAAGATTTTTTCCAAGTAAGTTTTTCTTGTCTGCGCAACGGATGTGTTTGATTATCATATAAAGAATAACATTCTCTGATTTTACTTATCTTACTTTTATTTTATTTTTGAACTGCTAGGTTTTATGTAGTTTCATGTTTAATTTGTCTCTCTGTTTGTTTTGTTTAGTTTGTTTGCCAAGTTTTTGTATAATTGACTTTATCTATATACAGTTTTTTTTTTAAATGTCAGTAATCATGAGCATTGCTACAGAGCTATAGATAGGTTGTAATAATACTCTAATCCACTCCATTTAAAAACACTTTTTTAATGAATAAGATTCTTTATCAGTGCTGACACTCCAAGCCCAGCAGAATAAACATTTATTTCTATTAATCTGGAGTTTTTTTTTTATTTTTGTTTTGTTTTATTGACTCATTCCATTGTCCTTACATTTATGCATTCTTTTAATCTATTATTTGTTTAAAGAGATTCAAAGAGATCCTTTATTCTAATATCAGCCTTCATCTGAATCCCCGAGTGCGTATACGACTTGAGCATATATGGGTGGAATGATACAGCGTATAACAACTGCACTATGAACAGATCATTTTGTGTAATTTTTTAAGAACTTGAATTATTTTAACCTTTACAAACAATGTCAGTGTTGCCGAATCGGCATAAAACACCACATCCAGACTTTAAAATGGATAACTTTATGTCCACAGAAATCTGGATTTAAAATAGAGTTGAAATAATGTTCAAAAATGCCCAGTTCTGTAAATTACAACAAAGATTTTAAAAAAAATCTATATTATTTTTCAGAGCATTTCAATTTTTTTTTTAAATATATAGAAGTTTAAATGCAACTTGTTTAGTGAAAATTCTTTGAATCCCTCTATCATTTAATGCATACTTGTGTAATAAGATATTATGAGGCAAATAATGATCAAATGCATTCATATATAGATCGTACTTTTTAATGAAGCGATGTCATGGACAAGCTGATGATTATTGTTTCTGATATTATTCAAATGCTCAACTCAACTCAACTTCCTCTTAAAAAAAGCCCATATGTTAACTTGGCAGTTTTTAAACTTTATATTTATGTATCACTTCTGCTATAAGATGTGCTGATTTAAACCAATGCGGTTCCATGGAGGAACACAAAGGAAATAAATACTGAAATGAAAGCTTATGGAAGTAGTCATAAATGTGTTTTTTAGTAAAAAGAGAAGCACAGATTTATTGTTTTATAAGTCTCATGATTGTTGTTGCATTTGCATTACAGAGAATTTAAAAGCCCCATAAGCCATTCACTTCAAGTCTTCATACACACTTATCTAAACAAGCTACACTCTTAAAAATAAAGATACTTCATTTATTTGTTTGTGTTCGGCAAAGAACACCATTTTTAACAAGAACCAAAACTGTAAGGTTTATCTTCGGGTTTTTGGCCATATTCTTTGGAAATTAAGAAACTCTACATCTCTACAACAGTTATTCAGGTTTAAGCACCAGTTCATTGATTTTGTCTGTTTTTATTTTATTTAAGACCAGACATTCTCCAGTGGCATCAGTATTTAAAACAGTAGCATATTTAAGGGTGAATAAAGCATCCTGCTGTAGAAGAATAAGTATGTTAAAGAAAAGCGCGAGAGAGCGACAGGTACAGAGCATATTACAGCGCTGTAGGACAGGAGTGGTTTGCTAAGGGGAACCACATGAAGGTTGAAACAAACACGTTGCCTGCCTCACATCTGTGTCTGAGGTTTCACCCCTCTGTCATTCTCTCTTCCTGCCATGCTCTGTTCATCTTCTTCAAAAAATAAAGCACCTTTAGCTATACACAGTTCTTCATATCATTGTTCACCTCTATCTCCCTATTAATGTATCTATCTCTTTTCTCTCAGAGCTGAAAGGAAAGACCCATTTTAGAGGGATCCCTCATTACTCACATAGACCGAAAAGGTGTTGAGACACCAACATAATCATTACCGAAAGAGAGAAAGAAAAAAAAGAAAGCAAGCAGGAAAAGTGGGCGATTTATTTCAATATGTCCCATACAGGTTTTCATTACGTGTTTCCCCTTCAGCAAGTCATTTCGGAGTGTTCTCGACTAAAGAACCGAAGACTGATATTGTCTTCGTCTCCCACACATGTAACTCTTGTCAAGGTATTTTTGGGGCGAACAATCTGCAGCTTTCTTCTTTGACGCCATTTTATCTACAGTGTTCGTGCGGTCAGCTAAAACGAGTGAGAATTTGATGCATATATTGTAAGAGATTCTCCATGGTTCTGTGACTAAGAGGGGATCCCTCTAACAGATCTGAATCGTCAGAAACTTTCAGTGATTCACACACATCTGCTTAGACCGTGGGCCGTCGGAAAAATGTTGAAGAAGTCTGAGGTGTGCAGACTAAGCATTGAAGAGGACTAAGACGGACGCCATTGCTTTTGGTTTTCTACAGTAATAGTTTCACATGGTATACAAACTGTTTTGGAAAAGTGAATGGAAATTACATCGAAAGACCAATTGCATTTGTCTCTTTCGCTCTCGAGTTTTCAGTTAACCTCCTCCATTTAATGTAGTCCTGTAGGTTTGAAATGCAAGCATGGTTAAATGTCAGTGGAAAGTGATGTTGAGAGAATGAGAGATTACTGACATCTGGTCTGATGCTTACGAAAGTGGGTATTTTTAGATGAATTTACAGATTGCATTTTATTTTATAGACCTCAAATTTCGACCTCCTCACCGTACAGACCGTGATTCTGTTCCATTACGTAACAGTTTTCATGTCATTGTATTGCATTTTCTGCTGAAGTCTGCAGATCATTGATATTATTACTGAAGTATTTTCAGAGAAATGCTTATAAAAAGGTCACCCTCGTTTTCAGGAATCTGCCATCTGCCGTGTCATTTCCTATGTTTATGTGATCTCGTTTTCATTCTCAAGTGGAGTTTTTTCCTCTGAATGCAGAGTAGCTAAACATTAAAAATAAGATTTTTATAATTTACATTTGGATTTGATTAGGGTTGTTTACTATACTGAGCTGAACAGATCACTAGACATCCTGAGTGTGTCAAACTGAGACACATGCATTCAGGAACGTACTAACTAGAACTTGTTGAATGCCTCACCCATTACAGTAGTCCCAGACAACCCATGAAGCCACATGCTAATTTCTTTCTAATGAATTGCATGTTCTGCTCCACAATAAAACTAAGGGTCAGGTAGGAAAACCCTCTGACAAAGCGTGTGGTATGTGTGTGGGACAAAGCTGAAGTGAGAGGATGAGAAATAGAGAAAAATGTCTGTATGACACACTGTGAAAGAGGGAATCCTGCTCTCATTATGAAAATCACTCCCTCCTTCAAAACAGCAGCACACAAAGACCAGAATAAAACACAGGTGCACTCTGTTTTCAGACTTGTTAAAGACACCGTTTCACAATATGTGTCAAGCACAGCATTAATGACAATAAAGGGTCACCCATTTTCTGTTAAAACACGTTTATAATATTTCTTACATGCAGTGATGTAGAATCTGTGAAACACGCGTTCTGTGCTTGACAATGCAATAAATTCTGCTTTTTTTCGTTTTCTCACTTGGTTTGCTGTTTATATCTAATTCTCTTGATTTCAAGGCAATTGCTGCCTTATTTTTCCTCATTTACAGTCAGAAGAGGATGTTTTTTGCCCGACCGAATTCTCAGACGATCAAGAGACCATGCTGTTGTCCTGTGACTTTATTTAAGAGTACAAAAAATCTTAAATAAAATAACAAAAATTTCAGCTACTGAAATAACAAAGAAGGCAGTAATTCAAAGTTCTGTAAATTTGAACTAAATTAATACTTTAAACATGTTAAACCCTTCTTCCACATCTTCCTTCTTTCCTTTATTTTTCAGTATAAACATCTAACGACCGACACATTAATGTAGGACTGCTGCTATATTAAAGATTATTGTTCATGTATGGCATGCATATGCACCTCATTCAAACTTCTTACATAATTTGACATAAATGCATGTATGCACCATTGAACTTTTTGTATATTTTTATCTGTATGTATGTATTTGGCTTATGGCTTATTGAATATCATTTTTTTTTACTGATAAACAACATACTGTACTTTCTGCTCCTGCGCATACGGATAATCTTAATTGTAATGTATTATATTTAGCATCATTTTTATGTCATCTGTCATATAGGCAGGAAAACATGATAGTAAATGATCTCGAAGGTGACCAAACAATTCCCTGTGTGAGTCTTGTGCATAATTAGCCATTGTAAGGTATTTGGTATACGCAAGGTGTAGCTAAACATTTGAGATTACATTTCATGATTGCGCTCATTTAATCATTTTGATCCAGATTTTTTATTCATATTATTATTATTATCTCAGTGTATGTCTTGAAGCATTTTGTGTCTGACCTACAACTGTTTTTTTGAGCCGTTCCACATCTACTATCTGCTGAATTAGACAGCAAACGGCTAGAGACATAAACCGCTGTTATAATCTTTTGTTTTACACTTTCATCATTAATACTGCTGTATCTACAATAACTAAAAACATAAGATGAGGAACACTTTATTGTAAAATGATGATATAACGCTCATTACATATACATGCTATAGTAAATTATGCATAATTACCTCAAGCCAAACCTCAACCCTAACTCTATAGAGTAAGTATATGTAGTTAATTAATGTTACTCAGTACTTGCTTGTGTATTAACATTGTAATAATGTCACCTAAATATAAAGTGTAACCCAAGGTGATGATTAAAAACATATATTAATGGCTTCGCTGTGTGGCGTTAACTACATCTGAGATGAAAAAGTGATGACTTGCATGTTTACGTTTTATTCTTTTTTTAAATGGTCTATCATGCCATGACAGAACGAGACAATTGTGTCTACTACGTGTTTCTACTTGTTCAAAACACTGTATTTTTGTTGTTGCTTGGTCAGTGGACTTCTGTAAATTTAATCCATATCCAGTCATTTGCGAGTACAATAGTATACGCTGAGGAATAGAATGCCTACATGACATCTTCAACATGATTGCATGTTTAATTCACTTAAGGGATGAAAGTGTTACAATGTTGGACTCCTGAAAAAAAAACTTTAATTAATGTGCTTGCGAAGTATCTCTTCCATGACTTGTTGTTGATTTTTCAACAGAAGACAGCGATGTCTGACAATGACGCATGGTTGTTGTTTTTCATCGGGCATCCGTTTGTATTTCTATTATACCTTATTTTTCAGAAGGTATTTAGACATCTAAGCCAAACATATGAAAATCTTTGGATAAGATAACAAAATATTGCATTAAATTGCATTAATGTTTTTTCAATAGCACTATTTTCAACTATCTGATGAGTTATATTAAATAATAATATAATAGATTTACTGTTCAAATGAAGAATAGAAGTATGTAAATGCTTTTAGGTTGTCAGACGAGTTAATGTGATAAGCTACACCTGTGGTTTCATCTGCTAAGACACCTGTGTAACCTTAAAGGGAAATTTCTTCATGCAGCCTCTCAATAGCATTTTAAAGCCAGGGTATATATTTTGCAGACAAATCAACATAGACTACATTCGAATACATTTTATCAGGTTCTTGCATCCCCTGGGAATCAGTCCTATAACCTTTCCATCGCTAACGCCGTTTTAGCAATAGGAATCAGAAAAGATAAGAGTAAAGCTCTAGCAGTATTTTGTTCGCATATGCCACTTGCGTTTATATTCTGATGTTATATTTGTTATTATATCTAATGCAATGATATTAGTTTTTAAGTCTTAACTTAAGTTAACTTTTTTTGCGAATGTATAGAAAACTAATTGGATAAACTGCTATTAATATGGATGGATGTTGTTTGTTAAAATATATAATTAAAAGCTGTTTTGCGCATAAGTTGTCCTCAGTTTTTGTTTCATGTACAGACAGTATCAAACTAATGATAGAGAAATATCGGCATTCACTACCTGCAATTTATTTGTACTTTTAGGCCAATTCATCATGCAATAAATTCTACTATGTTTAACATAAAAATACTTACAATATGAAAGTAAAATCATCTAATTTAGTGAATAATGTTTTATGTAGGTTAAAAAAAAATTGCTGCTTGTTTACGTTACTTAAATAAGTGTTATGGTATCTCAGGAACCTCATATGAATTGAATTCAATGTCGCAAATGCAAAAAGGCATTTACAAAAAGTATCCAATTTGACTGATCCACTGTAATCGTGTAAATGTTTAATGTATCACAGAGCCGTTAAAACTTAAAAAATATTCTGCATGTCACAGAAATCTACAAAACACTAAAATTGAACAGTACATACAGTCTTTGAATTAATCTTCATCCAGTTTTCAAGGGTCTATCTCGTCTACAACAAATCATTTTAAATATTCAATTAACGGTCCACATTGAGGCCTTGGCCTACAGACCATGGGATTTAAACACAATAATAAAACATCTAATAGGCTGTATGTTAATATTCTGCATTAAGAGGGCTAACAATAAGAGTAATAAGTCATAATCTACAAACACTTATTACCAAACGCAAAAACATTATAAGGAGACAATTTCGCATTATCATATCTTAAAAGCAAACCCAAATATTTAAATGTAAATAAAATATACCAGTAGACTTAAAAAATCCCTTTTCAAATGGTTATTCATGTTATTAGCAATTAAACTGTTTATCATTCAATACCATTATTACTACAAACAGCACATCAGAAACGTCAGTTCGGCATCTGAAACATATGCGCGAAACTTCACGATACAATGGAGTATTAAAAATGTATATAGGACCATATGATTACACTGATCAAAACAAGCTGTTTGTAACCATCACACAAACTTACAAACACATCAATATTTTATAGCTCACTATTTGTATCAGACATTTAGACATGTAGACAAAACACTTTACAGAACACAATGACTTACAGTTTGGCCAATACTGAAAAGCAGTATGGTTTGTGTTTGTCATAATAACAGAACAATACTTACAGTTGTGATGTTATAAGAAGAGTGTGTGTTCTGTTCAGGGTCTCAGAGCTACACTGACATTTTCTTCCAAACACACTTTGTCACACACACACAAGACAGGAAACTGTAACGTGATTTGCGTAGCTCTACGCTCGTGTGTCTGTGGTATCGTATGTCTTTTTTTTTTTAACTCTTACAGTTAAGTACTGTTTACTTCTATACCCCATCAGTGTCACACATGATTTATCACATAACAGCCTTCCGTCTGCATCAGATAGCCTTTGTTTTTACTCTGTCAGTTAAGTATCTACTTCTAAAGCCTATCAGTGTCACACATGAATATCACACTAACGGCCTTCGTCTGCATCAGATGGCTTTTCTTAAAGCTCCTTCCTCTTGCATTAAAGGGGTCATATGATGCAATTTAAATTTTTCCTTTCTCTTTGGAGTGCTGCAAGCTCTTGGTGTATAAAGAAGATCTGCGAAGTTGCACAGACTAAAATCTCAAATAGATATTCTTTATAAAAAGTTATGGCTCGTCCAAACCCCCCTAAAACGGCTCGTCTTTACACCCCCCCCCCCCCCCCCCCCCACATCTCTACATCACGATGTGGGAAGATTTGCATGCATTTGCATAATGCTGTGTGTTTCCTTGTGAAAGCCAGGGCCATGCACAGGGGGATGGCCCGGTGGCTAGAGCCACTGCCCCTTTGCCCTCATCAGCCGAGGTAGATGCATTACGATCCAGATTAGTCAGTGATCGATCCACTGAATTAGTAGCTTAATTAGTTGGTAGTTTGTTTGTTTTTGTTTTTAAAAAATATTGCAAAATATCCATGTTCTTAGAATTTGAATGTCTAATCAAATCATTGTACCTGATCAGATCTAATTTATATAGCACCAAATTTGCTGTTGTTGGCACACTTTGTAGACCAAAATAAATAAATAAATAAATGACAGAGAGAGAGAGAGAGAGAGAGAGAGAGAGAGAGAGAGTGAAAGGAGGCTGCTAAATGCAGTTCAGTATTGCAAACATAAATGCAAATCTCAAGCAAGCCAGCAGGTAAATCATAATATAGTATATTTAGCAGTTTGTCACACTTTAATTCTATTTAGTATTCTATTTAATGTTTAATAATTTATTCAAACTGTATTAATAGTAGTCCTATAAATGGTTAATAATATAGTATAAATGTTCTAAGTTAGTTGTTTATTAGTATATAATGTAGGTTTATGCTGTAAAATATGAAATTAAATGTCTAATATTTATAGGGGAGAGAGGGGTAAGATTAGCCATTTTATGATCAGCTTTTTACTAATGTGTTTCTCAAGATAAGGGGAAGTACAAAGAAAGTATCTATCCTATCCAAATGAAAGTTTTCCTATCATTTTAGATGATCAGAATGACAAAGGGTTCTAAAAATATGACTTTTCATAAAATAATTTAATAGTTCCCATGGCTCAGTTTGCCCTGATAAGTTTGGGGTAAATTGAGTCGAGTTAGTGGGTAAGATGCACCATCTGGGTGTAAAATAACCATCTGGCCAAATCTGTTTCAAACCCATGTGAAAAAAATAACCTTTTAAAAACTTATTTAAAAAATGTTCTTTTAACAGACAGTCATTTTTATTTTCTTAAAGTTAACTTTAACAACATAAAACCTACCAAATGAAGTTTAAATTTCAATATTTAATTGTTTGCATCTCTGAAACAATATGTTGAACACCAAAGTTCCTAAAAACAGACTAAACAGAGAGCTTTTTAGCCATTTAATACTGATGATTTTGGCATACAGCTCATGAAAACCCCAAATTCCTATCTAAAAAAATTTGCATATTTCATCCGACCAATAAAAGAAAAGTGTTTTTAATACAAAAAAAGTCAACCTTCAAATAATTATGTACAGTTATGCACTCAATACTTGGTTGCAGAAATGACTGCTTCAACGCGGCGTGGCATGGAGGCAATCAGCCTGTGGCACTGCTGAGGTGTTATGGAGGCCCAGGATGCTTCGATAGCAGCCTTAAGCTCATCCAGAGTGTTGGGTCTTGCGTCTCTCAACTTTCTCTTCACAATATCCCACAGATTCTCTATGGGGTTCAGGTCAGGAGAATTGGCAGGGCAATTGAGCACAGTAATACCATGGTCAGTAAACCATTTACCAGTGGTTTTGGCACTGTGAGCAGGTGCCAGGTCGTGCTGAAAAATGAAATCTTCATCTCCATAAAGCTATCTATCTTCATCTCCTGATAGCTAGCTGCATTGACCCTGCCCTTGATAAAACACAGTGGACCAACACCAGCAGCTGACATGGCACCCCAGACCATCACTGACTGTGGGTACTTGATACTGGACTTCAGGCATTTTGGCATTTCCTTCTCCCCAGTCTTCCTCCAGACTCTGGCACCTTGATTTCCGAATGACATGCAACATTTGCTTTCATCCGAAAAAAGTACTTTGGACCACTGAGCAACAGTCCAGTGCTGCTTCTCTGTAGCCCATTTCCTGCACACGACTGTGCACGGTGGCTCTGGATGTTTCTACTCCAGACTCAGTCCACTGCTTCCGCAGGTCCCCCAAGGTCTGGAATCGGTCCTTCTCCACAATCTTCCTCAGGGTCCGGTCACCTCTTCTCGTTGTGCAGCGTTTTTTGCCACACTTTTTCCTTCCCACAGACTTCCCACTGAAGTGCCTTGATACAGCACACTGGGAACAGCCTATTTGTTCAGAAATTTCTTTCTGTGTCTTACCCTCTCGCTTGAGGGTGTCAATGATGGCCTTCTGGACAGCAGTCAGGTCGGCAGTCTTACCCATGACATGCGGTTTTGAGTAATGAACACGGCTGGGAGTTTTTAAAAGCCTCAGGAATCTTTTGCAGGTGTTTAGAGTTAATTAGTTGATTCAGATGATTAGGTTAATAGCTCATTTAGAGAACCTTTTCATGATATGCAAATTTTTTGAGATAGGAATTTTGGGTTTTCATGAGCTGTATGCCAAAATCATCAGTATTAAAACAATAAAAGACCTGAAATATTTCAGTTGGTGTGCAATTAATCTAAAATATATGAAAGTTTAATTTTTATCATTACATTATGGAAAATAATGAACTTTTATCACAATATGATACTTTTTTGAGAAGGACTTGTACATTTGTCCTCATAGCAATATCTGGCAGCACTGCCAGAACTTACACTGATAGTAATCAAAAGAGCCCACAGGCATGCTATTGCTGTCAGATATCCTGTCAGATACCACATTTGGGTTAACATCATGATATTATCTGTCAGAAATGTTAATAACACCATCAAAACAGTAGCACATAACACTAGTGCAGAGATCTGTAGAACAAGTATGTTCCGTCTGCTATTTCATATTGTAGTAAAATTAGTAGTAATAAGTCACGCCAACAACATTCATAAGGGCCCTAGACAAAATTATCATCTACATAGCAATGGTTATTAATGAAAACTATAACAGTAATAGGCCTATGAATTGCTGAATTAAAAAACTGATAAAATGATATACCCCTAACCTAAAGTAATGGTACAATGCGATATCATTTAACAATACTCATTCCTACAAAACAGAGAAAACATCTTTCACAAACATCTACATATCTGTCTCTTTTAAAGTGTTTAGTGTATATAATCAGTGGGGTTGTTATAGCACAATTCCCACCCAGACCTCACTAATTTTCAAACCATTGCTACGGCCGTGGTGCCTTCCATTTCCCCATTGTGTTTCTCCTTTTCACAGTCTGGCAGAAATGATGCATGGTTCCAAAATACATGGTCACATGATATTAAAAGTCTACAGTTGACAAGATGCAGGGAGTGGATCAACTTACCCCACTCTCCCCTACTTCCATTGAAGATGAGACAGAAGCAGGCTCTGAGAGTGAGGGAGAGCCCACTCTTATCACAACATCTACAATAAAGTCTGAAATTACTACAGAGTGTGCTATCTTCTCTTCTCTGGATCATTTTTATTTACGAGCACCCACCCTCCTTGTGCCCCTTTTTTTTGGTTTGGGCCGCTACCCCAAAATGTCTGTGCACGGCCCTGGTGAAGCGTAACTACTTTGTTTGGCCTTTCAAAAAGAGGACAAGACCAGAAATCAATTGATTTGAATTACAGAACAGTCCAACCCAAATATTCAGATAATCAGTAACTATGTGCCCACTATATGCAACACATGCCTTGTTTGTAATGGGTTTTATTGGTTTAGTCTTGTTTAGTGATGTCCGGATAGCAAATAAATTTTTCTTAGTGAATCGGCCGAACCAGTGAACCAAATCGAACTGAATCGTTTGAAACGGTCTGCGTCTCTAGTTCGCACTAATCCACAAATTACAAAGTTACGCAAAAATGAAGTTACTTAATTAAGTTTATAAATGTACCTTACACTCCCTCTGATGTGAAATAAACCAATATCCTGAGATATTCAGTTACTCTTAACAGTACATTGACTGAACTGCTAAAAGAGAACCGATGATGGGATGTGCACGAGCAGAACAGAGCAGAGCAGCTGGACGGAGTATCGTGCTGCTGGCCCGGGAGACGGCATAGTATGTAACATTAGTAACATTAGGGTAGTAACATTTCCATTACATGCTTGAGGCATTCGGCCAATCACAACGCACTGGATAGCTGGCCAATCAGAGCACATCTTGCTTTTTCAAGACGATGAGGCTTGTAAAACGACGTGTTTCAGAAGGCCATAGAGAAGAAACAAGAATGTGCCACTATGCATGTGTGTGCATTTCTTTGCTTGTAAACAAGTCACCTCGCTCCTGGGTTCTACATTAGAACATCGGCAACAAAAGTACCACACGCATGCTGAGACTGATTGGTAATTTAATTATGTTTTCTTGGACACAAATAGTATTCTTGTAGCTTCACACTTACGGTCGAATGCCACATGGACTACTTAAGCAATGTCCTTACTACCTTTCATGCAGTGTCAGGAAGCTCTCGGATTTCACCAAAATCTTCATATCTTCATTTGTATTCCAAAGATGAACAAAGGTCTTAAAGGTTAGGAATGACATGAAGGTAATAATAATAGAGGGAGAGTAATTAATCACAAAATGTTCTTTTTTTGGGTGAACCCTTTAATATATACAGTTTAGGCACTAATATGTACTTTTAAAGTATAAAAATGTATATTTAAGCTCCTAATATCTACAATTTAAGGGTAAAATAAGATACAAAGATGTACCTTTCAGCTTTTGTACCTTAAGAGTACCAACCTAGCGAGAGCATTGTAAAAGAAGAATCATTTTAATTGTCAAAATCTGTTTAAAGCTTTTCATAAGATAGTATTCTTTCAAACTGCTGCACATGAAAAAATAAACATGAATTTTTTTCTGTTTGGTTTCATGTCTGTGAACAGCTGTGCTCGTATGGACACCTGTGAACTACAACAATTCCAGCTGCACCAGTTTCTGCTCATTAAAATGTGGGGAAATCCACACACGCACAGCAGCCACACATGCAGGAGCATGTTAAAATAATATACAAATTTTATTTGAAAAGAAAAAAAACATTCAACATTCTTGTCATTCAAATAGTACAATAGTAAAAACATTTTATAGACTCTGCGATGTACAGTAATGTAATTTAAATGTACAGTAAACACTAGATAATCATTGCCCATTTCTAAAACAAATCTTGATAAGTGCATGTCTTATTTGACATCATTAAGCAAGAAGCACATTTAAAACCACAGGCCAGCATGGCAAGGTTTTTTTGTTGTTGTCTTGCGCTCTGCTCCTCTCAGCTGGTATGCTTTGGGCCTGCTGTACGTGTACGTGGGTTGCGGTGTTGCCTGGGAACTGGAAGTGGCCTCGCTTGCACTCCAAACTCCACTTCTTTCTCAGTGCTACAAAAACAACTGCTGTAAGACTTCTGTGAAGCAGTAGCAGTTACTGTAGTGCATTTATGCTTTATGCTTAAATTTATGTGAACTGTTAACTACCAATTAGGAAATAAAAAAATGTTGTGCCCCCAGAATACATAAGAAATATGGACTGTGTAAATATAAAATCCCAAGCTGTATCCATTTTGACATTACCAGTAAATATACAATATGGTGCAAACACCTGTATTCTGTCGAAAACTGAAAAAAAAATCTTACAACTCAAAAAATGCAATGCTGCATTCCAATGTACAGTATTAAAAAGGCAAAGGGATAAAAAATATGGAAACAACCACAAACATTTCAATATTCAACACTGACCAATACTGAAAAATGTCACCATGGTTTCACCATAACCACTCCCTCTTCTTGGTCTTCAAAAATGTCAGAAATTTATTTAGTTACACTCTATTGGAAATATGATAATATTTTGTAATTATCATTTAAATCTGTCAAATGTTTTAATTGTGATAAATTAACATATCAGGGAAATGGTTTCAAATCAAAATATGACTTTCTGTTACGAAAGAGGATGTTGATTTCATGCATGTCCTCAGATGAGGACACCGGGACTAAAAACATGTTTATTAAGCATTTTGGGAGACAAATGAATAGGGAAAGAAATAATATATAATCAGTAGTCTATGAAATATTGGTAACCCTTTAGAATAATGATCCATTAGTTAATGTTAGATAATTTATTAATTAACACGAACAAACAATGAACAATACATTTATTACTGTATTTATTCATCTTTGTTAATGTTATTTAATGAAAATACAGTTATTCATTGTTAGTTCATGCTAATTCACAGTGCATTAACTAATGTTAATGAGCACAACTTTTGTTTTGAATAATGCATTAGTAAATGTTGAAATTAACATCAACTAAGATTAATAAATGCTGTAGTAGGATTGTTCTTGCTTAGATCATGTTAACTAAAGTAGTTAACTAACATTAACTAATGGACCATTCTTCTAAAGTGTTACCGAAATATTATATATTATCATGAAAATTTTGTCAATTATTGCTCCCATTATTACACTTCTTTTTTCATTACATATTGTCCCCAAAATACATTGATATGCAAATTAGATTTATATAGATACACTGTATGTAATGAGAAAACCAGTTTATTGTCATTTTTGCACACATTTTGCAGAAAGAAAATGTGTATATTGAATCTTTCAGTTAAAACATAGTTGATAATCATCTTTATACACAGTTTGGTATGAAAACAAATTAAAACAAATCTTGAAGACTAAAAATATATTGGTGATTTAAAAAATCTATTGTTTTTTGCCTATTACTTTTACTTTTTTAAAGAAATTGAGTCCTGATGTCCTCAAAATGACATAGCACAACTTATTAATTAAATATCTTTATTATATTAATTATAATAGAATATATAATGCAATACAACATTAGATACCTTATTTTGGTTTAACATTTAGATTTTTTTGTACAAACTTCAGACTGACTGCAACTAGTATCACTGTATTACACAGAGGAATGGAATTGGAGGAAATACCTGTTGCACTGACAGTAGTTGTTTTCTGTGAGAGGCTGCCGCATGGATCTCAGCTTCCTCACCCTCTTCTATGTAAAAAAAAAAAAAAAAGAAAAAAAAAAATTTAAATGAGCCACTTCCTTTCTCACTTGCTTGCTTGCCTTCGCTCACCTTCATCCGTTTGTTCCTTCTTTGAACAACTCCAATCACGACGATAAGTGCGATCAGAATCAGAGAACTGGCTCCTACAGCAATCCAGATCCACAGCTTTAGACCATACACTTTCTTGCTCAAGGATTCCATAATTGGAGGTGGTTTCTCTTTCCTTTCAGTGGACCCCTTTACAACTGTTCAGAAATCATTATAACAGAGACTGAATCTGGGTTTAGTGAAAATTCTGACAGATACCATTACTTGTTTTCATGTTATGGCTGATAACCGATAAATGTCTATTTTGTCAAATTAAAAATGACACAAAAGATCTAATAAATAGTTTCACTTATAACAATTTAGGCATATAATATGTTCATGTAAAGTATGAAAAAATATATTTATTATTTTAAACATTATCTTTAAGTGAGAGTTAGATGACAGCTAACATAATTAAATGTAATGTAAATATAAGGTAAATGAGCATACACAATGTCCAATATCAATATGTATAGATACAGTACTGACTAATTTCTAACATCTGCCAATAAATGATTCTGATAAAAAAGTGTGCATCCTGAGACTGATCTTGTTAAACTGTGCAGAGTTGTTTTGTTTTACCTGAAAGTTTTTTTTCGACAACCGTCAAAGTCATCTTAGCCCTTAGAATCACTCCACCCTCAAACTCCACTGTACACACAAACAACCCTTCATCACTCTTCTGCACCTGAGAGAATATGAGGGGAAATTACTGCCAACATTAAAATATATATATATATATATATATATATATATATATATATATATATATATATATATATATATATATATATATATATATATATATATATATATATATATTATTATTATTATTATTATTATTATTATTAAACAGGAAAATCATTCTTTAGATTATTAAAAACAGTGTAGAGTATTTACATTTTTCAAAGTGACATCAAAGTTGGTGCTGAGCTGCCCAATGGTAAAGTTGACCCTTGATAAATCCTTGCTGTCCCAGTGTAAGCCTGTGTTTGTGTTCGTCAGGGTTGGGAAAGAGACTTCTTTGAGGTGGTCAGCCTTCCATCCCCCACGCACAACACGCTGAGATACTCTCTGAGGAAGAGAACAGGGCAGCTCTATGTCGTCCCCAGTAGAGGCATTAACATTTGTGCTCTGGAGATCTGTTGGAGACCCAGACAAATGTCACTGATAGCATGAAATATGAAGCATTATAGTAATAAAAAAAACACTCGTTCTGATGAACAACTACTGAGGGACACTAACCAACAACAGTCAATGTTACACTGAGCTTCAACTCATCATTGACTTTACACGTCCACAGGCCTTCTTCTTTTGAAGTCACAGACTTCAGTTGAATTACTTGATTTTTTTCTTTATATTCTTCATCATTAGGGGGTCTCAGCCACTGTACTTTAGTATTTGGGTTTCCTGTAATGTCACAGTGCAGCTCTGCATCACCAGACTTCAGCAGCACTGGGCCTGGTTTCACAAAGACTGAAAGAGAAATGGGAGTAAATATGAGAAATAAAATAATTATAAAAAATAAATAAGTACAAACATTTAAAAAATGAAGAGCACTACTTTCGTCTCTGACCTGACACAACACGCACTTCCTGTTGTTTCCCTGACTGCTTGCAGAAATAGTTTCCAGAGTCTCTTGTCTCCAGTTTAGGAACCTTCAAAGTGTCTCCATTTAAACTTGCTTTACTCGCAGTATGTGAAGTACCTTTAAAAATAAAAGTAATTTACAGTGTGACTATTCACACAATTACATATTCAAATCATTTATGGACTGAATGGAGAAGAACTGAGTCTGATACCCTTCCGTCTCATCCCACTTTTGCCATTAATGCTTAAAATGAGCAGGCCGTTAAATGTCCATTCTATATCACTGTTTGGATCCACTCCACACTTCATGAAAACATCTTCCCCGACTCGCTTATAAAACACATCACATTTCCCACACCATATACACAGCGCTGATGGAGAGAAGGAGGGTTAAACACAGCAAGACGAAGAAAGCTGTACAGGTGAAGTAATCATAGACTGCTTCAAACAAAATGTAGATTACAGCTTAGAATAATACAATGCACTTTATGAATTTATGCTTACCAAGAAGAAAAAAGAGGATCTTGAAAATTGCCATTCTGTTCCTTTTTCTAAAAAAATATAGTCCATGAAAATTAGTTTATTTTTAAATAAAAAGCCTGGAGTTATATTAAGATTTATTTTCGGTGAAAAAATCCCAACAATTTTATTTTTGTACAAAGTAAAAAGTAAAAAGAGGCTCATGCTTTTACAAAGAAAAAAAGAGCAAACAGGAAAAAACATGTGACTATGAGCCACAAACGCAACTCGCTTAAGTAATTTTGTTTCGTTTTCATTCGTTTCGTCTAGAAATCTAGAAATATTCATAATTACAACTGATTGAATTCGAATAATCTGAAATAAATGAAAATTTTAAATGACTTTTAAGTAAAAAAAAAAAAAACTACCAGCAAAATATTGAATGCCTCCAAATTGCAGTCTACAGATTCTTAAAAAACAATGAAAATGTTTACTGTAATTTTTAATCAAAGCTTTAATGTACTTCTAATGCATATATATTCACGCAAGATTCCCTATTTTTAGTGCAAATGAACATTTCTATTTGAATATGCAATAATATACATATTACAGTCATTAAAGGATGACACATTTTCATAAATCCTGCAAAAATCATGTGATTATAAAGTATTATAATCTAAAAATATGTATTTGTCGTTTACTTCCAACTCTTAACAATGGCAATTTTAAATAAATAAAAAAATCGAAAGATATGTAATTAGCATACATAGGCCTATTTAATATTTAGAAGGCAATAAAGTTAACGAAAAGATAAAACGTGTATCATGGCTTCAGACTGATCATTAAAGAACTTCTTCTTTGTGTTGTTAAATACCTCGAGCAGCAAAAATAAATCATTCTGCTGGAACTCATATTTCTATCTCGATTTTCTCCGTTTTTATTTAAGAAACAATCGCTTATGCAAGTGATGTATTTTCACAGCTGAACGCTCTTCTTTTCATACTCACGTTTGGATGCTGTTTTATGTTTGTTGATAAAGTTTGAGGCAAGTTCTGCGCATTTAGTCCAACTGGTAAAAACTATCGTGTGCGGGAAACCAGTCGACACCAAAACCTGAACCTGCACAAGAAACTGAAATGAGCTGAGAGCGGAAGAAAGCAAAAACTGTTGTTTGGAGAGAAACAACCAATGTAGGGCAGAAAACGCCTCTCACATGCACTTCACTCTGGGAAATCCTTCACATAGGGTTAGATTTAAGAATAAAGTTATAAATAGGGTCACAATAACGAATAATACAAATAAATTAATAAAAATAACTATTCGATGTCAGCATTTGCACATTAATAAACATTTATAACACCAACAGAAGTTTGGCCACTAAACAAATTCACTCACCAAATCTCATCAGCAGTCAAACATCATGAAACTTTAACCTCACGCTGTTTACCAGATAAATGAAGAGTTTCATGTTTTTACATTTATCAATACTTTTTTACTCTTTCCACTTTCAGTATTGCCAGTGCATTCACGTTACTTTCTGTAATAAACATGTTTATTAATGCTGACACTGCATTAGGCAGAAAGTTCCTTAATACACACACATAATTAATACACAGAGTCAAAAGCAGAAGCCACTTTTTTATTATTTTAAAGCAAAAGGAATTATCCCCCCCCCCCCCCCCCAAAAAAAGGAGAACAAAACAAGGGGAAAAGTGAAACTGCACAACACCTTTTGCATTCATATTTTTTTTTACATTTAAAAATCCAATTTATAACGTTTGACCGTTTTTTTTTTTTTTTTGTGATTTAGTGACATTTACTTGCCATTAAACATTTGCAAAAACATTCTGAAACACAAAGGAAGGAGGAGCTTAGCTCTAAAAGCGATGATGTCACAATAGCCACTATCCAATCAGGGGGAGGCACGAAAGAGACTAAAGAGAGTGTGTGTGTGTGTGTGGTAAGGCGTTGAACAACAAGGCGTTTTGAGTAAGAACACGAATCTTCACATCTTACATCTCATTTTTCCCCTTCTGTCTTCATTACAGTTCTCTTGGTAGTGAATATATTTGACTGAGAAGTGCTTTGACTTATTAAATGGTGCGTCAGTTTAGAAGCAGGAGTCTGGCCCTACTGTTTCAGTAGATCAGATACAGAGGAGTGTGTGTGTGCGTGTGTGTGAGAGGGAAACGCTATTCTAGTTTACTCTATTCAACCACTCTTCTGTAAAAGTACAGGTAGCCCAGGTCCTTAGGTGGTTTCTCAGAGGCACAAACTTTCTGATCATTAAAGATTACCCACCTGAAAGAAGCAAAGAGCGACAATGAATACATTAATACTGAGATACTGAATATGAATAATGATAGAGAGAGACATGGATAGAGAACTTCACTCACTGTTGGTCCTTCTTGATGTGGCAGACATAATGACCACACATTGTGCTCGTTCCCATGTGACTGATGAACGCAAAAAGCTCATACTCTTCAGGTAAAAAGAATGGGAAAGATGGGAAGAGAGCAAAATATTTATGATTCAGTTTACAAAAATCACCATTTAATAAATACCACAGAAACACATACTTCCTGGTCCGTCACGGACACGCGGTCCTGGAGGAGGTTCGCGACTGGCTTCACTTCCTCCCTCTGAGCGCCCACCTTCAGACACATCCATGGACTCCAGATCATCCAGATGAGAGAAGATCCAATCCACGGCTCGCTCCAGAACATTATTCTACAAATACAGAAATTGACAGATAGGATTTAAACCTCTTAAAGAAGTCATCAATTAACAAAACGGCCCGTGAAAGCAAGCACAGATCAACAACCATAACATGTTTCACTCTTTATTTATTTTATTTTTTTTAATTTTTACTACCAGTTCCCATAATTCAGGACCATGATTTGTGTGACTTTAATGCTTTAACCAGAGAATCTCAGTGATGCCACTTCTTGGTCACAATTTTAAAATAAATGTTGCATTTTTTTTTATACTGAGGTAATGTAAATGTATTCAATGTAGCAGCTGGGTTACATGCAGATACAATACACTTTTAGTAGCAGGTCTATGGATCAATAAAACATTTTGTATCCCGTGGGTTGAGAGAGACAGTTGCCGTGTCTCACCGTAGCTCTGAGAGCGCGAGTGGCCTGGTCTCGGCTGAATCCCATAGAAATAATAGTTGCTAGATGTTCCTTAGGTAGACTCTCTGTGGGTGTGGTGCCAGGAGCAGAACTTGATCCAGGATACACTAAAGGTGCCGAGAAATCTGCAGAAGTTCACAGAGAGAATATTACTGGAAATCTGCATTCTGCTTTAATTCCTCTTCACAGCTGACACTCATTGAAGAGTGAATTTACCAGGGTCTTCCATGTGTCCCATCACCCAGTTCATAGCAGCATCGATGCCAGTGTTGCCTGTGTAGTACACGGCCTTCCTGCAGGCCTCCAGAGGAAAACCCATCTCACACAGCTGAGACACTGTGGAGTCATCCAACACCGGAGCTGAGAGACATACAGAGAGAGAGAGTGCTGTACAGACATGTTTTTATACAAACACTTCTAGTAATTATTACACTGAATGAATAATGACAATTAATAACTAAAAATCAAAACCATCCTTAAAGGAAGAGGTAACCCAAAAATTGACATTTTCAGAAAATTCTCACTCTCAGTTCACCCAGGATGAAGAGGATTTTATTTCTTCATCAGAACTGATTTGGAGAAGTTGAGCATTACATCACTTGTCCACCGATGGATCCTCTGCAGTAAATGAGTTCAAACAGTCGCTAAAAACACTACAATAATCCACAACGTGACTTCAGTCCATCAATTACCATCTTATAAAGTGAAAAGTTACGACATTTTCTTCAGTGAAAAATAATCTCATCTGAATCAGGAGAGAAATATGCACAAGACAAGCACAATTTTAAAGTGAAAACGGTTAAAAACAGTTCTAACAAAATATGCTGGCAAATGATTTTTCACTGGAGAAAGCTTCATTATGGAGCATGGAAATCTATTTGTTTTTAAATTAAATTAATGCCTTAATGAAGGTCTTTTTTCTTACAAACATGCAGCTTTTCATGCTATAAAATGTTAATTGATAGACTGGAGTTGTGTGGATTATTGTGATGTTTTTATCAGATGTTTGAACTGTCCCTCTGACGGCACCCATTCACTGCAGAGGATCCACCGGTGAGCAAGTGTTGTAAAGCTGAATTTCCCTTCTTCATCAGATCATTTTTAGGTAAACTATTCCTTTAAATTCAAAATAAATAACATTTAACTGAAAGCTAAATATTAAGACTAACTAAGGCTGTATGAGATATCATTTATACATAGAGCAAACAAAGATTTAAAATTAAATGAAGAATAAAATTAAAATAGACACCGTAAACAAAGAAGAAAGCAAAGGAAAAAGAAAGACGAGCTTAAGTGACAGACAGATGCAGTGGGAAAGAGGAGAAAAGACAGACTGACACAGCAGTGGGGAGTAGAGGGAGTCGTCCTCCTCGTTGCCCTGGGAACCCAGGATACCTTTAACCTCCACATCAGGGGTCATGAGAGGAGGTGGAGCCACCTCTGGCAGAAGCTCCTCCCCTGGCTGCTGTCCCATAGCACGGAGCGAGCTCAGATCCAGCGTGTCAGGAACGTCAATGCTCACATCTATTGAAATCATTCCAAGAGTAAATTAATATTCAGACAAGGGCTGTCAACGCATTAATAAATCAGTTTAAAAGGATGTAATTATCTGTGCAAAAGGAACACCACATTCTCAAACGGCCAAAAATATTTAATTCACCTAGTTTTTTAGGAACCCAATCGAGGCCAAAAGTGAATTTCTTAATTTGGATGACAAGATGGTCAGGAAATGAAGCAAAGCGAGTGATCCTAAGAGACAAAGAGATATAAATACACTATTACACACAGAAGGAAACCAAAGACTAAACTGAGAATTAAATGAATATTAGTATTACTTTGTGGCAGTGGTTTTGGCTTGTACTGCAGAGCTCCAGAAATCTGTGAGAGTTTCCGGTTCGCTAAGAGCAGCCAAACAGACAGCAAATGGGATCTGAGCACGTGGTGCGGCAGGGGGAGGGGCTCCAGATGACTCCGCCTCCTCTCTGCAACGCTCTGCTTCTTGTAGCTCCTCTGATAAACAGAAAGAGAAGATGATGATAAATGAGAGGAAGGATAAAACAGATTGGATACACAGAAGCATGCTATGAGTGTCTAACCCATATTAGTGGCCTGGTCCATGGGAACAGGCAGCTGGACCATGTAGTCCACTCGCTGGGTATATTTGGCCTTTTGTGACTGCTGGCATACGATCTTCTCCTCCACTAGGAAGCGGAAAGCTTCTGAGGGATTCATGCCTGAACGACAGTTCCTCTGGGAAACATGAATAAATTATAAAATGAGTGTAGGCAAAAGTAAGTAGTGTAAAACAGAGACAGCATCAAAATCATCATCATTACCTCCACCATATTTATAAAGTGAAGAAGAAACTCCTGCGCATCCTGTTGCCGATTGGTAGAGAACTCAGGGTGGCCTCGTCCCACCAGAGCTTTGAACATGCGAGGTGCTATGCCAACCTGGTCTCCCTGTACAAAGAAAGTCATTTATAAATGGCTTTTCCTGAACAAGCAGAATGCATTTCTGGATTTTCTTGCAAAAAAAAAGGTCACATTCTGTACAAAATCTATTAATAAATGATTTAAACACACATTTCATGTATAAGACCCAGTGTGTGTGTACATACCCTGGGTTCAGTGGAGGTACTGGGGTCATCTCCGGGGTCAGGGGCCGGCTTAGAGTACTCTCCAGAAAGAAGGCCATAACCCAGCTTTGCTCTGGTTTCAAAGAGTGGAAATGAACATTTTTTTTTTACTTTATAAAATCATTACAGTGTTTGAGCTCTATGATTCAATCAAAGCAGATAATCAGTTTTCTTTCTCTTTTTTTCTTCCAGGTAACTGGGAGAATTGATGTATGGTGACCCCTGCTGGATATATGATATTACTGAAGCCCCTGCAGGAACATGAGGACTAAAGAGTTCAGCCTGAAATGAAAAAACTGTCTTCATTTTGTCACTCTCATGTTGTTTTAAACCTGGATGAGACTCTTTCTGCTGTGAAACATGACACTGTTCATAAAGCTTGTACTGCTCTATATTCCAGGTTTTCTTAAGTCGTGCAAGGGTTGTGTGAGAAACAAACCATCATTTTGTATATTTAAACACAGGGCATTAAGATGTATTTGACACCAGTGATTAGAAATGACCCATGTATTATTTAACCAAAATGACTTGCCAAGCAATACATGGAAGTGTGATTTGAAAGCTACTGAAGAGAGCAACATTTCAGCGGTGAACAATCTCTTTTAGACTAAAGTTTACTAGAGTTTCTGGGACAGGTACTTACACTTGAGTCTTAAAATCCTGGGTAGGGTCACTGGGCGCCTCATTAAAGATCTTTTCGATGTTGGAAACGTATCTAAATATCAATGAGAGAGAGAGAGGAAATTATGCATTTAGAGAATTTATTTCAGCAGCAATAATTCTGTATAAACATAAAAAAATCACACAAAACATCCATACACATGTACAACGCCATTCAAACATAAATTTTATTTTTAATGTTATTGAAAGTCTCTTATGCTCACTTAGGCTGCATTTATCTGAATAAAGTAATATTATGAAATCTTACAACTAATTTGTGTGTCAGTGAAAATTTGTAAATTTGTAAAAGTCACATGATCATTCAGAAATCATTCTAATATGTTGATTTGGTGCTCAAGAAACATTTATTCTTATGTTCTGGTTAATATTTATTTCTAATTAATTCCTTTAAATGAATAAAAAGCAAAACTCCCAAAAAAAGCATTTATTTGAAGCAGAAATATTGTCTAACATTTTCCCTTTAGACTAATTTAATTCTGTATAATTTTTTTTTTTTTTTTTAAAACGTCTTTGATCTATAGTTATTATAGATATGTTTTTATATCCATGGCTGAAATATTGCTGAATCATCATAAAAACTCTAGACCCACACAAAGGCTGACAAAGATTGTGAGAAGCACTGACTTGGTCTGGAAGTCTGGGATGGTGAAGAGCACTTGCATGATGGAGTTGAGGTTGCAGCTGTTTCCCAGGTTCTTCATCCCGGTGAGCCCCACTCTACTGGTAGTACAGGAGGGCATGATTATTCCCCCCTGAGCCATTAAAATATCTCCGCCCACAAAAAATCTTTCCATCTCTCAGATTCATCCACAGATTTTGCTGTAGGTCACAGACCTCGCACTTCCAGCCACTGAAAGAAAGAAAAAGAAAGAAAGAAAGAAAGAAAGATGCCTGTGTATGTTTGTATTGTCTGTTTCTCAGGAGATCAAAGTATCTCAGGTTCTTTCATCCTTATACCTCTTAAAGAAGACCACAGGGAGAACAGCATCTTAATTATAACAGGTACTGTACTTGACTGAACTGTAGACAAGACACCGATTTACTTCAATGAGTGCATTTTTCACTGCCACTGAGCAAACTTTACAAAGTGTTTCAGGGAGAGAGTCAATGAGAGACTGCTTTACTAACTTACATTTTGGGTAAGCAAAACTTGTAGACAAGTAACACATTAATTTGTCATCATACCATTTTATTTGCAAAAACATGTACAATCATCAGTGTTCGGAAGGTGACTTTGGAAATGTTATAGCTAACACATTTAAGGTTACCCTATTTAAAATGTAACATGTAGCTATTTCACTTACTTTAATGTAACTGATTACATTTGATTACTTTTTGATTAATTTTCTAAATTTCAATGAATGTTTTCAATTGATAATCATTTTTTTTATTTTCAGGCAGGCTCAACCTAACAGTTGTACTCAACAACTGTTACTGTCAGACTTTCAGAATTCTACATCATTTAAAATAGGATTATAATATTTTTTGTAATTTATCTTTCACAAAAACAGACTTTAGCACTTTTTTATTTTGACATCATTCTGAGGTTAAATAGAGATTTAAAACCATGACAAGAAATGTTTTAATAGATATGATATTGTTGAATGAAATCAAATCTTTGCATAGCTATGACAGGAAACTCAGGCATCTAATAGTTAACCTTAAAAAAAAAGCATATGTATAAACCCAATTACGTGATTCCGTTACATGTAAATAGTTACTCCACAACACTGACAATCATTGACTGTTCTTAGTTTTTTTCAGTTTCAGTGCATAATATTCATTTTGATTTTCCAGCAACTTTATTTGCAAATAAAGCTTTTTTTTTTCAAGAGACTCAATGTCGTCCTCAGGGGCTACACTTTCTGCAAACCCTGTGTCTTGTGAGGGAGAAGGCTTATCTTGAGGACACAGGGAGATGTCCTGAGATGATACAGGAGAAGATGCGACAGATGGACTGGCTCCAGCATCATCCACACTATATTCACATGCAGAAAATATTAAAGAGTGCAAACATGTTTATTGAATCAGATGTGTATTTTTTTCCATGTCCATAAATTAAAGTAACTAATGTCAAGTTACAAAAAAGGCTAATACATTAAATGTATAATTTCCTTCTTACCATCGCTTTAACTCCTTCAGTTTGAGCAGTGCAGGTTCTAAAGCATCTGCAATGCAATGAATGGAAGAACTGGCCATTCCCAGTATCTCCTCTACTAGCTTAGCGACTTCAGACTGAGGATTATATGAAAGGCCTCCACCTATTTGACAAGAACTCAGCTGCTGACCACATTGAAACAGTCATTTAATATAAAAATGAGTTTAATAAGCCTAAAAAAAAGGAACTAGTGGCTTGCTTGATTTCTTTGTATGCTGAAATTTCCTTTGCGTGCTGTTGCCAAAACATTTCCACCTTTTCTCACAATCCCCTGCTGAATTTTCCTCTTATCACCACTTTCCATTTAACGACTGACTGCACTAAGAGATTTCTGGACCAGTTTGGTTTCCTTTTTTAATCCATTTTAATTGTCTGCAACTGTGAGTGCAATTTAGAATGCTGTGATTCATCACCTAAATTAACTAAATAGCAACACATTTGCCACAATGTTTACAAATTTGAGAGGATTTTGATATTGTGCTTTTAAATTATAATACATTTAGGGTCTGCTGTCATTTTCATGTGTGAAAGTGATCTGTTCCCCATATCACTTTTGCATTAGGGAATGCAAAATATTTGAAGCTCAATATCTCACAATCAGAATGCAGATAAAATCTTTTAAATTCCAAGGCAGCAAAATTTCCAATATCAATATGTATATATAAAGTACTGACTAATCTCTAACATCTGCCTATAAATGATGTGATTCTGATCAAAAGTGTGCATCCCGAGACTGATCTTGTTAAGCTGTGCAGAGTTGTTTTGCTTTACCTGAAGGTTTGTCCACAACTGTCAAAGTCATCTCAGCACTCAGAATCACTCCACCCTCAAACTCCACTGTACACACAAACAACCCTTCATCACTCTTCTGCACCTGAGAGAATATGAGGGGAAATTACTGCCAATATTAAATATATATATATATATATATATATATATATATATATATATATATATATATATATATATATATATATATATATATATATATATATTAGTAAAGAGGAAAATCATTCTTTAGATTATTAAAAACAGTGTAGAGTATTCACATTTCTCAAAGTGACATCAAAGTTGGTGCTGAGCTGCCCAGTGGTAAAGTTGACCCTTGATGAATCCATGCTGTCCCAGTGTAAGCCTGCGTTTGTGTTCGTCAGGGTTGGGAAAGAGACTTCTTTGAGGTGGTCAGCCTTCCATCCCCCACGCACAACACGCTGAGATACTCTCTGAGGAAGAGAACAGGGCAGCTCTATGTCGTCCCCAGTAGAGGCATTAACATCTGTGCTCTGGAGATCTGTTGGAGACCCAGACAAATGTCACTGATAGCATGAAATATGAAGCATTATAGTAATAAAAAAAACACTCGTTCTGATGAACAACTACTGAGGGACACTAACCAACAACAGTCAATGTTACACTGAGCTTCAACTCATCATTGACTTTACACGTCCACAGGCCTTCTTCTTTTGAAGTCACAGACTTCAGTTGAATTACTTGATTTTTTCCTTTATATTCTTCATCATTAGGGGGTCTCAGCCACTGTACTTTAGTATTTGGGTTTCCTGTAATGTCACAGTGCAGCTCTGCGTCACCAGACTTCAGCAGCACTGGGCCTGGTTTCACAAAGACTGAAAGAGAAATGGGTGAAAATATAAAAAAATATAGCATAATTATAAAAATAAATAAAAAAGAAAAAAATGACGAGCACTACTTTCGTCTCTGACCTGACACAACATACACTTCGTATTGTTTCTCTGACTGCTTGCAGATATAGTTTCCAGAGTCACTTGTCTCCAGTTTAGGAACCTTCAAAGTGTCTCCATTTAAACTTGCTTTACTCGCAGTATGTGAAGTACCTTTAAAAATAAAAGTAATTTACAGTGTGACTATTCACACAATTACATATTCAAATAATTTATGGACTGAATGAAGAAGAACTGAGTCTGATACCCCTCCGTCTAGTCCCACGTCTGCCATTAATGCTTAAAATGAGCTCGCCGTTCAATGTCCATTCTATATCACTGTTTGGATCCACTCCACACTTCATGGAAACATCTTCCCCAACTCGCTTATAAAACACATCACATTTCCCACACCATATACACAGCGCTGATGGAGAGAAGGATGGAGAGAAGGAGGGTTAAACACAGCAAGACGAAGAAAGCTGTGCAGGTGAAGTAATCATAGACTGCTTCAAATAAAATGTATATATCAGCTTAGAATAATACAATGCACTTTATGAATTTATGCTTACCAAGATGAAAAAAGAGGATCTTGAAAATTGCCATTCTGTTCCTTTTTCTAAAAAATATAGTCCATGAAAATTAGTTTCTTTTTAAATAAAAAGCCTGGAGTTATATTAAGATTTATTTTCGGTGAGAAAATCCCAACAATTTTATTTTTGTACATAAAAAGAGGCTCATGCTTTTACAAAGAAAAAAAAGAGCAAACAGGAAAAAACATGTGACTATGAGCCACAAACGCAACTCGCTTAAGTAATTTTGTTTCGTTTTCATTCGTTTCATTTGGTCTAGAAATAGTCATCATTTCAACTGATTGAATTCGAATAATCTGAAATGAATGAAAAGTTTTAATGACTTTTAAGCTAAAAAAACCTACCAGTAAAATATAGAATGCCTCCAAATTGCAGTCTACAGATTCTTAAAGAACAATGAAAATGTTCACTGTAATTTTTAATCAAAGCTTTAATGTACTTCTAATGCATATATATATATATATTTATATATATATATATATATATATATATATATATATATACGCAAGATTCCCTATTTTTAGTGCAA